>NW_006399986.1:3040305-3118610 GCF_000299155.1 Elephantulus edwardii | reverse complement strand
TTAAATAATAATAAAAATGTACCTATTTAAATTAAATTTGATCCCACGTAGTACTGAAAATGGCCCAGTTCCTACAATGGACATTGCAATCTCTGGCTCTCACAAAAGACCACAAAGTCTCATCTTACCCACAATGCACTAAGAGACTCTCATTCTCATCACGCAATTTTCCCACAAGGCATTGGAAAGTCCATGACGGTCAATCAAGTCTTCCTTAGGTCCCACCAGACACTGGCTTCACCTCGTGCGGACGGAGGAATGTGCTCGCACAATGCACCAGGACTTTGCATTGGATTCCTTATATCCTTCAGTAAACTTTTTTTTATCCATCTGTGATCCAGAAGGCACCTGGAGCCAGCCCCGGCCTCCTTACCTGGCACAGCGTGTACAGGAGCCCTGGGAGGTCCGATCCAGGTTCATGGTGAGGTCAGACCCTCTTCGAGAATTCTGCAATTGTCGCCCCAGCTCCTCCAGAATCGGTTTCACTGGGCTCAGCCCCTCCAGTTCGCTCCTCAGTGAAGCCACAGACACTGCTGAGCGCTCCATCCTGAGGTTTGAGAGTAAAAAGTCTTACTAACCTAATATCTAAATCTCCGTTAGGTGCTCCAGTGGTATAGTGGTTAAAGACTTTGGCAGCTAACAAGAAGTTTGGTGGTGCCATCCCACCAGTTGATCCACTAGAGAAAGATCAAGCCCGCTCACACAAAGATTTACAGTCCTGAAAACTCTAGGGTATGCGTGAGAATCTATTAAATTCTGGGTGATGGATTGAGCGTCCATCTGGTTTGCAATCCTCCTCCCTAGCCCTTCTCTCTCTGCTTTCTTTTTTTCAAAAAAATATTTTTTTAAAAAATAATTTTAATGAGCATTTACAGAGATTATTTTATTATTATTTGTGCGTGTACCATCAAATCAGATCTTGTCCCTCCTTCAGCAGAGCATCTGGTGGACTTGAACCGTGTACCTCTGGGATTGCAGTACAGCTTCCTGCTACTAGTCCACCAGAGCTCCCCTTCTCTCAGCTTTCTGATTGCTATCTATTGTATTTTTCAAGTCTAGAATGCTACTCCGCTTACAGCGTGCACAGCTCATCAGCCCGGCCTCGCAGCTCCTGCAGCCCGCGCGCTGTCTGAGCTTGCTCGCGCTGCGCCCGCTCCCACTGGCCCAGGAAGCCGTCCAGTCTGCCGCCCAGGCCACCGAGCAACCGCAGGGCCTCTTGCACTGCGCCCTCCTCCTGATGCCATCGAGCAGTCAACGAGGACACATCCCTCCTGGAGAAGAAGGAGGAGGGAATGGGTCAAAGTGAACCTTGGATACGCTCTCCCGACCCCGCCCTGCACAGACCACGCCTATGGCTCCAGACCCACCCATTCCTCAAATTCTCTAATCTCTCTCCCCAGATCTTAAAATTAACCTATATCCTGGTTGGGTGAGACTGAGAAAGATGGGATAAATTGTGTATACTGCATTGAAACAGATGAGAGAGAGAGAGAGAGAGAGGGAGAGAAAGAACACTGTTTAAAAGCGAGATATGATTGGGTATTATGATCATGACAAGAGTTCAGAATGAAGGCTACAAAGTGGAGTGGACTGAGGGGGGGGGAGAGATTGTATACCAATCAAAGAATTCTTCTTTTACTTTTCAAAGAAAAGAGTGAACTGGAGGCAGGGGTGGGCAGGGAGAAAAATGCAACAATGAATGAATGGAAATTCAAAGTCTCTGTAAAAGTTCATTAAAATTAATAATAATAATAATAATAATCAACCTATACCCTGCAAAGTTCAGCCCCTACCCATTTGAGCTAACCTGATTCTTACCTTGCTTCTCCTCCAAATCCTTCAGGTATCATCTCAAAGGACACCTTACTCTAACCCATTCAGAACTCCTATCTCCCAAGCCCTGCCCTCCTCAGTTTTATCATCCTCGGACCTGACACCTGCCAAGTCCTGCCATCCCAAGATGCTACCCCAGTGGGGAGCTCTGGTGACTTAGTGGCAAGAAGCTGCACTGAAATCTCAAGATGCCACCCCAGAACACTCCTTCCAATCTTCGAAGCTCCACCCCTAAGCTCCTACAGGTTCTACCAACGAGTCCCTCCTATTTTATTCCACCCGCTGAACCCTGCCCAATCCTGGAAGCCGCCCCTGAGATACTAGGCACTCTACCATTTGGATGTCATCCCAATTCCCTGAAGCTTCACCCCTAGGTCCCGCTTTCTGCATTCTGTCTTCTCAGCTCACCTCAAATTTGGCCAAGTGAGTTGCATCTTTTTGTGCGTCCCGCCCACTAGGTTCCGCCCCACACTATGCTCCCTTGTCCTCTATAGGCTACTGCTCTCTATCCCCGCCCCTCAGTGTATAGAGGCTCCACCCCGACCACGCCCACTCACCGTAATTCCTCTAAACCAGAGCTGACTTTTTGCAACTCAGGGTCGCTCGAAATGGGGCTCTCTCCTGGCCGGGACCCCATTCCCCAGCCGCTGAGCGCCATGCTACGCCGAGGGAGTTCATCGGGGCTCCCGGGAGGGCCCGAGCAGCTCTGGGGCGGGGTCGCGGGGCTCAAGGCGTGCCGGGAGAGGCCGGCTTCCAGTTTCTGCTCCAGCTCCTGCAGCTCAGCCTCCTGCCTCCGTGGAGTCTCATCCTGCAGTTGCTGCTGGAGATAGCGCAGCTTCTCCTGGACGAGGAGAGGGCCGGCTCACGGGGTCCAGCACCCCTTGCCGCACCTCTCCACCCCCAGATCTACCCAATGAATCCCCAAGAGTGGAAAGTAAGATTGAAACAGGGTATTGGGGGTTAGAGAAGTCCACCTTGAAGTTTAAATGGCTTCCTCTTGCTGGCATTAGAGAGGAGATGGGTAGATGGTCCCTTTGAAGTCTACCTGGATTTTAATCCTAGAATGCCTGCCTTTTTGGCTTCACCCAACCTTCCACCCCAAGGCCAAATCCTCTCACGATGACAAATTCCTGTCTGCTTAGGAAAAAAATAATTAAGCCTGTTGTTGAACAATGTGTAGACACATGGGCAGGTCAGCCACTCTCACTTGACGTCCATTTTCTCTTTTTAGAACTTGGGTGGACGAAAGCCCCATCTGTGTGTTTGGCGGTGGGTTCACCTGAAGCCTAACTTGAATCCTTCAGACTGATTAGTAACTATGACTTGAAACATGCTACGGCCGTGCAATGACGCCAGTCGGGTGGGATGGGAAGTCCCACTTGAAGTCTACCTCCAGTCCGTCATGCTTTTGATTCCCCAAATTCTGGGACTTCGCTTACCTCCAGCAGGGCTGAGTTCTGCTTCAGGACATTGGTTTTGATTTCAGCATCTTCCACCGACCGGGTCACCTTCCGGCAGTTCTCCTGAGTCAGGATACTGGGGCTGGGGCCCTGTCTTTCCCACTCCATTTCCAACTCCTGGCCTCCAGCTTCGCTATTTCCATACAGGCTCCGCCCCCAAGCACAGGACACACCCACTTCCTCCTTCAGGCGCCTGGTCCTCTATGGTTTTTTCCCTTAACGTCTATTCTCCATCCTTAGCCTTCCTCTTGTCCTGATTCCTCTGATAGCCCTGCAATCGATCATACACTCCTCCCACCTTTCTCTAGCGGAGGCACTGGGGATTCGAAAGGCCAGAGGCGCTCTGTCCTTGGGTTAGGCCACCAGAGCTACCTAGTCCCTTCCTGTACCACTCACGCCCACCTCTCCTGCCCCTCAGCGGCCCACCTTGAGTTGACTGCAGTAGCCCTCCAGTTCTTCTGCCTCTTGCCGTCTTCTCTCTAGATTCTCACTCAGCACGGAACACTCGCTCTGGAACGAGATGGGGAGTGCAGGTGGGGCTAGGTAGGGCCACAGGAGGACACTCCATGGGGTGGAGAAGCTGAGGATGGAAGCATCTCCTTTCTTTTAAGCCCTGGTCTCCCCACTGTGTTGGGAGTATGGCTGTGTTGGGTGGAAGGTGTATCCTAAGAGGAAGGAGGGGTGTTTGGGGACGGTGGTGAGGGTCTTCACACCTGCAGCGATTGCACGTGCTGGTTAACCCTGGTCGTCTTTTCTTTCAGGCTGGTGATGGAGTCTTTGGCTCGGACCAATCCATTGTTGACTCCGCTCTGGGGACGAAAGGGAGACAGGAGGGCGGTCAGAAGGTGTGAGAGGGCAAGTTTTGACTGTGAGGAGAATTCTAGAACCAGCAGGCTGGGTTTACACCTTGATGTGATCCCAGAAGGGCTCGATGACTTTTGGTAAAAGGCTGTATGCCTCTATTCAGTTCTTGGTGTTTATACTCTATCACGGCTTTGTTCACAATAGCAAAGAGTTGGAAACAACCCAAGTAAGTGCCCATTAACAAATGAATGTATAGAGAAGCTCTAGTATATTCACACAATGGAATACTATGCTGCATTGAAAAACAAGAAACTCATGAAATATTATATAAAATGGGTGACCCTGGAGGACATTATGCTGAGTGAAATATGTCAGTCACAAAAGGACAAATACTGCATAGTGTCACTGTTGTAAAATGGGACTGACATCAGAGTGGGGTGGAGACTGAGAAAGATGGGATAAATTATATATACTGCATTGAAACAGATGAGGGAGACATAATTAGGGATATATGACTAGGTATTATTGTCATGACAGGAGTCCAGAACGAAGACTGCATAGTGGAGTGGACTTGTGGGGAGGGCTTGTATAACAATGAAAAAATTTTTCTTTCAGTATTATTTTCAGTCAGTATTATTTCTTCCACAATTCTATAAATTGACCAAAGGTTTGCAGCAACCAAGGGAGTATTTATTCCGGGTGCGGGGGGCGGGGGGTGAGAAGTGGCTGAATCTTGGTGAGCTCTGGTGGCCTAGTGGCAAGAAGCTCCTCTGCAATCCTAGAGGTGAGCAGTTTGAACCCACCAAATGCTCTGCTGAAGACGGAGGGACAATCTTCTCCTGTACCAGTCAGATCCGATTTGACAGTACACACACACACACACAAAATAATAAAAATAAAATTAAAAGAAGTGGCTGAATCGCAATTAGAGTCATGAGATTGTTGGCATTTTAACTGACCCCAGTATCACCACCTCTTGCTCCTCAGCTGAATATTAGCCCTGCTACTAAATCTGAGCTCTTTCAAAATCTTCTTTCCAGGGGAGCTCTGGTGGCCTAGTGGCAAGAAGCTGCACTGCAATCCCAGAGGAACACGGTTCGAATCCACCAGATGCTCTGCCGGAGAAGGAGGCGCAATCTCCTCCTGTACCAGTCAGATCCGATTTGACGGTACACACACACAAAATAATAAAAAATTAAAAAAAAAACCAAAAAAAACCCCATCTTAAAAAAATCTTCTTTCCAAAGAATGGTTATTTTTTTAATCTTCCTAGTGGTTTCCTGGATGACACCACTCGAAAGGCTTCTCTTTATTTCATCTAACTCAGAACTCACTTAGGATTAAAAAACTTTCTGGAATGAGGGAAAAATTGTAAAAAAAACGTTTTTGCAAGCACCTATTTTAACATGTGAGTTAAACTTGTGCCTTTGAGTCAGAGCTGAGTCATTGTTGACCCTCTGGTAGGTTTTCAAGGCTATAAATCACACAAAAGGCAAGACGTTGTGCTGCAATCCCGAAGGCACAGGGTTCAAGGCCACCAGCTGCTTCATGGGAGAAGGATGGGAAATTCTCCTCCCATGTGATTGATGAACTGCCTTTGAAAACTTGCCAGAGTGTCAGCCATGGGTGGTTCTGATTCTACAGTACACAATAACATAATAAATCACACAGGATTAGATTGCTTATCTTTCTCTCAGGAAACAGAGGCTGTGCTTATCTTTGGGTTAGGAAACGTCTTATCTTTGAGTGACAGCACAACTCCTTACCCCTTTGGACACCAGAGCTTCCACTGACCATCACACAGATTGCAAAAAGAACAAGAGTCTGTAATTGAAGGAGTGCAATCAGAGTACTCCTTATGGCCAAGATTGTGAAACTCGGCCTCCCACACTGTGAACATGTTGTGAAAAGACATTATTCAGGGAAAGGCAGAGGGCCAGGGAAGGAGAGGAAGACCCACCACAAGATAAGATTGACAAGGTGACTGTAAAAATGGTCCTAAAAAACAACTAGGAGATATTATCTTACCCCTGTCAAAATAGCAAAATTTAACAGAGCAGCAAACAACAAATGTTGGCTAGGTTGTGGAGAAACTGGAACCCTTATTCACTGCTGGTGGGAGTGTAAAACGGTGCAAAAACTGTGGAAGGCGGTATGGCACTTTCTCAAAAAGTTGGAAATAGAAATACCATTTGACTCAGCAATGCCACTATTGGGAATATACCCTAAATAAATCAGAACTGCCACCCAAGCAATTATGTGCACACCATGCTTTGTTCACAAGAGTAAAGAGTCAGAAACAAACCCAAGTGCCCATCAACAAACGAATGGATAGATAAGCTGTGGTATATTCACACAATGGAATACTATGCAGTACTGAAAAACAAGGAACTCATGAAATGTTATGCAAAATGGGTGACCCTGGAGGACATCATGCTGAGTGAAATATCTCAGTCACAAAAGGACAAACACTGCATGGTGCCACTGTTTTAGAGCAAGACTGATATGGGGGTTGGGGAGAAACTAAGAAAAGGGGAAAAATAATGTACACGGCATTGAAACAGATGAGAGAACTGTATAAAAGCAATATATGATTGGGTATTATTGGCATCACAAGAGTCCAGAATAAGAGTTGCATAGTAAAGTGGTTGGAGTAGGGGGTCTGCATAACAATGAAAGAACTTTTTTACCAAAGAAAAAAGTGAATGGGGGGGGGAAGGCGGCAGAGAGGAAAATGTGCAACAATGAATGAGTGGAAATGCAAGTTCTTTATAAACTGGTGAGGACAGAGCAGGATAGGAAACAGTTCAGATCTATTAGTCACAGGGTCGCCATGAGTTCTAGTCAACTCAATGGCACCTAACAATAAAAACATTTTAATATTGCTTTGGTGGTCTTCTGAATGAAGAAAGAGTTGTAATGCCAATCCGAAGGCTAATGGTTCAAATCCACCATCTTACTTCAAACTAGAAAGTTCTTCTCTCATGAGATTTGTAGCCTCTGAAACACATTAGAGGGCCAGCTAGGAACCAGTTCTAACACCATGACGATGAGAGGAACAGAGTCATGTATGAAGCAACTTCAGCTCAAGGAGAGAGAAAGAGAGAGTCCTGGTCTCCGTGACTCCTGCCTTCCACGGCTTTAGGCAGTTAGACATAAGTTCAGGGGACTTCAGGGAGCTGGTGGCCTAGTGGACAGGAAGTTGCACTGCTAACTCAAAGATAGGTGGTTCAAATCCACCAGTTGGTCTGAGGAAAAAAGATGGACAATTTCCTCTTGTATGATTTACAGCTCAGAAAAAAAACCCTGCTGGAGGGTCAGCTACGAGTCCGTTCCAACTGGAGAGGAATGAGTGAGTGACTTTCTGAGGTGATGGGTAGGGACAAACAGAAACACTGAACAGTGTAAATGGAAAAGCTCAGTAAGATGTCAAAAGGGGGCTTTGAAAGTTCCACCATATCCAAAGGAATCTCCAAGGTCACAATCGTTGTCTTTTTTTTTCTTGTTGTGCACCACTGAATTGGATCTGACTGTCACAGGAAGAGATAGAACCTCCGTCTCTAGCAGAGTATGTGGTGGATTTGAACCATGCATCTTTGGGATTGCAGCACAGCTTCTTGCCAGTAGGCCACCAGAGCTCCCTAATCTTTGTCTTCTTGATGTTGAGCTTCAAGCCATATAGAAGACTTCAAGTCCTTGACCCCCTGCAATAAACACTTCACAGATCTTCATTTTCAGCAAGCAAGTTTGTGTCATCTGCATGACACACAGGTTGTTGATGAATCTTCCTCTAATTCTCATAACAGAATTATCATAAAAGCCCAGCCTCCTTGGATGATCTGTTCTGCAAAAAACTTGAACAAGTATGGAGACAAGACACTGACACACTCCTTTCCTGATTTTGAACCATGCAGTACTTCCTTGTTTTGTTCTGAAAAAAGGAAACTTATCCTGAGGTAAATCTACCTCTTGGTCCAAGTATAGATTTTGCATGAGGACAACCCTATGTTCAGGGATTCCAATTCTTCTCAGTGTTAGCCAGGATTTGTTGTGATCCACACAAAGGCCTTTGCATGATCATTGAAACCCAGAGAGACATTCTTTCGGCACTCTCTGCTCTCAGCCAAGATCCATCTGACATTGGTATGATGTCTCTAGTGCCATGGCCTCTGCTAAACCCAACTTGTGTTTCTTCTGGTAGTTCTCTGTCAAAGGTACTTTCCAGTTGTTTTTGGATAATCTTTAGCAGGATTTTGCTTGTGCAGATGAAGTAAACTCTTATTAATGAGTATAAAGTATAGAATGGACTTTTAACCTGGTTTGCTCCTGGGTTTTGGCACCAAAAAAAAAAGAATGGACTTTTAAAATATTATTCAAACAGTGGATTCACAAGTGTAGATAGAGTGTCATAGTATGGCCAAGGTTTTTGCTAACATGCAAGGTTCTTTGGCCCAGTGAGTGGAGTCTGATAGTTGTGATTCTTGACACAAGTGGGGGGGAAAAGGACTCAAATATCTGTCTATAAAAGACTCACTTTAAAGGGAGCTCTGGTGGCATAGTGGCAAGAAACTGCACTGCAATCCCAGATGTGCCTGGTTCAAATACACCAGATGCTCTGCTGGAGAAGGAGGGACAATCTCCTCCTGTACCAGTCAGATCTGATTTGATGGTACAATGCACAAAATAAAAAAAAAAAATAATAATAATAGACTAACTTTAAATAGCTGTCTTCCGTAGTGATTTCTTAATGGTTTTTGTTAGGTGTTGTCGAGTATGACTCATAGCAACTCTATGACCAACAGATCTGATCTGTCCTATCCTGTGCCATCTTCACACTTTCTGACACAGTAGAGGCCATTGCAACAGTCACTGTGTCGGTCCACCTGCTTGAGGGTCTTCCTCTCCTTCGCTGGCCCTCCACCCTTCCAAATAGCACGTGCTTCTCCAAGGAATAGCACCTCCTAGCAACATGCCCAAAGTATGTGAGGTGAAGCCTCAGCATCCTTGTCTCCAAGAATATTCTGGTCGCACCCTCTCCAAGACGTATTTATTTGTTCTTTTTGCCACCATGGGATATTCAGTGCTCTTCCTCACTATCACAGCTCAAAGGCATCAATTCTTCTTCTGCCCTCCCTATTCATTGCCCAGCTCTTAGATGCATAGCAAGTGATCAGAAAGACCATGGCCTCAGTCAGATGCACCTTAGTCCTCAAACTGACGTCATTGCTCCTCAATAATCTGGAGACAACAGTGCAACAATGAATGAATGAAAACCCAAAATCTCTGTAAAGGTTCATTAAAACTAATAAAAAAATAATAATCTGGAGACATTCCTAACTGCAGACTTCCCCAGGGCACTGTGTCTCTTTATTTCCTGACTGCTAGTTCCAAAAGTGTTAACTGTGGATCCAAATAAAATGAAGTTGTTGACAGTTTCAATCCTTTCTCCATCCATCATGATGTTGCCTATCAGTCAAGTGGTAAGATATTTTGTTTTCTTGACACTGAGATGCAATGACATGGCATTGACATGGAGTAATTGTTTTTCTCGCTGGGACAAATTTCTATCTTTTATATTTTATCTGCCAGGAGGGTGTGTGTGTGTGTGTGTGTGTGTACCAATTCTCATGATATAAAGAAGTAAAACAAAACTGGCTTACACACAAATAAATGTGTATTCTTTAAAGAAATAGTCTTCAAATTGACTGGTAGAAGTGAAACTTGATACATGCTAAGTATATATACTTTAAGAACAGTTGTTTATTATTATTATTATTATTATTATTATTATTATTATTATTATTTTTGTGTGAATGTACCGTCAAATCAGATCTGACTGGTACAGGAGGAGATTGTCCCTCCTTCCCCGGCAGAGCATCTGGTGGATTCGAACCGTGCACCTCTGGGATTGTAGTTGCAGCTCCTTACCACTAGGCCACCAGAGCTCCCTTCTTTTTCTTTTTTAAATTTTATTATTTTTTTTGTGTGTGTACCATCAGATTGGATCTGACTGGTACAGGAGGAGACTGCCCTTCCTTCTCCAGCAGAGCATCTGGTGGATTTGAACCACATACCTCTGAGATTGGGGGACAGTCTTTGTATTGATAATGTTCATCTCCATGTTCTTGGAGGCGGGCGGATGCATTGGCCTCCTGGTTCATTTTGCTTTAGGAATACTTTTCCCTTCTTGAGACATGAACAGATGTGCAAGTTCGAAGATGTTAAGCAGTACACTTACTATTGCCTGTGTGCAGAGAGCTTAAGGAAACAATTTGAAAAACTCCTATGTGATAAAAGACTTTGTTGGGGAAAAAAAAGCATGAAGCTTTACATCGAGGCGTGTGCTGACGTAGAACCTTCTGAGGGCTGATGGTGAAGGGTCTGCCATGCAGATTCTGAGTCACGTGAAATGACACACTGAGCTGAATCGATCTGAGAGACCTGCAGGCCAAGAACAACACGCGGATGACTGACATCCCGAGGGCTTTCCTGGCCACACGACAAAGCTTCTTCAAAGATACAAATATGTCAGTGTTAACATTCTCTCTGGGTTTTCTATCCACCGTCCCCAGGATGTAGAATTGGAGGTTGTTGGAACACAGTTTCTAGCTCTCTGTGATTTTCTTTAAGTCTCTTGGAGAGAAAGAAGAGGGGTTCAACCATGGAACTCAGCTCTGTATGACCAAAGGTGGCCCCAGCTGCTGAAATATTTGCTGAACTCAGTGCTGAAGGATATCTGTTCTTCCCGGAGCCTGTGTCACTCTGACTGGCATCTTGGCTTGATAAAGGTGACCAGATACAGTTTGGAGCATCACGCTTGCTGGTATATGAATGGGATAACCAATACTAGAAGGAAAAGCAAAATTTGCCTTTTTTGAGGTTCCCAGTTCCGCTGTCAAAACTTGGAATAATTCTACGAGCAAGAGTAACTGTTGATGTTTGCAATGTTTGGTGCAAGCTCTGTGGTAACTGAAGGGTGGTGAAGGGATGTTATTTCTTTTTTTTTTCTTTTTTCTTTCACCTTTCTTTTTTTTTTTTTAGTTTTTCCCTTTTTTATTATATTTTATTAATTTTAATGAACATTTACAGAGATTTGGGGATTTCATTCATTCATTGTTGCACTATTTTCTCTACCCTCCTCCCCAGTTCATTCTTCTTTTTTTCCCCCCTTGAAAGTCTGTTTTAATTGTCCAATCACCACAGTGCTTGTCAAAGCCTGTTCGAATTAATCTCCTTTGTCAGTGTGTTAGGGATGTTATTTCTAAAGAACTCTTCTGTTGCTTTAGACTGTAGAACCTTGGTATCTCAGGGAGCTCTGGTGGCCTAGTGGCAAGAAGCTGCACTACAATCCCAGAGGTGAGCGTTTCGAATCCACCAGATGCTTTGCTGGAGAAGGAGGGACAATCTCCTCCTGTACCAGTCAGATCCGATTTGACGGTACACACACACACACACACACACACACAACCTAAGAAAAATTAAAAAAAGACAAAACAAAAATACAAAAAATCCCTCCCCCCTTGGTATCTCAGAGCTGCTTCAAGTCTTTTAAGACTTTTTCCTCCAAGAGATTCCGGACTCCTTCAACTACATCTTCAATTACAGATCTGTAAAGGCTTGGGACATGCCACAGCAGTAGTTTCAGCATCTCTGACATTGAGTAATTTAATACACAGGCACCAAAGACAGGTATTCCAAGCGAAAAAAAGAGAAATTGAACATCATCAAAATTTAACATTTTTGCATAATGGGCACTATCAGGAAAAGAAACAAAACAAGAGAAAGGAAACCACCCAAAGAACGGTGGAAAATGTTTGCAAAGCACTTATCTGATGATCTAAAAGATTCAAAGAACACCTACAGTTTATCAATAAAAGACAATCCAGCGAGCAAAGGCAGTGTCTTTCTTGCCTTTAGAAGCTTTAGAACCGTGACAGCCAGGACGAGAGAAGCAGCGAAGCAGCGAATGCACGAGCCGAGATACAAAAAAAGAAGTGAGACGCAGACGTTCAAACAAATCTCTATCTTGTGTAACCACGGAGACCACAGCAGCAAGAACATGGGATGCCAGAGGCCATGGACACTACTGCCAATTTTTAACTGCATGCTACTGTCCAGAACATTTCTCACGATGGACCTAGAGCTTCCCTCACCATTTGATTACTAAGAACCCCTCTGAGATCGCAGCCTTGCTCATCATACCAGATCAAGTGGTGCTTTGATCCCTTGCTCTGGACCTCTGACATTTTGGACTAGTTTTGGTCTTAGCCTGAGTCTGACGTGTGCAAAATAACCTAAACACTGTCTTAAAAACATATATCCCAGTCACAAAAGGACAAATATTACATGATGCCACTGTTGTAGAATGGGACTGTCCTTGGGGTTGGGGAGAGACTGAGTAAGATGGGTTCAATAATGCACTGAAACAGAGGAGGGAGAAAACTGTTTAAAAGAGATATATAACTAGGTATTTCTGTCATCACAGGAGTCTAGAGCGAGGGCTACATGGTGGAGGGGACCTGGGGGAGGGTTTGTAAAACAATGAAAGAATCTTTTATTTTACTTTTCCATAATTTTTGACTCGTGTACTTATAACTTGTTAGTCAAATTTGTGTCTTCTAGGTTGCAACACCCCCATGATACATCTTCAAGGATATGAACATGTACGGCCAAGCACAATCAATAAGAGTGCATCTAAATTCCAAAATCAATCTCCATAATAGTCTATGTGTTTCCTACTGCCAAAGGGGCCCTTTAGAGTAGTGAGAGAAGATCTTCACCCTGAAACCCACAGCGTCCCTTTTCAGCAGGAAGTAGCTAAGAGAATACGCCATCCCCTTTTCCTTATGACTCAGGGTGAAGTCTCTCTCAGGGAGGAGTGATAGGGAATGGCAAAGGACACACTGACAAAGAAGATTAATCAGAACTGGCTTTGACAAGAACTGTGGCATTTGGACAAGAACAAACTGGGAGGAGGGTAGAGAGAATAGTGCAACAATGAATGAATGGAAACCCAAAATCTCTGTAAATGTTTATGAAAATTAATAAAATATAATTATAGAAAAAAATAAAATATTGAGGAGTAATGATATAAAAAAAACATAGGTGAGTGCATTTCTATGCACATTTCCCCATGTAGATCTAGAAATGACAAATAAATAAGCCAGTGTCTAGTGTCAGGAAAGGGAGAAGCACTTCTAACCCAAGGGGCCACCCCTCTGATGACCCATGCAATTTATACCATCAGAAACTCAAGAGAGTCAGCTGTGAGTCTCATCTCAAAGGTAATGACAGTTTCAAATAACAGGACAAGGTCTGACCAGAGAGACCTTAGCACCTTGGAGCTAAGAAGAGCCCTGGGACCGGCTTTACTAATAACACGTTGAGTTATTATGTAGCATCGAACAGGAACCTACTCATGTGGAGCAGCTGGTGGATTCAAACTGCGTACCTTGGGATTCACAGAGCCACTCCTTACCACGAAGCCCCCAGAGCCCCCAATGTACTGAGAGCCCCCCAATGTATTGAGAGCCCCCCAATGTACTGAGAGCCCTCCCAAAAGGAGACCTTCTCTCTGGCTTCATTTGTGTCCTTTGACCTTATAAAGACGTCAGATCTTAGTAGGAGCCAAGGTCACATCTGCATCTCCTCTCTCCCACCTTCTCACTCCTCTACCAGCGAATTGTCACCTTCCACACACTTTCCATCCCTCCCAGGCCTCTGTCCCTCTTCCTCAAGTTCTCTGTCTCTTCTCCAGGTTTCTGTCCTTGCTCTTCCTGAGATTCTGTCTCTCTCCATCTCTGGGATTCTTTCTTCTTTTCCCACTCTGAGTCTCTGTCTGCCTCTCTAAGAGTCTCTGTCCCCTCAGAGTTCACCTCTTTATCTGTCTATCCCTCTTTTTCACTTATTTCCTCTAATTTGCTGGTCCTCTGTCTTCCCTCTGTCTGGACCTCTGTCTCCTCTATCTGGACCTCTGTCTCCCCTCTGTCTGGACCTCTGTCTCCCCTCTGTCTGGACCTCTGTCTGGACCTCCGTCTCCCCTCTGTCTGGATCTCCGTCTCCCCTCTGTCTGGGCCTCTGTCTCCCCTCTGTCTGGACCTCTGTCTCCCCTCTGTCTGGACCTCTGTCTCCCCTCTTTCTGGACCTCTGTCTCCCCTCTGTCTGGACCTCCGTCTCCCCTCTGTCTGGACCTGTCTCCTCTTTCTCTGGACCTCTGTCTCCCTTTTCTCTGATCATCTGTCTCCCCTTTCTCTGGCCTTCTGTCTCCCCTCTGTCTGGACCTTAGCCCCCTGTCTGAGTTTGAGTCCTTTCTCTCCATCTAGCCTCTCTCGGTGTTGTCTCAGCACCTCTCTGTGGGCCTTTGTCCACTTTTCTGTGGGTTTCTGCCTGACTCCAGGTCTCCCTTGTGCAGAGCTGGTTTTGAGGGCAGCATCTGGCCTGACATCCTGCTCATGCCCTAAGGGCTTGGCTCTCATTACTTGTCCCTTCTCAGTCAGGAAAGGAACTGGAAGCTGCCTGGGGACGTTTCCTCCCCCACAGCCCCTGAAGCTAGCTGGAGGCTCTCCGCTGCCCAGAGCTCTTTCTCCGCATCACGATCTGCTGGAGATGAGATCAGAAATAGCTCTGGTGGGCGGCTGATTCTAGCACGTGGGACAAGAGACACACATACTAGGAAACACGGGTGGGGCTTTTCTGATAGGAGCAGGGACTTGTTTTGGCGAGTGGGACTTTTTTGGCAGGGGTAGGTGTGGGGATGTCTTTCTGGTGGGTGAGACTTTGCTGACAGGAGCGGGGCTTGTTATGTTAGGGCCCTGACTTGTCCTAATGGGTGGGACTTGTTGAACAGGGGTAGGAGGGGCGGAGCTTATTCTGTGGATGAGGCTAGTTTGAAGGGGCGGAGCTTATTATGTGCATGGGGCTTATTCGGATGGAGCAGGGCTTATCCTGGTGGGTGGGACTTGTTGGTGAGGGGTAGGTCTTGATATGTGGGTGGAGCTTGTTTCATAGGGGCGGGACTTGTTCTGATGGGGCAGAGTTTGTTCTGTGGGTGGAACTTGTTTGACAGGGGAGGGGCTTATTCTGTGGATGAGATCAGATTGACGGGGCGGGGCTTGTTCTGAAAGGGTTTATTCTGTGGATGGGGCTTGTTCTGATGAGGCAGGGGAGTACCCTGGTGGGTGGGACTTGTTGAACAGGGGTAGAGCTTGTTCTGTGGGTGGGACTTGTTCTGACAGGGGCGGGACTTGTTCTGATGGATGGGGCTCATTCTGATGGGGCAGGGCTTGTTCTGTGGATAGGACTTGTTAGACAGGGGTGGGACTTGTTCAGGTAGGGACATGGCTTGTTCTGGGCGCTATAGAGGTTCTAGTAGTACAGTAGTTTAAAAAACCCAGCTGCCAACCAAAACACTGGTGGTTTAAACTCACCAGCCACTCCCAGAAACCTAATGAGGAAGTTCTACTTAGTTCTCTAAGGTCACCAAGAGTCCCTCTCCATACTTCTTAATCCAAATCAAGAAGAAAGACCCTCTCTGCCCCTCAATATTTGCTACCACCAAAGGGAAGACCTTGCCTTTCCCAGCCAGGGAAGGAAGGGAGCCTCACCAGTATCTCCGTAATGTCAGGGTCATCAGAAGCCCAGGGTGGAGTGGGGGAGGGAGGAGGCCCTGGCAGTGCTGGAGGGCCACTGCTGTCTTCCGTGGTGGAGTCTGTTCCCGAGGAGTCCGTGGTCTCCGTGGCAGCGAGGTTGAGCAGGGACACATTGGTGCAGGCTGAGGATCGTTTGAGGTTCAGGCACCAGTGCATGGGCTCATGGGACATCCGGGGCTCCACCCTGCGGAGCAGACACAGTGGAAGGTGAAGAAGGTTCAGGCCAGTCCAGGGCACCCCTGCCTCCTTGTCTCTACATCACCTGCTGCTTCTGCCTTCAGCCTCACTACCCTATCACTATTTCTTCTTCTCGTTGCCCACTGACTGCTTTCTTCCTCCTTCTCTTTCCCCAAGCCCATTTTCTTCCCTCTCTATCCTGCTGCCTGCTTTCTCTTTCTCCCGCTGCCTGCTTTCTCTTTTCTCTACTGCCTGCTTTCTCTTCCCTCCTCCTGCTTTCTCTTTTCTCCCACTGCCTGCTTTCTCTTCCCCCACCCCGCTGCCTGTTTTCTCTTTCCCCTGCTGCCTGCTTTCTTCTTTTTCCCTTCTCTCTGCCTACGTTCTGCTCCTTACCCACTGCCCACTTTTTCTTCCGTCTCTATTTCCATCTCCTTCTCTTGATTTTCTCTTCCCTTCCTGCCCTACTCCTTGAGTCCTCTCTATCCCTCCTGTGCCCCCTCCCCTTCCTCCAGCCCCCACTATGTGGTTCCTGCTCTGATGGGACCACGCTGGACACTAGGACCTCCCCTGACAGGGAGCAGCACACCCACCCGTGGAACGACACGGCCTTCTTTTTCTTGATCGCCTTGGCTGAGCTGATCACCCCCCCGGGGGCCTCTGGGATCAGCTGGGAGCGGCTTTCCATCCCCGCAGGGGGATCTCCGGCCTCGTGGATCTCTTTGGACTGCCAGATTGTCTTCACCACCACGCTGGCCATGGCGTGTGGGGGGGTCCTGCTCCCAGGGGCTGCTTCCTCTGAGACTCACCATCTATTCTGACCACAGACTCTCAGAGTTCCCTATGCCCCCCACCCCACCCCGGCACAGCCTGCCTCACAAAGGACTCAACCACTAGGTGCTACAAGTTGGGGGGGGGGGAGGCAGTAGTAGGGAGTGGCCAGAACTCAACGTATCCCCGGTACCCCGAGAGGAACATCAGTGAATTTCGCCAAAGTCTCCAGTTCTAGGTGGATGTATCCCTCCGCTTCAAAAGTCCACAGAAGGCAGCTCTGGCGGTCTCGTGGCTACGGAGTTGCGCTGCCATCCCAAAGGAACGCTGTTTGAACCCCCCAATTGCTCCAAGGGACGTCCATGGGCCATCTCCTCCTGTGAGATTTACTATCTCTGAAAATTCACTGGAGAGTCCTCTTTGAATCACTTCTGTCTCAAGGGCACACAGTAACAACAACATGCCCGCTAGTGGATCCATCTGGGAGCTGCCCTGTCTGTCCATCAGAGTGCTAGAACAGAAGCGCACTCGGTTTATTAATTTTCTCCTAGAATTTAGAATGGATACTGGTTGGAGAGGGTCAAGCAACCTTTTTCCCAAGAATAACCCTGGAATCAACCAGCTTCCTTGTTATAAATCAAATTATGTCCTAAAATATCTGGTGTAAACTCTATGAAAAACATTGCTTTCAGTTTTGTGGGGTTTTTTTAAATATTATTTACTTTTGAGTGAAAGTTCACAAATCACACTAGCTTTTTAAACAATTCCATCATTCATACACATTTTGCTTCAAAATATTAATTATAATTAATTGATATAATCAATGAATTACAATGTGCTGTGGTGCTGGAGAAGAGTATTGAATATATCATGGACTGCTAGGAGAACAAACAGGTTCATCTTGGAGAGAGTGAGACCGGGTTGCTTCTTGGAGGCAAAAATTCTGAAGCTTCGTCTGACTGACATATTTTGGACATGTTGCAAGAAGGGACCTGTCCTTGGAGAGGGACGTCATGCTTGGGAGGGTGGAGGGACAGCGCAGGAGAGGAAGACCCTGGATGTGATGGATTGATTCAGTGACTGGGGTAATGGGAACAGGGTGTCAGAAACAGTAAGACTGGCACAAGATAGAGCAGGGTTTAGGGCTGTTATATATAGTCATGAATCACAGGCAATTTAATGGTACATAACAACAACAACAACAATCAACCCCTTAGGAGGTCCACTGGTGGCGTTGAGCAGAGGGAGGTATGTGGATAACCCAAAGGTGACAGTTCTCTGGTGGTTCAAGTCCATCAGCTGCTCCCACCTCAACAATTTACAGCCTTGGGGAGCTCTGGTGGCCTAGTGGCAAGGAGCTGCAACTACAATCCCAGAGGTGAACGGTTCGAATCCACCAGATGCTCTGCCGGGGAAGGAGGGACAATCTCCTCCTGTACCAGTCAGATCTGATTTGACGGTACACGCACACAAAAATAATAAAATAATTTTTTTAAAAAAACAAACAATTTACAACCTCAGAAACTCACTAGAGGTCTACTACGCATTGGGTCTTATTTGGCCGTGAGTTGAGAGATCAATCCCTTATTGTATACATTGCCTCTTCCTTCATCTTCATCCAGCCTATTAATTTTCACTCCTCTCTCCCTTTCTTCCTAGATGTCTAAACCTTTCCTTGTTGTTGTTATGTGCCGTCGAGTCGTTTCCGACTCATAGCGACCCTATGCACAACAGCCCTAAACCCTGCTCTGTGCCTCTGACACACCCATCCCTATTACCCCAGTCACCGAATCAATCCATCTCAAGGAGGGTCTTCCCCTCCTGCGTTGTCCCTCAACCCTCCCAAGCATGATGTCCCTCTCCAAGGACTCGTCCCTCCTGGCAACATGTCCAAAGTATGTCAGACGAAGCCCCCGAATCCTTGCCTCCAAGGAGTAGCTTGGTTTAATCCTCTCCAAGATGAATCTGTTTGTTTTCCTGGCAGTCCACGGTACATTCAGTACTTTTCTCCAGCACCACAGCTCAAAAGCATCCACTCTCCTTCTGTCCTCCCTAGTCATTGTCCAACTCTTAGCTTTTTTAAAAATTGTTTTAAAGAAATTTATTTTATTTTCTTATGTGTGTGTGTGTGTGTGTGTGTGTGTGTGTGTGTGTGATCAATTCGGATCTGACTGGTACAGGAGGAGATTTGCCCCTTCTTCTCCAGCAGAGCATCTGGTGGATTCGAACCTCATACCTCTGGGATTGCAGTGCCACTTCTTGCCACTAGGCCACCAGAGCTCCCTTCCTTAGCTTTTTATAATGGTGATCTTGTATCATAATGATCCTTCTGTGACTGACTTGTCAGTCAGCATAATTTCCCCTTATTTCATCCCTATCGTGCAGTGTTTCACAAGTTCCTGATTGTTTGTTTAGTGATGCATAATACTCCATTGTGTGAATGTGCCATGGGATTTTTTTAGCCATTCATCTGTTGACGGATGCTCGGGTTGTTTCCATCTCTTTGTTGTTGTAAATAGTGCTGCAGTGACCATGGCTGTTCATGACCCAGATCTTATTTCTTAAGGATTATACCTAGGAGTGCAATTTCTAGGGATCTTTGGTGGCTTCGTGGTAAGGAGTTGCACTGCCAACCTAAAGGCCAGCAGTTTGGATCCACCAGCTATTGCCCAGGAAGGAGATGGGCACATTTCTGTTGTGTCATTTACAGCCTCCAAAAATGGCTAAAATATTAGCTATGGGTTGGTTTCAAATCAATGGCACATAACAGCAGCAACAGTGCAATTTCTGACTCAAATAGTATTTCTATCCCAACTTTCTTTCTTTTTTTATTTTCTATTTTATTGTTTTTGTGTGTGTGTGCCGTCAAATCAGATCTGACTGGTACAGGAGGAGATTGCCCCTCCTTTCCCGGAAGAGCATCTGGTGGATTCGAACCGTGAACCTCTGGGATTGTAGTTGCAGCTTCTTGCCACTAGGCCACCAGAGCTCCCCACTCAACTTTCTGAAAAAATGTCAAACTCCTTATAATAACGGTGACTGCATTTTATATTCCAGCCACCTCTGGATAAGAGTTCCAATCTCGGGGAGCTCTGGTGGCCTAGTGGCAAGAAGCTGCACTGCAATCCCAGAGGAGCAGGGTTCGAATCCACCAGATGCTCTTCCGGGAAAGGAGGGACAATCTCCTCCTGTACCAGTCAGATCTGATTTGACGGTACACGCACACACACAAATAATAAAATTTTAAAAAAATTAAAAAGAGTTCCAATCTCTCCACACCCTTGTCAACATTAGTACTTTGCTGTCTTATTGAACAAAGCTATTGTTCCTGGTGGAAAATGATAGTCTATTGTTTTGATTTGCATCTCTCTAACAGAAACCCTATGACCCTGGAGAAAGGATGAAAGTCACATAAGTGTTGAGGACTTTCATTCATAGGGTCGCTATGAGTCGCCTACGACTTGATGGCACTTAACAACAATAACACTAACATAGAAATCAGCTAGCCTACTGGAGAGAAAGTGATGCTACCAAGCCGAAAGTAGGTAACTTCTAACCCTTGGACCTCAGGCCTGTTTTTCATTGTTTTTGTTCAAACATTCTTCTAGGTCACATAGCCCTGGTGTGTCCACCTGCTGTACAGAGGTAACCTGTGGTTGCTGTGAAAGTGAACACTGTGACACTGATGTGTCACATGCCTTAATGGTTCCCTATAGCGGACGGTGTTTGGTGGCAATCCCAGATTAAAACAAGCTTGGAAGCAGGAGTGGCATCGATTTCCATAAATGGCTTGCCTCTGGAAACCCTATGAACTTGGAGAGAGGATGAAAGTCACACAGGTGGGGGAGCTCTGGTGGCCTAGTGGCAAGAAGCTGCACTGCAATCCCAGAGGCGCATGGTTCAAATCCACCAGATGCTCTGCCGAGGAAGGAGGGACAATCTCCTCCTGTACCAGTCAGATCTGATTTGACGGTACACACACATAAAAATAAAAAAAAAAGTCACAAAAGTGTTGAGGACTTTCCTTCATAGGGTTGCTATGAGTTGCCTACGACCCAACGGCACTTAACAACAGCTAATTTAAGGAATTCTGCTATCTTAGTGGATAGGAGTTTGCACGAACAATCCAAAGGCAGGAAGTTTGCTTCTGCCAGTTGCTCCATGGGGAAAAAAAGGGGCAATCTCTTCTGTGATTGACAGCCTCTGAAAACCCCTTGGAGGGCTGGCTAAAAGTCAATTGTGCACACAACAACAACAACATTAGCTAATGATCTTGAGAATGATCTTCATGTGTTTGTTGACCGTCTGAATGTCTTCTTCGGTGAAGTGTCCTGTCAAGTACGCTGCGCGTTCTGTAACTGGATCATTTCATTTTCTTCTTGGTGAGGTGTTGGGATGGAGCTTTCTGTACATTTTGGAGATGTGTCATTGCCAAATATTTCCTCCCACTCAGTAAGTCCTCCTTTAACTCTTTTGGAGACAAAGATCTCACTTTTAGGAAGCCCTCAATCATCTAGTATATCTTCTGCTAAATGTGTATTTTCAGTTCTATTTGATAGTCTGTTTATGCTATAGATTATTGCTGTGTTGCTTTGAATTGGAATGGACCCATCACTGACCATCCAGTGAGTTTTCAGAGGCAGTAAATTGCATGGGAGGAAATTGCTCACCTTTCTCCTGCAAAGCCACTGGAAGATTCGAGCATCCTCTCTCTGTATCTTTTTAATCTTTATGTGGAACAGTTTGTTCTGTGAAGAGGAATGTGGCATCAAGATTGGAGGAAGACTCATCAACAACCTGTGTTATGCCGATGACACAACCTTCCTTGCTGAAACTGAGGAGGACCTGAGGCATTTGCTGCAGAAGGTCAAGGACTGCAGCCATCAATACAGATTGAAGCTCAACATAAAGAAAATAAAGATTCCCTCACACTGGATCAATTGGCAGCATCATGATAGATGGCGAAGAGATTGAGATTGTTAACAGCTTCAGCTTGCTTGATTCCACAATCAACACTCTTGGTACTAGCAGCCAGGAAATAAAAAAAATTAATTGCGTGGGGAAAAATCTGCTGTCAGGGACCTCTCCAGAGTATGAAAGAGTAATGATGTCAGTCTAGAGACAAAGGTGCCCCTGATCCAGGCCATGATCTTCTCAATTACTTGCATCAGAGAGTTGGACAATGACTAAGGATGACAGAAGAAGAATTGATGCCTTTGAGTTCTGGTCTGTATATCATGGACTCCTACAAGAACAAACAGGTCTACCCTGCAGAAAGTGTAACCAGGCTGCTCCTTGGAGATAAGGATTTTGAAGCTCCATCTGACATACTTTGGGCAATTTGTCAGGAGGGACTAGTCCTTGAAGAAGAACATCGTGCTTGGAAGCGTGGATGGACAGCACAAGAGGGGAACACCGTGAATGAGATGGATTGACTCAGTGATTGGGGTAATGGGAATAAACGTGTCAGAGACAATGAAATTGGCTCAGGATAGAGCAGGGTTCAGAGTTGTTTGTACATAGGGTCACTATGGCTTAGAGTTGACTCAATGGCACATAACAACAACAACAGTAGCTGCAATTGGCAGCAATAAGATAGATAGAGAAAAGATTGAGGGTGTTAACAATAGTAGCTTGCTTGGCTCCACAACCAACATTCTTGGCATGAGCAGTCAGGAAATCAAAAGATGAATTGCACTGGGAAAATCTGTGGTCAAGGACCTCTCTAGAGAACTGAGATGCCTTCGAGTTATGGTGCTGAAGAACTGTCTTGAACATATCATGACTGCCAAGAAAACAAACAAATTTATCCTGGAGAGAGTGTAATAAAGTTTGTTCTAGGAGGCTAGGATTTTGAAGCTTTATCTCACATACTTTGGGCACATGGCCAGGAGAGACTAGTCATTGGAGAAGGACATCATGCTAGGAAGGGTAGAGGGACAGTGCAGGAAAGGAAGACCCCAGATGAGGTGGATTGATACAGTTAACGGAGGCTTCAGGCAATTTGATGCCACAGAACAACAAAAACAAGTAGCTACGGATCTCATCCTTTTCTTCATGTGATTACTGACCACCTGAAAATTGTCTTTGGTGAAGAGTGTCTTCATATGTTCTGCTTTCTTTCTTTCTTCTTTAGAAAGAGTAATTACTAGAGTGGAGTAATTTACTTTGTTTGCTTTTGAGTACCATAGAGTCAAAATAGACCCATATCTAAAAACCAGTGAGCTTTTAGAAGTTAAAGCACACAAGAGGAGATCGCTCATCTTTCTCTACCAGAGCAGCTGGTGGATTCAAACTGTGTGCCCTTGGAATGGCAGCTCAGTTTCTTGCCACTATGCCACCAGAGCTCCTATATTCTATGGATACGTACCATTGTTGCACATTTTTCTCCCTACTCC
The DNA here is from genome assembly GCF_000299155.1 of Elephantulus edwardii. Classification (NCBI taxonomy): domain Eukaryota; kingdom Metazoa; phylum Chordata; class Mammalia; order Macroscelidea; family Macroscelididae; genus Elephantulus; species Elephantulus edwardii. The sequence continues at coordinate 3,095,522 of NW_006399986.1, read as the reverse complement.
CACTTCACTTTTCCCGTTAAAAAGATTATTTCATTATTGCACAATTTCCTCCCTCCCTCCTGCCTCCGAGTCCACTTTACTATGCAGCTCTTATTCTGGACTGTTGTTATGCAAATAATACCTAATTATACATCCCTTTAAACAGTTCTTTTCCTCATCTGTTTCAATGCAGTGTTCATTATTTAGCTCCTTTTTCTTAGCTTCTTCCAATCCCATGTCAGTCCTGGTTTATAACAGTGGCATTATGCAATATTTATCCTTTTGTTACTGAGGTATTCCCCTTAGCATAATATCCTCCAGAGTCATGCATTTTGTATGATATTTTATGTTGTTGTTCTGTGCCGTCGAGTCGTTTGCGACTCATAGCGACCCTATGCACAACAGCTCTAAACCCTGCTCTATCCTGCGCCAACCGCACTGCATCTGACACACCCATCCCGATTACCCCAGTCACCGAATCAATCCATCTCATAGAGGGTCTTCCCCTCCTGCGCTGTCCCTCCACCCTCCCAAGCATGGTGTCCCTCTCCAAGGACCCATCCCTCCTGGAAACATGTCCAAAGTATGTCAGACGAAGCCCCAGAATCCTTGCCTCCAAGGAGTAGCTTGGTTTAATCCTCTCCAAGATGAATCTGTTTGTTTTCCTGGCAGTCCATGGTACATTCAGTACTCTTCTCCAGCACCACAGCTCAAAGCATCCACTCTCCTTCTGTCCTCCCTAGTCATTGTCCAACTCTCTGATGCATAACAAGCGATTGCAAATACCATGGCCTGTATCAGGCACACCTTAGTCTCCAGAGAGACACTGTTGCTCCTGAGTACCTTAGAGAGGTCCCTAACAGCAGACTTTCCCATCGCGATACACTTTTTGATTTCTTGACTGCTGGTGCCAAGAGTGTTGACTGTGGAGCTGAGCAAACTGAAGCTGTGAAAAATCTCAATCTCTTTGCCATCCATCCTGACACTGCCAATTGGTCCAGTGGTGAGAATCTTTGTTTTCTTGACATTGAGCTTCAGTCCATACTGAAGGCTGCAGTCCTTGACCCTTCACAGCAAGTGCATGAGGTCCTCCTCAGTTTCAGCAAGCAGGGTTGTGCATCTGCATAACGCAGATTGTTAATAGATCTTCCACCAATCCTGATGCCACAATTCTCCTCATAGAGCCCAGCCTCTTGGATAATCTGCTCTGCATACTTTTCAGTGCTGTGTAATATTCCATTGTGTGGATATACCACAGCTTTTCTATCTATTCCTTTGTTGGTGGTGACTTGGGTTGCTTCCATCTCTTTGCTATTGTGAACAACGCAGTAATAAACGTAGGTGTGCATGTATCTGCTTTGGGTGGCAGTTCTAATTTCTTTAGGGTATATTCTCAGTCGTCGAATTGCTGAGTCAAATGTTATTTCTATTTCCAAGTTTTTGAGAAAGCACTACACAGCCTTCCATAGCAGTTGCACCATTTCACACTCCCATCAACAGTGAGTAAGGGTTCCAGTTTCTCCACAATCTGGCCAGCATCTGCTGTTTGCTTTTGGTTCTTTTTTGGTGTATGTGTTTATTGCTCCAAAATCACCTCTGTCTACTGTTTTTGCTATGTCCCAAAGACTTCTATATGTTGTGCTTTCATCCTTATTTATTTTTTACTCAGATTTCCCACCCCCTTTCTTTCTTGTTGTGTGCTGTCAAATTGGAAATCTCCTTCTGTGCCAGTCGGATCTGATTCGATGGTACACAACAGGAGGAAAAACATTGGGGGGAGGGGAAAGAAGTAAACTCATTTGTTTCAAGAAATTTTAATAACAATTTCTTTTTAAAACTTTCTTTTCTTAGGGAGCTCTGGTAACCTAGTGGTAAGAAGTTGCTGTTGCAAACCCAAAGGCACAGTGAATGCATCAGCTGCTCTGCAGAAGGGTAGACACTCTCCTCTTATGCAATTCACCACCTCTGAAAACCTGCCGGAGGGTCAGATGTGTGTCAATTCTGACATGACAGAACGTGAGAACAACAATATTACCACATGGTGTTCAAACTGAATATTAGTTTCCACATGCTTACTTGACTCCTCTGTTACTGATTGATAACTTTATAGCATTCTGATCTGAGATGAGGCTTTATAACATATTTGGTTTTTTTAAAATTTATTAAGGCTGGCTCCATGACCTTTGTATTTTCTAGGACATATATTGTAATCTCGTTGGGTGGAGTTGTCTATTGTTGTTATGTGCCGTTGAGCCGCCCGTGACTCATAGTGACCCTATGTACAATAGCCCTAAACCCTGCTCTATCCTGTGCGAATCTGTCTCCAACACATCTACTCCCATTACTCCAGTCATTGAATCAATCCACCTCATAGAGGGTCTTCCTCTCCTGCGCTGTCCCTCTACCCTTCCAAGCATGACATCCCTCTCCAAGGACTGGTCTCTCTTTAAACATGTCCAAAGTATGTCAGACGAAGCCTCAGTATCTTTGCCTCCAAGGAGCAGCCTGCTTTAACCCTCTCCAGGATGAACCTGTTTCTTAGCAGTCCATGGTATATTCAATACTCTTCTCCAACACCACAGCTCAAAGGCGTCAATTCCCCTTCTATCTTCCCTAGTCATTGTCCAACTCTCTGACGCATAGCAAGTGATTGCAAAGGCCATGGCCTGTATCAGGCGCACCTTAGACTCCAGAGTGACATCATTACTCTTTAGTACTTTTGAGAGAGGTCCCTAACAGCAGACTTTCCCATCGCAATACGTCTTTTAATGTCTATGAGATCAAGTTGGTTAACTGTATTGGTTGGTTCATCTGCATTTTTGTTGACTTTCTTTTCGGTCATTTTATTCTTCATAGAAAGTCATGTACAGAAAGTGGCCTTCTAAGACAGAGTGGAATCTGGACCACAGAAAGGTGTAACTGCAAAAGGTAGACGGTCACATTTTCTCCCACAAAAGGATGTGAGCAGGTGAGGAGTCAAGTTAACCACTTAAACACTTAACCACTGTGCCATCAGGATTCCTTGGCGGGAGATGGGAAAGTGGTGGTTCATTGCTAGACTTGTCTTCTTCCAACAGGAAGGTCTGGATTTTATGTCTGGCATATGCCACTTTCGTAAAGCCATCACCGGCTGGGATGCTGAATAGGTTTTAGTGGAGCTCCCAAGCTATGAGGAACTAGGAAGAAAGATCTGGCGATCAGTTCCTAAAAATTGAGTCCATGAGACTCCTGCTGAGGACAACAGTGTGATCCACAAGGAATTACAGGATGGGGCAGGTATTCCTGGTGGGGTAGTCCTTAAGGAGTCAACGCTGCTAACACAAAGGCCATACTCGTCTGACAGTTCGAATCCACCAGGAGAAAGATAGGCAATCTCCTCTTGTGGGGTTTACAGCCTCAGATAACTCACTGGAGGGTCTGCTCCTACATGGTAATGAGTGTTAGTAGTCTAGAAAGGGCAACTCCAGTCTTGGATCGTATGTCTCTTCACAAAAAGGGACTTCTTAAAAAAAAAAAAAAAGGGGGACTTCTTTCTCTCCATATGGGGCCGCTGCAATGTTTATTAGAGGCAGACAGGAACAGCTTGTCCTCCCTGGAATCCAGAATGGACTTTCCCAAGCCTCATTCCAAGAAACCCAAATGGACGGATCCATTGAAATTGAGAGGGGGAGCCTTCTTCGCTGTTGTCTCGCCAGCCAACCCCACGATTAGTGAGAGACGCTTCCAGGACCCTGGAGACTCCCCAAAGGCTCATTCCAGGAATACTTGGCTTCAAGGATTAGACGATGGCAGTGGGGTGGGGTTTTGTCTCTAGATGTGACCGAAATGGACTCCTCCAAATGCCTTTGCCCTACATTTCTCAATAGCCCAGGGCGCTGGTTTGCTTTCCCCAAAGTCGGTCAACCAGAGGGTCTCTCAGGGCAAGAGGAGAAGCCAGCGGGAACAGGGACACACCCTTTCCTCCAACAAGCGCTGTTCCAGCTCATAAAAGCCAACTTCTATTCCTGCCCCAGTTGTTGCTGTGATGTCCTGTGGAGCCGGAACCGGAACTCAAATCTGATCCTGCAAGCTATTCTCAGACTGTAAATTACAGGGGCCCTCAAAGAGGCAAGACTGCTCATTTTTCTCGCGTGGAGCAGCTAGTGGATTCGAACCCCTTTGCCTTTGGTTTCCAATTCTAATGGACATAATCACAAATTGTATATGATATTTGCATGTCACAATGACATCATGTTTCGAAAAGCAGACCTCAACAGAATGGACACAAGGAGTTTACACAAAGCGGAGATGAGAATGATGCCAGACCGGTATAAATTATGGTCCCATATAGGGTTGTTATAAAATGGGTACACTATAGGACACCTAACAAGAAAATGACAATATTCTGAAAGCTCCCCGAGCTGTAATTGTCGGAGAAACAATACCAGCAAATCAAATAAGTATTGTAAAGTGATAAAGTCACCATAGTTTAAATCTCTGCTCGTTGACTATCAAGCTGTGTGACCTTGGGCAAATCACTCAACATTTCTGGTCTTTTAACTTCTGTTTGACAAGAGCAGATGTGAATTGCAGTTTCTTCATCTGAGATTCTAGGTCTCCTGACAAGCCAACAGGCAATCTGGTGACAGGAGAAGGGAGGGGGTAAAAGAAAAGGAAGGTTTCCTGGAAGAGGATTTAATAAAAGGCGGGGTGAGGGGGTGGGGAGGAAGGAAGAAAAGGAGCTAGAACGCGCCTGCGCAGTAAATACTTCTCCCTTTTGCCCCTCCCAGTCCCTTCTCTGCAGCAGGGAATTGCAGGCGTCGCTCCACCTATCCTAGCCTAGCTGAGACATCCCTCCTCCCCACGCGGCTCCTATTTCCTTTTCTACCAATCATCGTCCTCCGCCGCTTCCACAACCGCCCAATCGAGGGCGGAAGTGAGACAAGCTCTGCAAATCAGCGCCGTTTGAAGGGGCGTGCTAGATTTCCATTGAGTTAAATCAATGCAAGTCCCGCCTCCTCATTCCCGCTTCCCCGCCTTCCTTCCCTCCCTCCTTGGAGAGGGCTTGACCCAATCAAAGTAGGACTCGGAGGCGCGGAGAGGGCGGCTCTGTCATTCGTAAGCAAACTCCTCCTGTCTCTCGTGCAACGCCCCCTCCTCCACTCCGAACGGAAATAGCGGGGGACTGGGCCAATCGTAGCGGCCTACCTTTGCCCAGAGACCAATGAAATATGGAGTCGGGGGTGGGCCCAAGTTTGAGCGGCAGTCCCCTAAACCAATGGATATCTGAGAACTCAGGCTGTGTAACTATGGGGCGGGTCCAGGGGGCGGTGCCGCGGCCTGCCAGCCCTCCTGCCTGCCCGCCTGCCCCCTTCCCTCCGCCCAGGCCCGGCTCAGCTCCTCGGCGCTGCCTGGGGTCCTTTCCGCCCAGTCCCCGCCTGCCAGCCCCCGCTACGTTGTGCCCCGTCCGGCCAGGCCTGGAGCCGACACCACCGCCATCATGCCGGCCGTGTCCAAGGGCGATGGGATGCGGGGGCTCGCGGTGTTCATCTCCGACATCCGGAACTGTGAGCTCACGGCCGGGAGGGGGGACATTGTAGGGGGGAAGCGTGGACCTGAGGGCTTCACGGGTCATAGAGGAGCCGGGGAGGGTAGAGAGGCCCCGGGGGGGAACTTTAGGGTGGGAGCAATGGAGGGGCTTGGGGTGTCATACAGTCTGTCTTGAGGTGACGACACGCCGTGTCTAGAGGGGGTCTGGGAGGGTCTTCCAAGGGGTGAGGTTAGGGAGATCCCGGGGACGAGGACCTAAAGCGGTCCCCCGGGAATGATAAGGGACATTAAGGGAATCCCCGATATAAGCCGAAAGAGAACGACTTGCAAGGAGGTGGGGTGGGGTGGGGGCGTCAATATGGGACCACAGTGGGAATAGGAATAGGCCAGAGAGAACCCAGAGGACGTGACACTGGTGACTTAATGAGGCCAGGCCGGAGGGAGGGCCAGGGAGAGAGGTGTCATATGGGGGAAGGGGGTCGAAGGCCACGGAGACTGGTTGCCAATGGCTTTGAAGGGATCTCGGCATGATAGGAAGACCCAGGGGGATGGGAAGTAGAAATGGGGTCACTATAGAATGGGTCCTATAAGAGATAGAAAGCTCCAGAATGGGGCTGCCTGGGAGACGTGGAGGGCAATGGGGAGGGGGCTAGAGGGGCCACTCAGAAGAAGGAGGGCTCCGAGGAGCCCTGAGATAAGGTAGATTATTAGAGAGACTGCAGTCTTGAATAAGGAAAGAGGTCTTTGGGGAGCCTGGATGGGAGAAGGGGTTTATAGAGTGGCTTAGGGCTTTTGGGGGTGTAGCGAGGAGAAGAGAGACAGAGCTAAAGAAAGGGACCTGAGGGGTTCATGGATGTGTCCTGAGAGATATGGAAAACTGGCTCAGGCTGGCCTGGAGAGAGGTCAGGGGTCAGGGAGCAGGACTGGTCAGCAGCCCTGCCAGGCAGGGTTGTAGTGTCGATGAAAAGACCCGCAGCTGGTCGACTCATTTCTCCCCCGGAGCCAGTAGTATTGCTTTTGGAAGCTGCCGAGGAGGCTGCATCCCATGGTCTTTGGGGTCAGCCAGGCGGCCCTCCTTTGGATTTGAATGCCTTCCCCCCACCCCCTCTGCAGCAGAGTGACCTTGATGGAGGGGCTTTGCACGTCCATGCCCTCATCTGTCGGGTGGGCGTACTGGCGGGTGGTTGTGATAGTGCATGTTGAAGTTTGGCTTTTGGTGGTGGTGGTGTGGGGTGAGACCGCCCTGTGGGCACCCTGTGATGGATTCTCTGAGAATTTCCTGGGTCCAGGAGGATCTGGTACCTAGTAGGTGCTCAGGGCACAGGAAGAGGCGACCACTGGGCTTCACTTGGCAGAGAGATGAGATGATTGCCGTGGGGGAACCAGAGCACTTCTCTGTCCACGACAGGACAAGCGGTGCCCACCTAGAGGTGCCTCGGAAGTTAGGCCAGGAAATGTGCTTCCGAAAGGTCCCCAGCCTTGAAAATCATGTGGAGAGCAATTCCGCTCTGCACACCAGGGGTCAGCTGGAGTTAGAATTGGCAGCCACAGACAATAAGAAGGTGTTGTAGGGAGGGGGCCAACTGTCAGGAGTAGATAGAGGTGTGTTGCCTACACTGGACAAGTCTTTCACCCCTCTTTGTGCCTTAATTTTCTTATCTGCACACAGTACTCATAGCAGCCCTTAAGATTCTTTCGTTCATTTGACAAAAGCTTTTCTGCTCATTCTAGTGTCCCAGGCGCTGGGCCTGGGGCTGTGACTTAAAACCCAAACCCAAAAGCACAGCCTCATCCAGAGTCGATTGGACTGAAGGGAACTGCCCCCACAGGGTTTCCACCGCTATAAATCTTTACGGAAGGAAGTGTACTGCCTCGGTTTATTCTAGCAGAGTGGGTTGTGGCTTTGAACCGCCAATTTTCTGATGAGTAGCCTAAGTGTTTTCACCATGGTTCTTGAACAGTGGAACTCCTGCCTCTGGGAACCTGCATTCTAGAAGAGATAGAAAAAGCCCCCACGACAGCAGTGGTGGCCGCCAGTATTTTAAGCAGTGAAATCAGTCACCAGAGCACTTGAACCAGATACAAACCAGAAATTTGGCCTGCTGTCATTCCAGCTCAGAGAGGCCGGTAGGACAGAGAACTGGCCCCAGTGTCACCAAGGCTGGAAGTTCTCTGCGGGAGGGCAGCCTGCCTCACCTGCTCTGGAAGAGTGCCTGGGGATTCGAACCGCCAGCCTTTCGGTTTGCAGTCAATGCCTTAAGCACTATATCACCAGAGTTTCCCCATAGATAAAGGAGTTTGGATGTAGAGGCTTTCTTGCCAATGCTTGGTGCTGTACAGAAACGCCAAGGAGCGGAACGGGGTAGCGAGTGATTGGGCTCCAGGGCAGGGTCTTCAGAGACTTCACTAAAGAGGTGATATTTGAACAGAGGCTTCGGTGAAGACAGGGAGCGAGTCTGTGGCTCTTAGAAGAGAGGGAGTTCCAGGTGGGTGGATGGTGAGTGCAAAGGCCCTGTGGTCAGCACTTGATGAGAACAGGGAAACAGCGTGGCTGGATGGAATTGAGTGATGAGTGGGGGAAAAGGGCAGGAAAGAGGGCAGAGCAGGAACAGGGTAGATGAGATTGGGCTTTGGAGACCACGGAGAGGGCTCAGAGGAGCCTAGTGGTACCGTGATTAAGCATTAGTCTGCTAACTCTTCGATCATCTATTTAAATCCACAGCTGTCCCTTTGGGGAAAGATGTGGCAGTCAGCTTGCAGGATGACAGGCTTGAAAACTCTGGGAGGCAGATCTCCTCTGTCCCATGGGGTCACCATGAGTCAGAAGCAACAGCCGTGGGTTTTTAGTGGGTGAGGGCTCTGGTCTTTCTCTTGAGTTGAAGCACGAGCCTCAGGGAAGGTTTTGAACTTAGGGATGTGAGCTGATTCATGTTTTAAAATAATCCATCCAGCTTCTGGGAGTGAGGCAGGAGGAGGCGGAAGCAGGCAGGCTAATGATGCATCCAGACCAGAGTAGTGGTGCTTGGTGGTGGTGGGACCCAGGGAAAGGTGGGAATGGGGAGGCAGCTCTGGATTTGGGATAAAACTTTGGAGAGAAAGAAGCCGACAGGGTTTGCAAAGTGACCAGATTGGTTGGTGGCAGATGGAGGAAGGACAGAGGAAACGGGTTGGTGTGACAGCCAGGAACGCAGAAGGGAGATGGAGAGAGATGCAAGTCAGGGGACAGAGAGGGTGATTCAGTCAGAGGAATTGGGCCTGGAGACTCAGCACTTCTCCTTGCCCTCCCCACTTACCGGAACAAAACAAAAGCAGAACAAAACAAAACACAGCTTTGTCATCGAGGGGGTTCCGATTCATGGAGGCACCACGTGTGTTGGAGTCGATCTGGACCCCGTGGGATGTTCAGTGCGGGTATGTTTGGGAGAAGATCACCAGGCCTTTCCTCCTAGGCACATTTAGGTCGACTCGAACTTGCAGCCTTTCGGTGAGCACCTGGGTCCTTGCCTGCATCCTCCAGGGGCTACTCCCTTTCCTCAGCAACTCTTCCTTGAGCGAGCGGCTGACTTTGTTTCGGGCCTAAGAGGGAACGAGGGAGAGACGTGGAATAGCCAGAAAATTGGCAGCCGTCTACCTCCACATTCGTTCTCGAATGTTCGTAGACGCACCGTTCACAGGAGCCACAATGGGGAAACCTCCTCCGTGGCCCTCGGCAAATAAATGACTCGCAAGCCGTGGTACGTCCACCTGGGCGAATAGTGCTCAACTCTGAAAAGGAATGACGTTCTGGTACATTCCACACCGTAGCTGAACCTTGAAAACGTGCCGTGTGAGGAGGCCACGTAGTGTGCCATTCCATTTATATGAAATGTTTGGAACGGACTAGTCCTTCGGGACAGAAAGCAGATTAATGGTTACCTAGGGACAGGAGCACTGATGGCCAAGTCTGTGGGGACCTGCACTGTTAACCCAGCCTCTCCCAGAGCTTCAGGGTTCGAATCCACCCTCAGCTCCCCAGGAGAAAGATGGGCATCGTTTAATTTACAGCCTCAGTGTCAGGAACAGCCCCCAGACAAACCCAGTGGAGGCTCAGCTATGAGCTGGTTCTGACTCAGTGGCAGTTGAAGAGAGGGGTGAAAAGAGAGGCCCTGGGAGGCACAGTGGTTAAGTGCTTCACCATTCACGAAGGTCAGTGTTTCGAGCCCACTGCCACCCACTCACTCCTCATTGGAAAGATGCTGTCATCTGCGGCTATAAAGATTTACAGCCCTGGAGCTCCGTGGGGGTGGAGGCAGTGTCACTCTGTCCTACAGGGCCGCGGTGGACACAGTTAATGCCATGGCAGTGGGTTTGGCTTTTCTTGGGGGATGGGAGTTCCTGGGTCGTGCCAGCAGTTAATGCAGCTGGTGCTAGACAGAAAGGTTGGGAGATCGTCTCCACCCAGGGGTGCCTCAGAAGAAAAGCCTGGTGACCTACTTCGGAGAGCCAGTGATTGGAAGGCACACACACTCTCTCTCTCTCTCTCTGTAGCATGGTACTTTGCTGACGCTTTGTGTCAGTGTCGGCTCCATGGCAACGGGGGAAAAAAGAGGAATGGGGTTGGGGTTAGGGGAGTGACTGCTGTTTGGTATGAGTTTCTGTCTGGGTCGATGGGAATGTTCTGGAATCAGATAGCAGGGACAGTTGCACAATCTTGTGAAGGTACTAAAACCCCCAGCATTATACATTTGAGGCTAGCGAATTTTATGGCGTGTGGTTTATCTCTCAGCTCACCCCACCACTCCTCAGTAGGGGGAAAAAAGTAATTGCAGCTGCCTTGACCCCCATGGCTGAATGTTTGGGGAGGGAAGGGAGAAAACAGCAGTGCCGAGAGGGAGGGGTTACTGCCAGCCCCCAGATTTCAGTTGTGGAGTGGCTCTGGGAGTTGCGAGGAGCCTGGATGTGTTGGGAATTAGCTGGATAGGAGGAGTGACTGGGAAGAGGAATGAAAAGTGAATTCAGAGCAAAAGCATGTGCAAAGGACCTGTGGCCAGTGTGGTGGGCGTGCTGAGCTCTGGGGGAGAGCAGTGACCCCATGGCGTTTGCTCTGAGGGCAGCAGGGAGCCGGGCTTCAAGCAGGACCAGGGAAGAAGGGGTGAGGGGGCAGAGGCAGGTGGGACTCAGCAATGAACCGGGGTAGCGTATGGAGCTGTCTTTCCTGGAGGCCCTGAAGGGCGCTCAGGGGCTCAGCAGGGAAAGGTGTAGAAGAGGTGAAGGCGGGCTTTGACAAGGAGGGTGAGGAAGGGCAAATTCTGCAGATAAGGAGGGGGCGAGGCCGGCCAGCCTGGCCAGGGGTGGCCCTTCCTTTTATCAGAAGGAGCCGCCTCCTATCTGGGGCTCCAGGTCAGGAGGGCAGAGGCGAGTGTGCCGAGCGAGGGACCCTTTGGGGAGTGTGTTCTGGGCTGCCCCAGCCCCCTGCTTCCTCCTGCAGGACACATCCCACTCCAGACCCTGACCCATTCCCTTGAAAAGCACTTACACAATGCGAATCTAATACGCTAATAAAGACTGTTCACCTCTAAACAAAAAAAAAAAGAAAAGAAAAGCACTTACAGGGCAAGAAAAGGTCGGCAGTTCAAGCTCCACTCCTGCAAAGACCACAGCCCAGGAAACCCCGTGGGGCGTTCCTCTGCTGTCCCATGGCCCCACTGTGCCTCCGCATTGACTCAGTGGCACTCCACATCAGGGACCCTTGATGACAAATCTCCCTTAGTCCTTGGGACGCAGAGCCTAGGGTGCCCCTCCACCCCGGGTGGGGTCTGTCCTGCAGAAGACCGCAGAAGGTGACGAATGAATGAGTGAGAGAAACTTTCTAGAGTCCTGCCCGATGTCAAAGCCCTGTTCTGTGCAGTGAGGTTGCCTCAGGAACCAAATCCTCACCCTGTATATGAGGGGACCCCGGGAGTTGGGGTGCAGATGATACATTACACTTGTGGTAGATCATGTTCCTATACATGTGGTCGGGAACTCTGGTGGCCTTAGTAGTAAGGACTGGCACTGCCAACCGGAAGGCAGGAGATTCAAATCCACCAGCTGCCCCTCAGGAGAAAGAGGGGCAGTCTCCTCCCGTGCAGTTTACAGCCTCTGGAAACCATAGGTCAGTTCTGACTCAATGGTAATGGATGAGAGAGAGTGATTTGGTGACCTTACGTTCCATTGATGAAAGTATAGTTTGGAAGGGACACAGAGACAAGGTGAGGGGGGCTTTAAGTTCCATTGATGAAAGTACAGTTTGGAAGGGACACAGGGACAAGGTGAGGGGGGCTGTCGCCTGAGCAGAGAAATGCATTTCTGAGAGAATCCTTGTTGTCCCTGCTGCCCAGGCCCCCCCACCCCCAGCTCGGGACGACCCTTTGCCCAGTAGAACAGAATGCTGCCCATTCCCGCCCCAGCCCCTTGTGGATTGTGCTCTTGTTGACCACAGGGTCCCCACTGGCCCACTTTCTTCCTGGTCTGTCTTAGTCTGGACGCTCTGATGAAACCTGTTTGGCTTCATAGCTGTTTTTGTGAGGTGCCATGGAATTGATGTCTTCACTACGCAGAGACTCCATGAAGTTAGAGTAATAAAAGAGCCCTCCTCAGAACTGGGGCGCTCTAGCCTATACAGTAGAGTGTTTTGCGCAGAACTTTTTTTTATTATTGCCGTCAGGTTGGCGCCAACTCATGGCTGACGCGTCAGTGGCTTTTTGGAGGCTGTAAATTGCACGGGAGGAAAGTGTCCCTCTTCTGTGGAGCAACTGGTGGATTCGAACCTCCTCTCATTGGGTTGACAGCACAGCCTCTTAACCTCTAGGCCACCAGAGCTCTCTGCACTCAGAATTAGTGGGCAGGGAACTCTTAGGTCCGTCTTTTGTCAAAGACCTGTAGACTCCCAGCACCATCTGATAATGTGGTGGTTGCTTTGTACGTTGGAACCGCCCCGTAACTGACCTCCAGTGGAAAAACCAGTGGGTTTTCAGAGGCAATAAATCGCACAAGAGGAGATTACCCGTCTTTCTTCCATGGAGCAGCTGGTGGATTTGAACTGCGTGCCTTCAGGGTGATAGTGCAGCTGCTTTGCCACTAGGCCACTGGTGGTCATCACATCAGTTCCTGCTCAAAATGACCTCATGTGACACAGCAGCGCTGCCTCGGGTCCTCCTGGGCATTTTGTGGCGGGGATGGCGCTGGATGGGACAGGGTTCAGAGCTGGTGTTCATAGGGTTGCCCTGAGTCCTACCTGACTTGACAGCACCTAACAACAACAGTCTATAGGTTTCCTGTCTTTGTAGGAGCGACGCCTTCTCCCTCAGAGCCTTTCTGGGGGTTGAGATTTTTGGTGAGCACTCCGCACCTGCACCACTACGGCTTCTCTCTTCCTAACTCGCTGACTCACTGCCCTGGGTCCGGTGTGACTCACCGCAGGTCTGCTCATCACGGCAGAACTGCTCTGTAGGGATCCCAAGGCTGTGAAAGACTGCCTCATCATTGTGCTTCAAGTGGCCGGTGGTTTCGAACCGCCAGCCTTTTGATTAGCAGCCCGGTGTGTAACCAACTGTACCACTAGGGCTCCATCCCAGCAGAGATGCGTAAATCAGAGGGGAGCGTGTTCCAGAAAAAGGGAAGAGCCCGTGCAAGGGTCCTGAGGCAGGATTGTGCTTGGAGGGTGGGGAGTTTCCAGGAGGCCTGAGGGGCTGCAGCTGAGTGAGCGAGGGGGAGAAATGGGGTTGGGTGGGGGATGATGTCAGAGATGACATCAGAGACGACATCAGAGCCAACAGCCACGTGGGCTTCAAAAGACTTGAGCTTCTACTTGGCGCCCCATGTGAGCTGGGCAGGGGCCGCCCCCGGAGCAGGTGTAGCCACGCGTAGCCAGCAGGACTGACACCTCCTAGCTTCGTTGTAGGGCCCCCCGACTCAGTGCCTCTCAGCTCCCAGAAGCCTCTCCAAGGCCCCGGCTGCGGTGACTCACGCAGGCAGCGTAGTACCTCCCCGTCCCAGTGGTGGTTATTTGGTACGACGGAGTCAACTCTGACTCACCCTGCCTGTGCACAACCGAGCAAAACGCTGCCTAGCCCTGCACCACCACCAGGCTGGACGTCTGTCAGCGCAGTCCTCTGGCGCTGGCTGTGTGTGCACCGTGAGGCCCAGTGGGCTACTGGGGGCGCCGGCTGGAGCCCCCTTCAGCAACTGCACCTGTGTCCCGGGACTGCCTGCCGCGAGTCCCCCAGGAAGATCCGGTCCACAGGAGCCAACAGGGCGGCCTCCTTAGAGAGGAGGCACCATCTCCTCTCCCACGAGCCCCACAGAGGGCACCCCTATCTCTGCACGTCAGCCAGCACCCCAGCGGTCCTAGGAGTTTGGTTTGGTAGATAACAAGGCACAGTCACGAAAGGTGAGGCCTCACAAGAGCTGGCATGGCGCTTAAGCACTCAGCTGCTTACTGAAAGGTTAACAGTTCGAGCCCACCAGCGGCTCCCGGGGAGGTGGACGTGGCAGTCAGCTTTGGTAGTGATCGCAGCTTCAGAAGCCCCGTGGGGCAGTTCTGGCCCCAGGCTGTGGACTGTTCCTGAACCCTGCTTATCTTTCAGTGCTCTCCTCAGATGTCCCTGCTAGCCTCCACTGAGGCCCAGGGCACGTCTGGGCCAGCGAGGTGCTTCAGAGCAGATGGGGGGAGCCGTCCACTGGCCACCGGCTGCTCCTTGAGGGCGAGGAAACCCTGGTGGGCATTAATCTGCGGGCATGAATCAGGACCTGCCTCCTGGACCCTGAGGCCCAGCTCCAGCCGCTCTGACCTGGCCGCTTGGCCACTGGATGGTGTAATTAATAAATGAGGGATCAGGTGGCCTCTAGGCCACACCGACCGAAGATGACCCCTCCTGTTCTTGAAGGGGCGTCCCTCTGGAGCCCAGACACGACTTCCAGCCAGGGCATCTATCCCCAGCCCCTTCCCTCCTCCTTACGAACATAGGGTGGACCCCTCAGCCTTATTTTTTAAATTTTTTTTATTTCCTGTTTTTCCTTTTTAATTTTTTGTTGTGATGTAGGTGAAAGTTCACAGAGCAAACTGGTTTCCCACTCACCGGTTCATAGACATCTTGTGTGGCGTTGCTTACAGTCCCCAGAGAGTAGCCCCTCCTTCCCGCCCCTCCCTGCGGCCCCTCCCGCCTTGGGGACCTTGTCCAGTCCTGGGCAGCCCTGCCCTTTGATCTTGGCTGGCCGACTGGGCGTTCTAAGAAGTGAGCAGTCTCCTGCTGTTACTGTTCACCACGCAGGCCTGTCAGTTATTTGGTTCAAAATGAGAGCCACAGCCGTGAGTTTGGAATATTTCCGTGAAGGGGGATGAAAGGCCGCAGTCCTGGGCTCCACAGTTTCTGTGAACCCAGTAAGGCTGGCCTGCTTTGATTTGGAATCTTGTTCCCCATTTCCCCCAGTCCGTCCAGGCCTTCCTACGGGGGTCCTTTTTAGAGCTGTTGGCAATGGTAGCCGGACACCATCCACATCTTCTGGTCTCCGGGCCGTGGAGTCTGGGGCTCCTGTGGCCCATTCGTCCTTCAAGCTAATGGCCTCTGTGAGTATGGTGTTCATCCTGCTTCTTTCCTCCGTTTGGGGAACCCTCCAGTGACTAGGGCTGATAGAAAGAGGATTGATGCCTTTGAGCTGTGGTGCTGGAGAAGAGTGTTAAATATACCATGGTAGGGGAGCTCTGGTAGCCTAGGGGAGCTCTGGTGGCCTAGTGGCAAGGAGCTGTAACTACAATCCCAGAGGCTCACGGTTCGAATCCACCAGATGCTCTGCCGGGGAAGGAGGGACAATCTCCTCCTGTACCAGTCAGATCTGATTTGACGGTACACGCACACACAAAAATAATAAAAATAAAATTAAATAAAAAATAAATATACCAGGGACTGCTAGGAGAACAAACAGGTTTGTCCTGGAGAGGGTGAAGCCAGAGTGTTCCCTGGAGTCAAGGATTCTGAAGCTTCGTCTGACATGCTTTGGGCATGTTGCAAGGAGGGACTGGTCCTTGGAAAGGGACATCATGTTTGGCAGAGTGGAGGGGAAGCGAAGGAGAGGAAGACCTTTGGTGAGATGGATCTATTCTGTGACTGGAGCGGTGGGAATAAGTGCATTTGAGATGGTGAGGTTGGCACAGGATAGAACAGCATTTAGGGCTGTTGTACATAGGGTCGCTATGATTCGCAAACGACTCGATGGCACATAACAACAACAACAACCGCTTCTTAACACCATGCCTTCGTGTCTTCACTCCTGTACCAAGCCCCGGGCCCTCACTCCCATCAGCCCCAGGAACACAGGGCACAGGTGGTGGTCGTTCCCCAGAGAAGACCCTCATTCTGCCCTCAGGGAATTCCCAGTCTTCTCTGAGATTCAAGCTACACAACCAGCAGAACCCTCCAAAACGAGCCTGTCACCATCAAATTGATTCCAGCTCACAGGGCCCCAGTGTGACAGATGGGACGCTGATGACCAGGCCTTCCTTCTGCCCAGCTGCTGGTAGCTTTGAGCCTCTGCCTGCTTGGTTAGTGTTACAAGTGTCAACATTCGGCACCACCCAGACAGCCACCCACCAACCCCACTGTCACCTAGTTAACTCCAACTAATAGTGACGCGTAGAACGGAGTGTAACCGCCCCATAGGGTTCCAAAGCTTTACAGAAGCAGATTGCCCCAACTTCCTCCCCTGGGGCACCTGAGGGGTTCAGACTGTTCCCACTGTGGTTAGCAGCTGAGCGCTTCAACCCCTGTACTACCTGGCTCCCCAGCAACCACAGGCATGCCCTAGGGAGGTAATGTGGGCAGCAGGCAGCTCAGAGGGAGTCCTGTGTAGTGCTGTCTGGTGAAAACAGAATGGAAACCCCATTTTTAGTATTTTGTTTTTTTATTATGTGTGTGTGTGTGTATGTGTTTACCGTGAAATCAGATCTGGCTGGTA
This sequence comes from Elephantulus edwardii, assembly GCF_000299155.1. NCBI lineage: Eukaryota > Metazoa > Chordata > Mammalia > Macroscelidea > Macroscelididae > Elephantulus > Elephantulus edwardii. The sequence goes on along the minus strand of NW_006399986.1, from coordinate 3,079,043 downwards.
CAGGAGGAGATTGTCCCTCCTGCTCCAGCAGAGCATCTGGTAGATTTGAACCACGTACCTCTGGGATTGCAGTGCAGCTCCTTGCCACTAGGCCACCAGAGCTCCCTTTAAACCCCATTTTTAAACCGTATTTTTAAATTGGCTTTAGTTCTTAGAGAAATTTGTTGCTGTTGTGTGCTGTCGAGTAGGAACCGAACCGTATCTGACCTTCCAGTGGGTTTTCAGAAGCAGTAAACTGCACAGTGGCCATCTTTCTCTCGCAGAGCAGCTGGGGGATTCGAACTGCACATGCCTTTGGGATTGTAGCTCAGCTTCCTACCACTAGGCCACCAGCGCGCCCTTAGAGGAGTTGAGTTAAACAGAATAAAACCAGTCACGGCATCCTCATCATTTTACCTTTATTAACTATTTTGCTCTCCCTATTTGTTTATTCTGATCGATGAACCAGCGTCGTTACTAACTGCAGCCTGCAATTCCCGCTCGATCCACCACTTTGTAGTCATACAGCCCTAGTGGTTTTGAAAAATGCATAGTATAAGGACCTGCAGTGGTGAAAGCACACAGCTCCTGACAGAAGGGTCGGTGGTTTGAATCCATCAGCCGCTCCTAGGGAGAACAATGGATCATTTTGCTTCTGTAAAGGTCCACAGCCTTGGACCCCTATAGGGCGGTTCTCTCTAGAGCAGGGTTGTAATGATTTGGGGTCGACTTGATAGCAACAGGCTTAGACTGCCCTGTGTTTTAGGTCTCTAGGGCTTCTGAAACAGCTGCCACAAGAGGAGGGCTTTAAGAAACAGATATTTACAGTGACATCAACCATGGGCTTAAGAATATCTAAGGATGGCATAGGATAAGGTCTGTCAACCCTATGAACTTGGAGAAACAAAGAAAGTTATACAAGTGTTCAGGTCTTCCGTTCATCGGGTCGCTATGAGTCGCCTACAACTTGATGGCACTTGACAACAACAGGCCTGTCAGTTGGTGGATTGAAAGCTCACCAAGTTGTGCCAAGAAATCTGGAGGACATAGCCACCTGACTGGAAGAGATCCATATTTGTTCCCTTTCCAAAATAAAAGGTGACCTGACAAGAGTGTAGAAATTATTGAACAATATCACTAATATAACGCACTAGCAAAACTCTGCTGAAGATTATACAGAAACAACTGGAACAGTACATTGACGGAAAACTACCGGAAATACAAGCTGGGTTTAGAAGAGGTCATGGTACTAGAGATATTATTGCCAGTTTCAGATGGATCTTGGCAGAAAGAATACCTGGAGAATGTCTGTCTGTGCTTCATTGACTGTGCAAAGGCACTTGACTATGTGGATCACAACAAATTGTGGCTAACCTTGAGGAAAATGAGTCTTTTTAGAAAGACCACTTGATTGTGCCTATGCAAAGATTCTGTATAAACTTTGTAAGTAAAACCAACAAACCCGTCTCAAAAAAAAAAAAAAAGAAAGAAACACTTTTTTCTCAGAGTTTAGGGGACTGTTTCGAAGTCCAAATTCAGGGTGCTAGTTTTGGGGGGAGGCTTATGTTTTCTGTTGGGTCTGGAGGAAGGTCCTTGTCTTCAACACCTGTGAGCCCAGAATTCCTTAGGGATCTCCCGGGATCTTGGCATCTGTCTTTCCCTAGATCTAGGAGGTTCTCAGCATAGGGACCCTGAACCCAGAGGACTCAGTTTTCTCTCTGTCTGCTCACTTCTGTTTCCTTTCATCTCTTGTAATATTAGATATGTGATGCAGGCCACACTTCAGGGAAGCTTCCCTCACATGGTTCAGGCTGTGAGGGCATTAAGGGTGTTGCAGCTCCTCCTGATTCCCTTAATAATTATTTGAACACAGCACATCCTGAGAGGTGACTGCATCAGGACATACCTGTCAGATTTCATTACTTAACTGCCAAACCACAGAGGTGCCACCCAGCCAAGTGAGCACATTTTTTTGGGGGGAGGATGAATGATGACATACAGTTCAATCAGTGAAACCCACCAATGACCAGTTGTACTTTTTTATCTTAGAAGTGTACACACAAAAACATCCACCATCAGGACAGTTTGCTCATGTACAGTATGCTGACACTGAATACATGTTTCATGTTGTGCCATTTTCTTCTCCAGAACATCCCACCACCATGAATGTAAGCTCAGAGACCCCCAAACAGAAGCCCTCCCTGTCCCTCTCCCTTCCCCTCCTGCTGTTTTTGTTAAATGCCATCCAGTCAGTCCCAATTCACAGCCGCACCCTGAACAGCAGATCTGAACCTTGAACTACCATTCTCACGATCTCCAGCTTGTTCAAGTCTACTGTTGGAATCATTCTGTCAGTCCACCTCTTTGAGGCTCTTTCTCACTTTCTCTGACCCTCCGAAGGACCAGCCCCTCCTGACAACATGCCCTAAGTATATGAGATGAAGTTTCATCATCTTTGCCTCTTTTGGAGCGTGTTGGTTACATTTCCTCCAACACAGATTTGTCTGTTCTTTGGCAGTCCGTAGGCTATTAATAGTCTTCCACAACACAAAGTAAATAAAACAGAGTTTCACCCTCATTGCCTCTAAGGAGGATACTGGTTGCATTTTCTTTAAGACTTAATTTGTTCTTCTGGCAGTCCATGTGATAAAGCTGAATTCTCAGGCAGCACCACCATTCAAAAGCATAGATTCTTCAGTCTTTAAACTTCCAGATGCATAGAAAGCAATAGAAAATACCATGACCTAGCATATCAAAAGGAACCTCCAACAGGGTGAAAAGCAAACCTATAGACTGAGAAAAATATTTCATGATGACACATTATATCTAAAATTTATAGAGTACTCTAGCATCTCATTAAAGGACCCAACCGCAAGATGGGCACCGGATCTGAACAGACACTGCACCAAAGAAGACATTCAGGTGGTAAACACACACATGAAGAAATGTTCAAAATCCCTAGCTATCGGAGAGATGCAGATCAGAACAACTATGGGAGATATCTCACCCCCGCAACTAGAGCAAAGTTCAGCAGGGCAGCAAAGAACAATGCAGGAGAGATCGGAACTCTTTTTTTTTTTAAATTTTTATTTTATTATTTTTGTGTGAGTGTACATCAAATCAGATCTGACTGGTACAGGAGGCGATTGTCCCTCCTTCCCCGGCAGAGCATCTGGTGGATTCGAACCGTGCACCTCTGGGATTGTAGTTACAGCTCCTTGCCACTAGGCCACCAGAGCTCCCCTAGATTGGAACTCTTTTTTTTTGTTTTGTTTTGACTTAAAGCAAGTTTTTATTACACAAAGGTTGTCACATAATGGGGTATTTCTCTACTTTGTACACAATCATTCTTACTCTCCACAGAAAGGCTGCTTAACTTCTCATCTAATGATGGCAAGCACTAAAATCCTGGGTTTTACAGAATAGTAGTAAAAATGCCTCAGTGATTTGCGTCGAAAGCAGTACATTGGTAATGGCTCTTGCACCCAGCATCAGGAATGTACAAATGTCTTTTTTTATTCAAAAATACAAAATAAATTATCTGTAGGCATGGACAATGACAGATTGGAACTCTTAATTCACTGCTGGTGTGAATGTGAAATGGTGCAGCCCCTATGGAAGGCGGTCTGTCACTTTCTCACAAAGTTGGAAATAGAAATAAAGGCGCTCTGGTGACGCAGTGTGATGTGACTGCTGACACAGGTCAGCGGTTTGAGTCCACCAGTTGCAGTGTGCGAGAAAGCTGGGTCATCTCTGAAAAAAGATTTACAGCTTTGGAAACCTGACCTTCAAGTTACTATGAATTGGAACCAATTGGGTGGCATTAATCCTAATGTACATCTACAGAGAGCCCTGGTGGCCCCGCTGGTTAAGGAGTTGCTGTGGCCACTGAAAGGCAGGCGGTTCAAATGCACCAGCTGCTCCACAGGAAAAAGATGGGCAGTGTCTTCAGTTTACAGCCCCTGAAAACCCGCCCGAGGGTCCGAGGTGTCTGAGGGTCAGCCGTGTGTCGGTTCCGACTTGCTGGGAATGAGGTTTGGAGTACCTGTGAAATGGTGTTTCAGCACGTAGCCAAGACCCTGAGCGAGGCAGGCTCACATACAGCATAGGGACAGCCTCACACACAGCGGTGACGTGAGGACAGCACGGGGCAGGCTGCTGCTCTGTCGTAAACAGGCTCACTTGGGTCGTGGTTGATTGGGTGACGTCTAGCAGCAAGCAGATGCCACTGCACGGGGTGTGAGATGACGGTGGCCTGGTGGCCATGGCAGGGACGGGGCTGCTGACCAAGTCCTAGGGCTGCGTGAAGGGTGACCGTGGAGACAGAAGAAGTTTGAGGGGGGAAGGACCTCGTAGTCCAGGTGAGCAGAGGTCTGCAGGAGGGGCACAGGGACGTGGAGCTGGAGCACCAGGTGAGGGCTCCAGGGACGTCTGCACACCGGGTACCCATCGGCAGGAGAGTAGGGAACTGAGGAGCCTGCCGGGGGAACCGTGGTGGGGGACATCCAGTGACCAGTACCGAGGACAGCTGTGCCCTGTCACTGTCGACTTGACTCAGGCCACTTTGTGCTGTAGGAACTGGGGGGGGGGGTGTCACAGGGGAAGGGAGCACAGGGTTTATTCCAGGAGGAGGCTGTCCCAGACAGAAAGCCAGGACACGGGGTTGTGAGGGCAGTGGGTAAGCGGGATCGGGTGAGGCCAGGGCCTTCCAGGGGGCGGGGATGAGACCAGCACCCAGGAATGTACCTCAGGATGACTGGCTAGAGGGTCCTTGGTGGAATGGGGGACCTGGAGGAAGAGCAGGCTGGGGGGAGACGCTCCACTTGGTGGGAGTGTGGTGGGGTGAGGGCGGTCAGCCGGGCTCCTCGTTCACTCACTGGTGACCACTTAAGACCTGCCCTGTGCAGAAAGATGCCACAGCAGCCCCATCCCGAGAGAGCTGGTGGTCCAGGGCAGCCCCGTGTCCATCCCACTCTGGGGGTGATGGAGCAGGGGGAGCATGGGGAGAGCCCAGAGCGTAGCCGGCTGCTGGGCTGGGCTGGTGGAGGTCAGGGAGGCGCAGCATCACATCCTCAAGCCCCAGTTCGGGGGGAGGCTGAGAAATGCTCCGTTCACGGATGGCGCCGTGCCGGGACCTCACCCCCTCCCCGGCCTTCCCTCCCAGGTAAGAGCAAGGAGGCGGAGATCAAGAGAATCAACAAGGAACTCGCCAACATCCGCTCCAAGTTCAAAGGTAGATCGAGGGCCGGGACTCCTGGTCCAAGGGAGGAGGGACCTGGGGGCCTGAACTTCAGGGGTTTGTGTGCTGTGCCCTCATTTTTGCCTCTTTCCTCCTTTCTCCTGCTACAGGGGACAAAGCTTTAGATGGCTACAGTAAGAAAAAATATGTGTGTAAACTTCTCTTCATCTTCCTGCTTGGCCATGACATTGACTTTGGTCACATGGAGGCTGTGAACCTGCTTAGTTCCAACAAATACACGGAAAAGCAGATAGTGAGTTTGGGGGAAAGGTGGAAGGAACCCGGATCCTGGACTGGAGGAGCTGGGAGGCAGGACTCCAGGGTCTGAGGGAGGAGGGACGAGGGGTCAGGACTCCAGGGTCTGAGGGAGGAGGGACAAGGGGAACTGGGGGGTCAGGACTCCAGCGTCTGAGGGAGGAAGGGCCGGGAGTCAGGACTCCAGGGTTTGAAGGAGGAGCAGCTGGGGGTTGGGACTCCAGGGTCTGAGGGAGGAAGGACTAGGGTGCAGACCTCAGCGTCAGTGGGTTGCGGCCCAGGCCCAGGTATCCGCAAGGCTCCCAGCCCTGCACCCCCGTCCTCCCCAGGGTTACCTGTTCATCTCGGTGCTGGTGAACTCGAACTCGGAGTTGATCCGGCTCATCAACAACGCCATCAAGAACGACCTGGCCAGCCGCAACCCCACCTTCATGTGCCTGGCCCTGCACTGCATCGCCAACGTGGGCAGCCGAGAGATGGGCGAGGCCTTCGCTGCTGACATCCCCCGCATCCTGGTGGCCGGGTGAGGCCTGGGGGGACCCGGCGGGGTGTGGGGAAACCAGCCAAGCTCATGCTCGGAGAGATGGCGCCATCCGCTGCGTGTTGCCCCGCTTGGACCTGGGTGCTCCCACTGGCCTGTGACCACTCAGCAAAGCCGGCAGCCAAAGCTGTCTGAGTGACAGGCCTTTGACATCAGCACAAAGGAGGTGACCTTAAGTCACGCAGGGCTCGGCCCTCCAGACACCGACTCTAGACCATCCATTCCCTCGGCCGGTGCTGTGTGCCTGGCTCTGTGCTGACAGGGATAGAGAAGCTCATTGATCCCAGAACTGCAGTTCCCCTCCGACCTGAGCTGGGGGGTGGCTGGTGGGTGTCATCATGTGGCTGTCACCTTTGAGGCAGCAGCTCTCGGCCCTGGCCCACGGCGTCAGCACTCACTGTCGTGTTAAAGCCTATGGTTAGAACCACCCTGGAGAACCCTCTCCTTCACGGGCTTCCTCTTATTCGCGGACCCTCTGCTTGGCCAGGCATGGTGCATCAGGTCGGGCTTCCCGAGGGAGGCAGCATTGGCCTGGTGGTAGCTGGTGTTAGAAGAGGGGCACGGAAGACACCAGGCTGCCACATGTGTGACTGTAGGTTCCCAGAGCTGCCAACATGGTGGAAGGAGGGGACCACTATCTTTCGACTGCAGTGATGCTCGTGGCTTTGAACCCCCGGCTTTTTGGTCAGCAGCCCAGGGCTTAACCTGAACCTGTGTGTCACCCGGGAAGATGAGCTCTTACCATGGGTAGTGGGGGTGGTGGCAGGAGGTGAGGGAGGTGACTTAAATGACCAGGCAGATGGAGAGGTACTGCGCCGTGTGCTGGGCCTCACATCGGTTTGAAACGGTCTCGTCCCGGCCGCCTACACAAGCGTGCAGCAGGCAGAGCTCTTGTGCTGTTGAATTTTTGGCCTGAGCAGGAAACGGGCAGCCGTGCCCATCTCTCAGCTGGTGCCCGACCACGCCATGCCACGCGCTCGAAGCGGCTGCCCCGCGAGCCACAGGGAGGATGAGGGGACAGTGCGGTTTATTCTGATCGAAGTAGCAGCTGATTGGTGCGTTTCAGGCAGGTGACGGGCACATGGGGTTTGTGTTGTAAGATCACCCCTGCTGTTGTGGGTGAATGTGGAGGTCTGTTGATGGTGAAACAGACACCCCGGGCTTTGTCAGCTTCGCAGATCCTGGTGTCTTTTTAACAGACTGAACGCTTGCGACCCCATTGTGTTGAACAAGTCTGCTCTCAGCATTTTGCTCACAGCATGTGCTCGCTTTGTCTCCATGCGTCACATTTGCATAATTCTTGCCGTATTTCAAACTGTCTCACAAGGGTGCAAACCTAACTTTCATACGTACTGGGAAACCTAAAGTTCTTGTGACTTGCTTTATGTCTATTGTTGTTGTTGTTATGTGCCGTCCGACTCACAGCAACCCTATGTACAACAGCCCTAAACTCTGCTCTGTCCTGTGCCAATCGCACTGCCTCTGACACTCCCATCCCGATTACCCCAGCCACTGAATCAATCCACCTCATAGAGGGTCTTCCTCTCCTGCACCGTCCCTCCACCCTCCCAAGCATGATGTCCCTCTCTAAGGACCGATCTCTCCTCACAACATGTCCAAAGTATGTTAGAAGGAGCCTCAGAATCCTTGCCTCTAAGGAGCCACCCGGTTTAACCCTTTCCAGGATGAATCTGTTTGTTTTCCTAGCAGTCCATGGTATTCTCAATACTCTTCTCCAGCACCACAGCTCAAAGGCATCAATTCTCCTTCTATCCTCCTTGGTCATTGTCCAACTCTCTGATGCATAACAAGTGATTGCGAAGACCATGGCCTGTATCAGACGCACCTTAGTCTCCAGAGAGACACCGTTGCTCTTCAGGACTTTGGAGAGGTCCCTAACAGCAGACTTTCCCATGGCAATGCGCCTTTTAATTTCCTGGCTGCTGGTGCCAAGACTGTTGACTGTGGAGCCAAGCAAACTAAAGCTGTGTACAATCTCAATCTCTTCACCATCCATCCTGATGCTGCCAGTTGGTCCAGTGGTGAGAATCTTTGTCTTCTTGACATTGAGCCTCAATCCATATTTATGTACTTTATGTCTGTACTCGCTTTATTTTACTGACCTGAGGCTGAACTCATGATGCCTCCGAAGGCTGCCCGGGTGGCCTGCGAGGCACTGGGGGTCCCTGGACCGAGGCTCTTGCTGAAACTGGACTGTAGATGTCAGGGGAGAGAGGAAAAGGTTCTACCATTCTCCGGCACATGCCTGAGCTAGGGTGAGAATCAGGAGCTCCAGGGCCGGGCACGGAGCTAGCCCAGCCCACAGGGAGAGAAGCAGACCAGTCATGTGTGGAATTGGAAGGCGTTTGCTGAACTGGATGAACCTGGATATTGACTTTGAGGCCTCGAAGCTTCTGGCAACAAAGAACAAAGCTTGCCCACGGAGACGTTCTAGAGGGCCACACTTCAAAGTCAGAGTGACCTAGAAATCAGCCCCCTTGGGAACAGCAAGCAAATCACCTGTCTCAGACTTCAGTGTAGGAAGCCCTCACGTTTGTTTTCAGTCGGAATTTACACCTGGCCTGTCCAGAAGTCCTTATCCTGAGCTTGGGATTTAAGCAGTGCATGCTGGCCACATCTGGTGCCTGACAGAGGCAAACATGGTCCTTCTCTGAAGGAATCGGTCTGTCCCGCAGGCGCCACGTCTCCACAGATGAAATTCCAATAATTAAATTACAACTGAAAATCGTAAAACATGGAGAATTGAGGCCCTGCGAGGGAGAACCCGCAGACATCACATTAGGAGTCACGTAAATATTGGAGCTCTCAGGCAGGGTGACAAATAAGTGTGTTCCCTATGTTCCAAGAAATAAGAGGCTTAAAGGTCTGAGTCGACGTCAAGCAGGTTTGAATAAAGAAATGCAAAAGAAAATGGAGCTTTTGCAGAAGGAAGTGGTTCGGCTTGTCAGCAGAGCACACAGCTGGGGTGTGGTTTAGGGAGAAGGGGGCACCATTGCCATCAAGTGAATCTCAGCGCATCTCAGCCCCACATCACAGCTGAATCGTACTCCATGGTTTTTGTTTGATTTGAATGGTGGTCCAGGTTCTACAGTCAACACTTTTGGCACCAGCAGTCAGAACACCAAATGACTAATTGCACTGGGAAAGTCTACTGTCAGGGACCTCTCTCCAGGGTGCTAAAGAGCAACGGTGTCAGTCGGGAGACTAAGGTGTGCCTGATCCAGGCTATGGCCTTCTCCCCCCCCATACATTATCTATTTTATTGAGGTATTAATCTCATCACACAAATAGTAAATGAAGTATAATGTGCTGCATTCAAACATCACAGCCAGTGATGCCGTGATTGCCTATGAAACCACATCCATGCCTCAGTGGCCACCAAGCTGTTCAGCAGAGCTTCCTTAGCTGTGAACTGTTTGGAGCGACCCGTTTGAGCCCTACTGACTGTTCCCCCCCACCCCCCGGCTCTGAATAGCTGTAGGGATCTCCGCAGGGGTTAGAGGAACCAGCTCTGCCTTGGCATCAGTGCCCACATGTGGCCAGTTGAAGCTTCGAGGAAGTCACAGCAGTGTTCACCATCGCCGGAGCCTTCTCCACCAGGTTACGACCAAATTGGGCCATGGTTCTAGGACCCCAGTCCCGACGCACCCGGCAGCCAGTTGAATGTCAGCCTCTAGGAGGCCAGGCCATGATCTTTGCAAGTCAGAGAGCTGGACAATGAATAAGGATGACAGAAGAAAGATCAATGTCTTTGAGCTGTGGTCCTGGAGAAGAATATTGAATGTACCATGGACCGCCAAGAGAACAAACAGGTTTGTCCTGGAGAGGGTGAAACCAAGTCTCTCCTTGGAGGCTAGGATTTTGAAGTTTCATCTCACATACTTTGTGCACGTGGCCAAGAGGGACCAGTCCTTGGAGAAGAACAGTGTGCTCGAAAGGGTGAAGGGACAGTGCAGGAGAGGAAGACCCCAGATGAGACAGATGGACACAGTGACTGGGATAATGGGGTTAGGTGTGTCAGAGACAATAAGACTGTCTCAGGACATGGCAGGCTTCAGAGCTATCGTGCATAGGGGTCAGGTGACTCGATGTCACATAACAATAGGTGAAAATTTATATAGCAAATTAGGTTTCTATTCAGCAGTGCTTTCTTTCATTAGTTACAGTTCTCCATAAGGTTTTCAGGGACTGGTTTGTTCATAGTGTGCCTCAGGCCTTTGTTCCGAGGTACCTCTGGGTGAATTTGAGCCACCAGTCTCTCGGTGCCCAGGGACTCCTTTCATTGTGCAGAGTCGAGAATCGGCCTGCGTCTGGCATAAACGACCCCTCTTCACTCAGATAAATTGAGGTTCTCAGTTGTCACCTGAGGTCAGCAGTCTCCCCATCTGAGAACGCAGGAACCGCTGGTGAATTGAGTCACACACTGGCCTAACTCGCTCAGGGAGGGCGAATCCGGTGTGGCCCTGTGTCCAAGGCTGGGGAGGAAACTGAAGCCTGAATGAATCTTGACTCAGAAGCAGAGAGGGCAAAGTGCTCAGAAGAGGAGGAGGAAGAGGAGTAGGAAGTGGTCATGTGTCAACTGCTTCTGACAGATTCCAGAAGTCACGAGAGTCTTGGATAAGACAGAGGTCAGCAGCCACCCTGAGAGGAGGCACTGGGCAGGCTCCTTCGAGGACAGAGAACAGAGGACATTGTGAGCCTGGGAGACGCTGCAGATCCCAAGGGGAGATCACTGGAGAGACAGTGGTACCCCCGCCCTGGTCACAGGGGGCCAGGAGGGCTCCCAGCACAGGAAGCTTGGCCTTGGCTATGACTGGGGAACCGAGAGAAACTGTCATGGTATACACGTGTATGTCTAAATACACACACACACACACACACACACACACACACACAGCTGTGGTGGTGACGTTGGTAGGACAGTTACACTACTAACCCGTGGTTGGCGTCCCCAGCAGTTCCAGTCTACCAGCAGATTGGAGAGAAAAATGATCAGTCTCTTGTGAGATTTGGAACCTCCAAAAATCCAGTGGAGAATCAACTAAGAGTTGAGAGACACAGATATCTAGATATCTATCTATCATTCCTAGCCATCAACTTAACATCCAAAGGACAAAATCCTCACCATGGGGCCAGTAGGCAACAGCATGATAGATTGGAAAAATGATTGTAGTTGTCACGATTTCATCTTCCTTGGATCCGTAGTTAACACCCTTGGTAGCAGCAGTCAGGAAATCAAAAGACATGTTGCATTGGGCAGGTCTGTATCCGGGACCACTCCAAAATGCTGAAGAGCAGGGATGTCAGTTTAAAGACTAAGGTGCACCTGATCCAAGCCATGGTCTTTTCGACTACTTGTATGCATCTGAAAGTTGGACCGTGACTAAAGATGACCAAAGAATTGATGCCTTCGAATTCGAGTGTTGGAGAAGAACTCTAACTATCCCATGGACTGCCAAGAGTAAACAGATAGGTCTTGGGAATAGTGCAGCCAGAGTGCTCCTTGGAGGCAAGAATGATGAAGCTTTTTGCCTCACATACTCTGGCCATGTTGTTTTTGTTTGTTTGTTTTAAATCTTTATTATTTGGATTATTTTTTTGTATGTACCATCAAATTGGATCTGACAGGTACAGGAGGAGATTGTACAGGAGGAGATTGACCCTCCTTCTCCAGCAGAGCATCTGGTGGATTCAAACTGTGTACCTCTGGGATTGCAGTGCAATTTCTTGCCACTAGGCCGCCAGAGCTCCCTCGGGCATGTTGTTAGGAGGGGCTAATTCTTGGAAAAAGACGTCATGATTGGAAAAGTGGAGAGTGCATAAAAGAGGACGACCTCGAGAGATGGATTGGCATGGTGACGTCAACGATGGGCTCTGGTGTGACAGAGAAGAGGAGGATGGCACAGTGTAGGGCAGGGATCAGATCAGATGTTCATACGGCTGCTGCGAGCTGTACTTGATTCAGTAGCACCTAAGGACAGCGTGTGTGTATGTAGACATATACATCTGCTAAGCACACTCTCAGGTTTTCATATCCACCAGCCATTGCTCAGGAAGAAGACGGACAGTCTCTCGCCCTTAAGATTTACAGCCTTGGTGGCCTAGTGGCAAGAAGCTGCACTGCAATCCCAGAGGTACGCGGTTCTATTCTCTCTCTCTCTCTCTCTCTCTCTCTCTCTCTCTCTCTCTCTCTGTGTGTGTGTGTGTGTGTGTGTGTGTGTGTGTGTGCTGTCAAGTCGGATCTGACTGGTACAGGAGGAGATTGCCCCTCCTTCTCCAGCAGGGCATCTAGTGGGTTCGAACCACGTACCTCTGGGATTGCAGTGCAGCTTCTTGCCACTAGGCCACCAGAGCTCCCCTGGTTTGGTTTTTTTTTTGTGTGTTTTGGTGGTTTTTTTTTAAAAAGCATTTTCCAAAATAGACTGTCACATACTTTGTCCCACGGAGCAGCTGATGAGTTTGAACTGCTGCCCTCGTGGTTACCAGCAGAGCACATGTTTTGCAAGTCGATATCCACCCCTGGTGACATCGTGTCTGCAGAGCAGGGCTGTGCTGGGGAGGGTCCTTAGGCCGTGAGCCTCTCGGAGCCACATCATCTGGGAGAGGTCACTGTCTTCAGAGTGGCTCGGGGCGGGTTCAAACCTACAACCTTTTGGCTCCCAGGTGAGCACTTAACCATGTGTGCCAACCAGGATTGTTGTTGTTGTTGTTGTTGTTATGTGCCGTCGAGTCGTTTCCGACTCATAGCGACCCTATGCACAACAGCCCTAAACCCTGCTCTATCCTGCGCCAATTGCACTGTCTCTGACACTCCCATCCCGATTACCCCAGTCACTGAATCAATCCACCTCATGGAGGGTCTTCCCCTCCTGCGCTGTCCCTCCACCCTCCCAAGCATGATGTCCCTCTCCAAGGACCCGTCCCTCCTTGCAACATGTCCAAAGTATGTCAGACGAAGCCCCAGAATCCTTGCCTCCAAGGAGCAGCTTGGTTTAATCCTCTCCAAGATGAATCTGTTTGTTTTCCTGGCAGTCCATGGTACATTCAGTACTCTTCTCCAGCACCACAGCTCAAAGGCATCCACTCTCCTTCTGTCCTCCCTAGTCATTGTCCAACTCTCTGATGCATAACAAGTGATTGCAAAGACCATGGCCTGTATCAGGTGCACCTTAGTCTCCAGAGAGACACCGTTGCTCCTGAGTACTTTAGAGAGGTCCCTAACAGCAGACTTTCCCATCATGATACGCTTTTTGATTTCCTGACTGCTGGTGCCAAGAGTGTTGACTGTGGAGCCAAGCAAACTAAAGCTGTGTACAATCTCAATCTCTTCACCATCCATCCTGACGCTGCCAGTTGGTCCAGTGGTGAGAATCTTTGTCTTCTTGACATTGAGCCTCACAGTCCATACTGAAGGCTGCAGTCCTTGATCCTTCACAGCAAGTGCATGAGGTCCTCTTCAGTTTCAGCAAGCAGGGTTAGATTGCTTTTTTTAAATATATATATATATAAACTTCTACCACAAATCTCACTTTTTTTTATTGCTTTAAAATGTACAGTTCTTGTGGATTTTAGTATATCCACAAGGCTGGGATACATAATTCTAGAATATGATGTCAGCCCCAAAATAGACTCATTGGTCTCTAAAAATGTCCTGGTGATGTCACAGTCCTAGTTTAACTTTGGAAAGAGGGAAGCAAGATAATCAAGATTATCTGCCCAACACTGATTGCTGTGAGGGAGATGTCAGAACATACCTCCTCTCTCTGACCTCTTTACCAGATACGGTGACAGCCATCCGCACCACAGCATTCTCTGCTGAGTTTGATAATTCGCTGCAGTGACCACACAGAACTCAGACTGTACTCACAGTTAACGGGATTCATTAGGGAAATGCCAGGTTCAGGATTCAATTCTTCAAACAGAACAGCTCCTGGGCTGTGTCCACAGACAGCCCCAGTCTACTCCCAGCCTGGCTTCTGTCCTGCCTGGCCCGCTGTTGTAGAGTCCTTTAGCTTCACCTGTAAGGGCCCAAAGGCAACTCTGGTGGTGTAATCTATAGGGGCTTACGATGCTAAACCAAAAGCTACTCTTCTTGGAAGGTTCGAATCTACCAGCAGCTAGCTCCGTGGGAGAAAGATGGGAAACCTCCTTCTATGTGATTTACAGCCTTGGAAATTCACTCAACGGCAGTGAGTGAGTGTGTAAGAGGCTCCCCACCGTGCGGGAAGCCTCCTGCACTGGGACCACTTAGCTCCGTGCCTGGGATGCCCACCTCACTGGCTTGCACCAGCTCCTGTGGTTCTACTGCCACAGTTTCTCTCCTGCACTTGCTGTTGTGACCCTGTGACTCTGGTGTTTCAGCTGTTTGTCTCATAGGTCTAGGGGGTTCTCAGCACAGGAACCCCAGGCCCAGTGGACATACCTGCGCCCATCTTTTCTTTCTTGATCTTAGTGAGGTCCTCTCTTTGTTTATAGGATTGACTTTTACTAAGCCTAGCAGAATGCTCTTGTTTGGCTTCTATATACTTATATTTGTATACTTCCATCCCTACAAAAGTGCCTAATTTGCATCCTTACCTTTATTTTTTTTTTTGCATAGTCCCACCCAGTCACTTTTGGGGAGTGACTAGTTCATGAATATCTATTAGGGCCATAGGAAGTAAGTGCCTGCACCCCTGGTCCCTCCCTCCCTGTCCTCCGTCATTCCCCCAGCCCAGCCCTGAGAACCACTTATACCTTTCTGTCTCTGGATTTGCCTATCTGGACGTCTCCTATAAACGGGATCACACCGTAGTTTTGAATCTGGCTACTCTCACACAGAATGGTGTTCCCAGCGTTCATCAGCGTGGCCTGTGGCAGGACTTCCATTTCTCTTGGTGTCATGGTGCAGTGTGCGGGTTGATGCCGTCTTGTCTCATGGTCTATTGAGGGTCACTTGCGTTGTCCTCAGCTCTCAGGTCTTACGAATGTCGGTGTCCAAGTATCTTATTTGGACGTCTCTTTTCCATTTTCTTGGGCACATGCCACATGCCTGGGGTGGGATCGCTGTGTCAGAGGGAATCACACGCTTCCTTTTCTTTCAAGAGGTGGTCACTGAGTTCTTTTTTAGCCGTGGAATTGTCCTCCGTCTCCTTCAGTTAATACCTTATCTTCTTCTCCTTGCCCGTCTTAGCACCCTGAGTTGGATGGTTATTACCCCAGGCACGTTTCTGCCCTTTTATTCCTGGGTCTGCATCCCAAGGAACCCCAGTGGCACAGTGGTTGCCTACTAACCAAAAGGTTGGCAGTTCAGACCCACCCAGTAGCTCCACAGAAGAAAGACTGCAGTTGGATTGGTTTCTGTTTTGATGTAAGAGAACTTATTGAATTCATAAGGTCCATAGGGTCGCTATGTGTTGCAGGTGACTCAATGGCACATAGCAACAAAAACATACTATATTGGTTTTTTATTTAAGCCTCTTTTTTTTATTTTTTAATTTTATTAATTTTGTGTGTGTACCGTCAAATCAGATCTGACTGGTACAAGAGGAGATTGTTCCTCCTTCCCCGGCAGAGCATCTGGTGGATTCAAACCGTGCGCCTCTGGGATTGTAGTTGCAGCTCCTTTCCACTAGGCCACCAGAGCTCCCCTATTTAAGGCTCTTGTTTAGAGTTGACAAGACCTCGAGGAGGGCCCTTTGTGTTTAAAAGTCGGTTGTTGTTGTATTTTGGAGGAACATTCTTCTAAGTGGTATAGCACTGTTCTGTCAGCTTGCTGTGCTGAGGTAACCTGGGGTTGCTGTGATGCTGAACCTTCCTTGTACCATTGAGGTGTCAAAGGCCATAACAGTTACCCACGGTGGACAGTGTTTGGTGGAGCTCCCAGTTTAAGAAGCAGGAGTGGTATCCACTTCCTAAACAAATAATGATAGTTATAGAAAGGCTTCAGGCCTTTTGTTTCTAGGGTTGCTATCAACCACAACAACAGCATAAGAGAACCAGGAAGCTCTGGTGCTCTGGTGGTGAAAAATTGCTGTGCTACAATCCCAAAGGCACATGGTTCGAATCCACCAGCTGCTCCATGGGAGAAAGATGAGCAGTCTTTTTTTCGTGTAATTTCCTGCCTCTGAGACGCTGCCAGAGTGTCAGCTGTGGGTCGGTTCTGACCCAATGGCACAGAGCCCTAAAGAACTACCACAAGTGAGTGGTTTCAGTGAGCACTAGTGTATTTTCTCAACATTTAGGAGGTTAGCAGTTGGATTTCAAGGCCCTAGCACTAGGAATTGTAGAGGGTCAAGGACTGCAGCCTCCAATATGGATTGAGGCTCAATGTCAAGAAGACAAAGATTCTCACCACTGGACCAATTGGCAGCATCAGGATGGATGGTGAAGAGATTGAGATTGTACACAGCTTTAGTTTGCTTGGCTCCACAGTCAAGAGTCTTGGCACCAGCAGCCAGGAAATTAAAAGGCTCATTGCCATGGGAAAGTCAGCTGTTAGGGACCTCTCCAAAATACTGAAGAGCAATGGTGTCTCTCTGGAGACTAAGGTGCATTTGATACAGTCTTTGCAATCACTTGTTATGCATCAGAGAGTTGGACAATGACTAGGGAGAACAGAAGGAGAATTGATGCTTTTGAGCTGTGGTGCTGGAGAAGAGTATTGAGAATACCATGGACTGCTAGGAAGACAAACAGATTAATCCTAGAGAGGGTTAAACCAGGCTACTCCTTGGAGGTAAGGATTCTGAGGCTCCGTCTAACATACTTTGGACATGTTGTAAGGAGGGACGGGTCCTTGGAGAAGGACATCATGCTTGGGAGGGTGGAGGGACAGCACAGGAGGGGAAGGCCCTCTATGAGGTGGATTGATTCAGTGACTGGGGTAATCGGGATGGGAGTGTCAGAGACAGTGCGATTGGCACAGGACAGAGTGGAGTTTAGGGCTGTTGTACATAGGGTCGCTATGAGTCGCAAGTGACTCGACGGCACATAACAACAACAACAGCACTAGGAAAAGACTTTCTCTGTGTGTCTGCTCGGGGAGAAGGCCCTCGTTCTGTGGTCCCCTGATTTGATCTCTGTGTGGCCTGGAATCATCATTCCCATCTCTGCCTCCCCCCTTTTTTTTGCTTTGCCACCTTTTTATCTCAAGGGTGATAATACGTTTCCGTTAACACAACAAAGAAAGCCCAATCCCAAATCGATCTCTAGTCCTAGATTTAAACCCACAGCTCTTGAGTCTAGTAGACTCAACTCTGGTGACCCTGTGGACAGAGTGGAAGTGCCTTACAGGGTTTCCGAGGCTGTAAATTCTTTAGGGAAGCCTCACGTGTTTGCTCTGAACAACTGGTGGATTTGAACCACTAACATTTCAGCCTAGTATTCTAACCAGAGCACTTTAACCATATATCAAGCAGAAGTTCGGCCTGCTATCATTCCAGCTCCGAGCGGCCTGTAGGACAGAGAACGGGCCCCCAGGGTCGCCAAGGCTGGAAGTTTCTACAGGGGCAGACTGCCTCACCTGCCCTGAAAGGAGTCTTGGGGATTCGAACTGCCAGGCTTTTGGTTTGCAGTCAGTGCCTTTAGCACTGGCTCACCAGAGTTCCTTTTTCCATAGAGAAAGGAGTTTGGATTTGCATGCTTTCTGGGCCGGTAACTGACAAGTTGACTGTTCAAACCCAGTAGCCGCTCTTTGGGAGAAGGCTGTGACAGTCTGATTCTGTAAAGATTGTTGTTGTGTGGTGTCGAGACTGACTCCCGGCTGACTCCAGCGGGTTTTCAGAGACAGCAAAGCGCACGGGTGGAGATCGCCTGTCCTTCTGTGGAGCAGTTGATGGATTCAAACCCTGTGCCCTTGGGATTGCAGCTCAACTTCTAACCATTAGTCCCCCAGGACTCCCAAGGCTCCCTTCAGTGAAGATTGTTATTGTATACTGTGGAGTCGGAAAAGACCCGAAGGTGACCCTCCAGCAGGTTTTCAGAGGCAGTTAATCACACCGGAGGAGATTGCCCATCCTTCTCCCACAGAGCAGCTGGTGGCCTCGAACCGCGTCCCTTCGGGATTGCAGCGCAGCTTCTTGCCACTCCAACACTAGAGCTCCCTCCTGTAAAGATTACAACCTAGGCAGCCCTATGGGGCAGTTGTCCTCCGTCACACGGGTCACAGTCAAGGCCACAGCACCACTGTCACCACAACACGTCCCTAAATAATGGTGCAGCTTTCAGCTTGACCTCCATCCGACATCACCATCTCTGTTGGACTTCAGCAAGCTGAGAAATCACTCTCACGCTTTCCTTTTGGATTCGATCTGTTCACTGTCATTTGTCAGTGGGGGTTGTTAACCAGCACCGGCGTCTTGGAAGGCTGTGACGGGGATCAAGCGGGTTGACAGGCTGGTGCATTTCAGCACCGGGCCTCAAGCAGAGCCCAGACTAGACAGGAGGCCTGAGCTGATAGGAGGCGTGAGCTGCGGGTGATGGTGCCCCCATGAGCGCTGCCTCGTGGACCAGCCTTCCTCTGGGTTCAGCAGCAGGCTGGTAACTGAAGCAGTGGGCGCCATTGGGCACCAGGAGGCACTGCCAGGAGCGAACTGTTGGTCTCACCCTGTGCCACGCCCCACTGTGACCTTTCCTGGGGGGCCTCTTTCCTCTCCTGAGGGATTTGCCCGACCTCTGCCAGCCCCACCCCACCCCCAGGCTCAGCTGCCTAGCAGATGGAGGAGCCTGAGACGCCCTGGTATCTCCCAAAACACCCAGAGAGACCCAGCTTCCTCTTTTTTAAAGAAAAAAAAATTTATGATTTGGGTAAAAGTTTACAAAGCAGTTTGGTTTTGCATTCAACCATTCAGAGCTATTTTGTTTTACGATGTTAATGAGAATATTCACAATACCCACTTCCTCCCTGTGATTCTCATTTCCACTAATCCTTCCCTACCTTTTCAGGGCTTTATCCCGGGGCAAACACTGCTTTTCTTTATTATCCTCCTTGGTTATTTTAGAGAGTAGGTGCGCCCCTGGTGTTAACACTCACCTTACTGGCCTGCCTGTTGTTTGGGTGAATTTTATTCCAGGTTCAAAGGAAAGGCCAGCCTTGGGGGTTCTACCAGTTTCTTAGCAGAACACTTAGCCTGGCCTCTTACGGCTTTTTAGTTGTATTCCGCCTTTCCCCTGTTCTATCCAGGGTGTTCCGTGATCCCCTGTAGAGCAGTCACCCACCGCAGCCGGGCACCGTCTGGTGCTTCTGGCCTCAGGATCGTGGAAGGTGAAGATCGTGCTACTGAGTCTTCTGAATTAGCTGTTTCTAGAAATCTTTGCTTTTATTCCCATCCAGAAGGGGAGAGGCCAATAGTTGCACCTTAGATGGACTGCTCACAAGCTTTTAAGACCCCATTTGCTACTCACCAGAGTTGTTGTTGTGTGCTGTTGAGTCAGAACGAACTCCTAACTGACCCTCCAGCAGATTTTCAGAAGCTGTAAATCGCACACGAAGAGAGTGCCCATCTCTCTCTCTCTCTCAGAGTAGATAATGGATTCGAACTGCATGCCTTTGGGTTGGCAGCACAACTCCTTACCACTAAGCCACCAGACCCAGCAAAAATAACATCCACTTCATCTCTTCGACTTCTGGAGTTCAGATGTCCAAAATCCGTTTTGCCGGCTACACGCTCATGTTGCAGAGTTCTGGTTCCTTCTGGAAGCTCTGGGAGTATATTCTCTCAGGGCCTTTTCCATTTTCTCGAAGATACACCCTTTCCTAGGCTCACCGCCCCCTCCTCTGTCCCTTCCAACCTCTGAGGCCGTTTCCATCCTCACATCTCCTTCTCGGACTCTGACCGGGCTCCCTCATCTAAGGACCCTCGTACCGTCCAGGAGCCTTAACGACGTCCCATCTTCAAAGTCCCTTTTACCAAGGAGGTTCCCGTACTAGGATGTAGACATTTCTGAGGGCTGTTCATTCACTGACCATAGAGCCTGACCTGCTTCCTCTCCTCTGAAGAGGGGACCAGGGCTCCCACTTTACAGATGGAGGCTCAGAGAGAAACAGACACTTGTCCAAGGTCACACAGCCTTGGACTCTCGCCCTGTCACTGCTCTGACCTCCTAGTGCCTTTTTTCTAAAAAAAAAAAAATAATAATTTTAATGAAAGTTTACAGAGACTTAGGATTTCCAGTCATTCATTGTTGTACTTTTCTCCCTGCCAACCCCTTCCCCCTCAAATCACTCTTCTCCTTGAAAAGAAAAACTCTTTCGTTGTTATGCAGTCTCTCCCCCAAGTTCACTCCACTACGCAGCCTTCACTCTGGACTTCTGTAGTGACAAGAATACCCAATCATATATCCCTTTTAAACAGTTATGTCCCTCATCTGTTTCAATGCTATATACGTCATTCCTCTTCTCCTTTTCTATCTTCCCTCAACCCTGATTGTCAGTCCTGTTTTACAACAGTGGCCCTATACAGTATTTGTCTTTTTGTAACTGAGATACTTCACTCAGCATAATATCCTCCAGGGTCACCCATTTTGCATAATATTTCATGAGTTCCTTGTTTTTCAATGCTGCATAGTTTTCCATTATGTGAATATACCACAGCTTCTCTGTCCATTCGTTTGTTGATGGGCACTTGGGTTGTTTCCAGCTCTTTGCTATTGCAAACAAAGCCGCAATAAACATGGGTGTACATGTATCTGCTTGGGTGACAGTTATGGTTTCTTTAGGGTAAATTCCCAGTAGTGGAATTGCTGGGTTATATGGTATTTCTATTTCCACCTTTTTGAGAAAGCACCACACCATCTTCCAAAGTGGTTGCACCATTTTACACTCCCACCAGCAGTGAATAAGGGTTCCAGTTTCTCCACAACCAGCATTTGATGTTTGCTGTTCTGTTAAATTTTGCTATTCTTACTGGAGTGAGATGATACCTCATAGTTGTTTCTAGTACCTTTTTGACACCTCTCCTCGGAGTCTTCTAAACATGTCAGCGCACCAGGCAGCCATGGTGGCGCAGTGACCAAGCGCTGAGCTGCTCGCAGAGAAGTCAGCAGTTCAGCACCAGCCGCTGTGAGAGGACTCTGCTATCCTGGAGCCTTGAAAAGCCGCTTTCCGGGGAAGCTCTGTGTGTCGGAACCAACTTGACTCCTAAAAATTCTATGTGATGAGTCTAGGACAAAACCAGGGTTCCCACGCAGGACCCCAACCCAGCCTCACCCAGGAAGTGGATTGACCCTTGACCAGATGGGGCAGGTCAGATACATGAGGCTCCCTGCTCTCATCTCTCCCCACCTCCCTCCATCTGCCTCAGCAGCTCCCCTGTTGTTTTTAATCAAGTTTATCCGGAATTCACCCCTTCTAGGCCCCCACCTGGTGTCTGCGAGGCACCGTGGCCTCCTCCATGCACCATTACATCGGCCTCTCCCCACCCTGAAGCTAGAAATTAAAAAAAAAAAAAACCCCACAAAAAAACTTCATAATTTTATTTGACTGAAGGCTCACTGATGAATTCATTACATTGTCTAATCGACTCCTTGCATTTTGCCTTTCCTGTCCCTCAATTTAGCTATTTACTAATGCTTTTCCTCCTTCACTTCTGGGCTGTCCCTCCAAGATTGAGTCTATCTGTGTGCAAACCTTTCTTTACCAAAACTATAAATCCTTTTTTTTTTAAATTGTGATTTTAACGAAAATTTATAGGAAAGTTGGATTTTAATTCATTCGCTGTTGTACATTTTCCTCCTCTGAAGCTATAAATATTTTTATTTTTATTATTTTTTTGTGTGTGTACGGTCAAATCAGATCTGACTGGTGCAGGAGGAGATTGTCCTTCCTTCTCCAGCAAAGCATCTGGTGGATTCGAACTGCTCACCTCTGAGATTGCAATGCAGCTTCTTGCCCCTAGGCCACCAGAAGCTATAAATCTTAATGAGCAGAGGCTGTCTGCCTCTCTCCTGCGTTGCTTCTGGTGGATTTGAACCCTCTGGGGAAGCGCAGCCTTTTGATGACTGGCAGCGCATCGCACTGCAGACGTGACCGCCTGGGCTCCTTGAGAGGCTGGCGGTTCACGGAGACGACCCTAGAGGGACGTGTGCGGCAGTCCCTCTCTGTAACACACGGGGGCGCCCTGATGACCTGGAGTCTGACCATCCTTCCACGCATGCGCGCTGCCGTCGGTTCTGCGCAGTTCCTCTCTGTAACACACGGGGGCGCCCTGATGACCTGGAGTTTGACCATCCTTCCACGCATGCGCGCTGCCGTCGGTTCTGCGCAGTTCCTCTCTGTAACACACGGGGGCGCCCTGATGACCTGGAGTTTGACCATCCTTCCACGCATGCGCGCTGCCGTCGGTTCTCCGCTCTGCCGCCAGGGGGCGCCGCGAATTTGACAGCCGGGCAAGCGTGGGTGTGTCATGAGGCTGGAGCTGAGTTCACCCCAAGGCAGGCAGGCAGGCAGGGCGCCGGTGTTGGGAGCCCCCAAGTTACCCGACTCACAGCATCCCCACGGGACTGAGTAGAACTGCCCCGTGGGGTTTCCCAGGATGGAGGATTTCATAAAGCAGCTCTGGGGGTGCAGTTTTTACGGGGGTGTGCGTTGCCAACCCAAAGGGGGTACATCTCTGGCCATCATACCACCAGCAGCTCCGAAGGGGAAAAGATGGACATTCTCCTCCCTTACAGCTCACAGCCTCGGAAAACCCGCTGCCGTGTCAGCTCTGACGTCACAGCAGTGAATTGGGGTCTTTTGGGGGTTCGGCTTGATTTGTGCAGAACCGGCTTCCGCATCTTCCTCCCAGAGAGCTGGGCTTTGGGCGAGCAGCCAAGTGCTTTAGCCGCGGCACCACCAGGGCTGCTCCAGGCTCAGCTCTTTGCAGGGAGTAGCTCGCCAGTGCGTTCTCCCCAGAGGCGCTGGTGGGTTCAAACCACTGACCTTTGGGTTAGCGGCAGAGCCCTCGGTGGTAGCTCTTCCTGTTGCGGTATTGGTTTCACGGGACAGCCCCGCTTGCTGTCCACAGCGGCTCCTTCTCATGTCAAGTCAAAGGAAAGCCTTAGCGTGGCCCCCAGACCCCTGTGATTGCTCCCCCTCTGCCCTCATACCCGCCCCATCCTCCTCCACTCAGCTCCTCCCTGCTTCTCCTCCACATCTACCTGGCCTCCCTGGCCTCTGGTGCCCCCCTGCTCAGCCCCACCACTCGGAGGTAATGGGCTGCACACTACACTGTAAGCTGTGGGCCTGGAGGTTTGGACCCGTTTGCCCGCCGCTGTGTCTCTGGCACCCGACTTGTCAGTGTTTGGGGCACAGTCAGGTGTGATCAGCCCTACCAGCAGCCCTGCCTGGTTACTGAGATGCAGCCCATTACACAGATGAAGACACCGAGGCCCCTAGGGACCCAGGAGCCGTGAGGACAGGATCCCAGGTCCGCTGGCTCTGTCCTCACCAGCCCTTCCCAGAAGCAGCAAGAGAGGAGGGGCAGCCGGGAGCTGGGCGGCGCTGACCCCCGGCCATCGTGTCCTCTCACAGGGACAGCATGGACAGCGTGAAGCAGAGCGCGGCCCTGTGCCTGCTGCGTCTCTACAAGGCCTCGCCCGACCTGGTGCCCATGGGCGAGTGGACGGCCCGCGTGGTGCACCTGCTCAATGACCAGCACATGGTGAGCCCCAGCCTGAGGCCCCAAGAGCCCACCTGACTTCCCTCCCCCCAGCCCAGACTCCTCCTCTGTCCCAGTTCGCACCTAACCGCCCAGGGATCCTGTCCAGTGTCCCCAGAACTCATCACCCTCCCAGCCTTCCAGAAAGTTTCAGCTTCTGCCCCTGACATCCAGCCATTCCTCCACAGTTCTCTCCTGCTTGGCCATCCCAGGGACCCAAACCTCTCTCCCCACCTCCAGGAACCCCCTCAATCCCTCTGTAGTCTCCTCCTACCCTTTGCTCTTCATCTAGATACCCCATAGCCTCCCGAGAGCACTCTGACTTACACACACACACACAAGGACGCACACATGCACTCCAGTGCTCACCCCACTCCACCCGGTGTCCCTCCACCGGCTGAAACTCACCCTCTCTGTCCCCTGGTGTCCCTCCACCAGCCCTAACTCACCCTCTAGGCTCCCCCCACCCCGTGTCCCTCCACCGGCTGAAACTCACCCTCTCTGTCCCCCCGTGTCCCTCCACCGGCTCTAACTCACCCTCTCGGCCCCCAGGGTGTGGTGACAGCCGCCGTCAGCCTCATCACCTGCCTCTGCAAGAAGAACCCGGATGACTTCAAGACCTGCATCTCCTTGGCTGTGTCTCGCCTGAGCCGGGTGGGTGTGCTCTCAGAGCTAGTAGTGGCGGGGTGCCCTCTGTCGGGTCCCCTCTGACGCTCTGGTCCCCCTACTTGCCCTGAGAGGCTGTCCGGATGGAGATCTCTGAGCCCGGCAGCCCAGGCCCGTTCTCAACTTGGCTACATCCTGGCCGTGTGGCTTTCTGGGCCTCAGCTTCCCCTTCTGTACAGTGCGGTGATGTCAGGGCCCAGGTCACAGCACCAGGAAGGGGGAGCTGAGCTGATAGCCACGTCCCTCACCTTTTCCGTCCCCCCTTTGCCCATTTTTACCCTCTCCCTCCATTTGACAATTACATCGATCGTTGAGTGCCATCAGTTACCTCTTTCACCACGTGTCAGCATTCTCATAATGACAGGTCTGGGTGTTTCATTTCCAGTACTCTAGGTAGTGGCCCTGCTCCATTTGTCTCTTGAGCTCTGTGTCACAAGAAGTGTTGGGCCTTTGAAGTCCGTGAAGAGCTCAGGAATTGTCTGGTCTCGGTTAGTCCAGTGAGTCTGGATGTGTAGAGCTGAGATTCTTCCCTGCCCCACCCAGAAGCTGCTTTACTTAGAAAACTCAAGGCTGACCCCATATCGAGTGCATACCAGGTGCATCTCATGCCCCCTGAACCTCCCTTCACTCCTCCTCACCTGCCGACAGCCTCTCCCTAAACACAGCAACTGCACCGGCCTGTGGGGAGCTGCACATGGCCACCCCGCCCCGTCCATGCCTCTGCCCACTCATCGCCCTCCTCTCCCCCAGATCGTCTCGTCGGCCTCCACCGACCTCCAGGACTACACCTACTACTTCGTCCCGGCCCCCTGGCTCTCGGTGAAGCTCCTGCGGCTGCTGCAGTGCTACCCGCCGCCAGGTAACGGGAGGCCGCTGGCCTGCTGCCTGCTCCCCTCGGGCCTCCACGGGCCTCCACGGGGGTGTATGGACGTCCCACAGCTAGATACACACACAGGTGAGATGTACACACTCCAGAACACGTGCTCATAGACAACACATCCAGAGGTGTACACAGACACACACACCACTTATAGATACAGATATACACACACAGAGATAGATACACACAGACATGTACTCATAGACAACACATACAGAGGTGTACACACACACACACACCACTTATAGATACAGATACAGATATACACACAGAAATAGATACACACTGAAACACGTCCTCAAAGGCAAGCGTGTACAGAGGTGTACACAGACCCCCCCATACAGATAGGTATACACACACTCAGATAGGCACACAGATAAACACGCCCATATACACTCAGATATTGGATAGATAACACGCCACGCACAGATATAACACACCAAAATACATGCTCATAGACAACACATCCAGAGGTGTACACAGACACACACACCACTTACAGATACAGATACAGATATACACACACAGAGATAAATACACACAAACATGTGCTCAAAGGCAAGCGTGTACAGAGGTGTACACAGATACACAACCCCACAGGTACAGATAGATATATACTCACAGATAAACACATAGGTATACACACAGATACACTCTCAGATGGATACACACACAGACATAGATTAACATACAGATTGATACACACACAAAGATACACCTACAGGTAGATATGTTGTTGTTGTTGTTAAGTGCCATCGAGTTGCAGGTGACTCATAGCGACCCAATGAAGGAGAGTCCTCGATGCTTGGGTACCTTTCATCCTCTCTCCAGGTTCATAGGATTTCCGGAGGCAAGCTATTACGGAAGTGGATGCCACCCCTCCTTCCACACTTGTTCAATTGGGGAGCTCCACCCCACTCTCAGTCCGCATTGGGTAGCCAACCATTAACGCATTTGACACATCCGTGTCACAGTGTTCAGCCTCACAGCAACCACAAGTGACCGCAGCACGGCAACTTGTACACCAGGGCTATACAACCTAGAGGAATGTCTGAACAAAAACAATGAAAGACTGGCCTGAGGGCCATTACACCAGATACACATTCACACACACACACACACACACACACACACACACACACACACACACACACACATAGACGTGCAAGCTCCAGATAGGTGTGTGCGCATAGAGATAGGTACACACGCCAGCACCCAGATCTGCACACACACAGAGGCATGTACACGCACAAACCTACACAGATACATGTGTGCACGCAGACAGCCACACACCTGGTGGGCCGGGTCCAGGGAAGAGGCAGGCGCTCCGGGGACAGGTCAACCAGAGGCCCAGCCCCGCGTGCCCTCCCCTCCCCAGAGGACGCGGCCGTGAAGGGGCGGCTGGTGGAGTGTCTGGAGACGGTGCTCAACAAGGCCCAGGAGCCGCCCAAGTCCAAGAAGGTGCAGCACTCCAACGCCAAGAACGCCATCCTGTTCGAGACCATCAGCCTCATCATCCACTATGACAGGTGCCCCCGGGGCCGCTGAGCAGGGTGGGCTTATGGCAGAGGGGCTGTCGACAGGAGGGAAGAAGGGCTGGCGTCCAGAACCCCAAGGTCTGAGGGAGGAGAGATGGGGGTCAGGACTCCTGGCCGTGAGGATAGAGGGCCTGGGTTTGAGGCCTCACAGTGGGGTATGTGCTGGGTAGCGGGACTCCTGAGTCCCAGGGTGGGTGAACCTCCGTTCCTGATTTCCACATGAGAAGAGCATGGACGGGGTGTGAAATGCTGGCCAGGTGAGGCTGCCGCAGGGCCTCCTGGGAGGCAGTGTTGTAAGGTCTTGCATTCTGCCCTGAAGCCCAGAGGTCAGGGTCGTGGCGGCACTGGGGCTCTTGGGGGGGGAGGAGTCACTGCGGATGGGGAGGTGAGAGCGGTTGTGAGCTGAGTTCTCTCTCCTCTTTTCCCCCGCCTGTCAGTGAGCCCAACCTCCTGGTGCGCGCCTGCAACCAGCTGGGCCAGTTCCTGCAGCACCGGGAGACCAACCTACGCTACCTGGCGCTGGAGAGCATGTGCACGCTGGCCAGCTCCGAGTTCTCCCACGAGGCCGTCAAGACGCACATCGACACCGTCATCAACGCCCTCAAGGTACGCCGCTGGGCCCAGGACCCTATGTCCCCCAAGCTTTGTCGGGACTCCACGTTCCCCACAGGGCCCAGGATCCCATGTCCCTCACCGGGCCCTCTGCCCAAGGGAGCCTGGAACCCACCAGCCGTGCTGTCCTCCCTCAGACCGAGCGGGACGTCAGCGTGCGGCAGCGGGCGGCCGACCTCCTCTACGCCATGTGTGACCGGAGCAACGCCAAGCAGATCGTGTCCGAGATGCTGAGGTACCTGGAGACTGCCGACTACGCCATCCGTGAAGAGATCGTGAGTTCTGAAGCGGCGAGGGCCGGGGCTGACTCCTGGGTCTGTAGACGGGCGACAGTGGTGCGTCCATGCCCCAGCGCCCCCATGGACACACTCGCCTGCCCCCAGGTCCTGAAGGTGGCCATCCTGGCTGAGAAGTACGCCGTGGACTACAGCTGGTATGTGGACACCATCCTGAACCTCATCCGCATCGCCGGCGACTACGTGAGCGAGGAGGTGTGGTACCGCGTGCTGCAGATTGTCACCAACCGCGACGACGTCCAGGGCTACGCCGCCAAGACCGTCTTCGAGGTCAGAGCAGGGACAAGTCACCATCTGGTGCACATGATGGTTCCAGGCTGGCCAGGCCCAGGGGACCCCGTCTGACCACTGGTGTGAGCCGCTGGTCCCGCCGCCTCTCTGGCCTCAGGATTTTTCATCTTGAACCAGTCTGTATCCCAGAGGCACCAAATGGACCCCAGGGATTCAAGCTCTGACCCCCTCACAGTTTCTGGCAAGTGGGGCAGCCTTTCTCACGCCGGTCCTCACACCCCGGTTCCCCCACCTCCAGGCGCTGCAGGCTCCAGCCTGTCATGAAAACATGGTGAAGGTCGGTGGCTACATCCTTGGGGAGTTCGGGAACCTGATAGCCGGGGACCCCCGCTCCAGGTGAGAGGACCTTGGGGTGAGGTAAACACATGTGGTCTGACGAGGCTTGGACTTGGGGCGCCCCCCCCCCCCCGGAGTCACAGGACTTGTGATGATGAATTGTGAGGAGTTTTCAGTCCTCCACGCAGCCCGGTCAGGAGAAGGGAGACTCCCGGCGTGCTCTGGGGCAGAGCATCACAGAGCCTCCTACCTGGGAATTTGGGGATGTCAGCTCCTCGACCGGGCAGCCGGGAGCCTGGTGGCACTGTGGTTAAACCCTGAGCTGCTAAACAGGTTTCCCGTCACCAGCTGCTCTGCAGGAGAAAAACAGGCGGTCCATTCCCAGAGAGTTTTACAGCCCAGGAACCCCATGGGCGAGTCTGCTGTCACAAGGGGAGGCTGGGTTGGAGTCGGCTGGCTGGCCGTGCGTTTATGGGTCAAGTGGCCCTTTGTCGTGCAGTCAAGTAAAGGCTTAGCTCCTAACTGCAGGGGTCAGGGTCCAAGGCCCCATGAGGATACCTGGGAAGAGTGCTCCGGGGAGCACAGCCCCCCAAAGCCCTCTGGTGCCCAGTTCTCCTCTGACACACAAGGGAGCATGGGCGGCGGGGCTTTCTACTCAGCAAAGGCTGAGGCTGGGGGCCCACCGGGGATCTGTGCCCATCAGGGACCCCGAGGGAGGTGACCTTCCTCCTGAGGGCACCCTGACCGCGCCCTCTGCCCCCCCACAGCCCCCCGGTGCAGTTCTCCCTGCTGCACTCCAAGTTCCACCTGTGCAGTGTGGCCACGCGGGCGCTGCTGCTGTCCACCTACATCAAGTTCATCAACCTCTTCCCCGAGACCAAGGCCACCATCCAGGGCGTGCTGCGTGCCGGCTCGCAGCTGCGCAACGCCGACGTGGAGCTGCAGCAGCGCGCCGTGGAGTACCTCACGCTCAGCTCGGTGGCCAGCACCGACGTCCTGGTCAGAGCCCCCCCAACCCCAGCACCCGGCCCCCCGGCCCCCTTACCGCCCCGGCCCTCACTCACGCCAGCCCGCTGCCCCCACAGGCCACGGTGCTAGAGGAGATGCCCCCGTTCCCCGAGCGCGAGTCCTCCATCCTGGCCAAGTTGAAGCGCAAGAAGGGGCCCGGCGCGGGCAGCGCCCTGGACGATGGCCGCAGGGACCCGAGCAGCAACGACATCAACGGGGGCGTGGAGCCCACCCCCAGCACCGTGGTCAGTCCCCGGGGGGCACGGCCTGGCCTGGCCGGGGGAGCTGGTGGGCCCAGCGGGTTTGGAGGCCACTGACCCTCCCTGCACCCCCGCAGTCGACACCCTCGCCGTCCGCTGACCTCCTGGGGCTGCGGGCAGCCCCTCCCCCAGCGGCACCCCCTGCTGCCAACGCTGGGAACCTCCTGGTGGACGTCTTCTCCGACGGGCCAGCCGCCGCACCCAGCCTGGGGCCCACGCCAGAGGAGGCCTTTCTCAGGTACCTGGCCGCCCCTGGATGGGGGGACACTAGAGCTGCCCCGCCGCCTCTGCCCGCCTCCAGTCCCGCTCTCGGCTCCTGTCCCTGAAGTCTCTGCCAGCGCTGACCGCCTCTCCCGACCCTCACCACCTCTCCCCGGCCCTGGCCACCTCTCCCCGGCGCCTTCCTCCTCTGTCCCTGTCCTTTGCTGCCTCTGGCCTGGCCTCCTCGTGGTGTCCTGTCCTGTCACCGTTCTGAGCCACTCTTCCTTCTCTCCCTCCTCTCCCTCCGGCCTCCCTGCCTCTGTCTCTCTCTTCGGCCCTCTCGCTGCCTCTCTGGGATTGGCTGCCTGCCACACCTCTCTTCTCTTGTCTGCTCTGGGATTGGACGGCCCAGCGAGCTGGAGCCGCCTGCCCCGGAGAGCCCCATGGCTCTGCTGGCCGACCCGGCCCCGGCTGCTGAGTAAGGGGTGGCACCGGGAGGGGGGCAGAGTCCTGCGGCCCTCGGGGAGGGTCAGGGGGCGTGGGACTTGGCGGGAGGTTCCTGATGAGCCGCAGAGGCAGGGACTTAGAGGAAAGCTCTTGCTAGGGCCCCCCTGCCATTAGAGGCTGATCTGGGGGGCCTTCTGGGGGCCTGAGTGCACAAATTATGGGGTTGTCATGGTCAGAATTGATTTGATGGTATCTGGTTCTTCTAATGGGCAGGGCAGGTGTCGGGGACGCACACGTGCACATGTACACACACCTGTCAGGGACACCAGGCTCCCTGTCTCCCTGGACTCCAGCCTCCCAAGTCTCTCCCATCTCACTCCTGTCCCCACTTCCAGCCCAGGTCCAGAAGACGTCGGCCCCCCCATCCCTGAGGCTGATGAGCTCCTGAATAAGTGAGTCTTGGCAGAAATGGGGGGGAGAGGAAGCTCTTGAGGGGAGCTGAAGCCAAAGGTGGTGGGTACAGCTGGGCACCCCTATTGACCTGAGCCCCCCGCTGCTCCCCGACCCAGGTTTGTGTGCAAGAACAACGGGGTCCTGTTCGAGAACCAGCTGCTGCAGATCGGAGTCAAGTCTGAGTTTCGGCAGAACCTAGGTGACCGGGCTGCAGCGGGAGGTGGCAGGTGTGGCATGTTCGCTGGGCCCACCGCAAGGTGGCATCAGCGAGCAGTCTGTTAGCAGTCTTTTTCCATTGCCGCCTGGGGGACCATTCAGTACGTTAAAACCGAAGAATTGAAGTAAATTTTCATATTTGAGGGGCTCCCTAGTGGTTAAAGAGCTCAGCCGTGTAATGTGTACTCTGGGGGTCAGTTCTGCTGTCTTCTAAGGTCACCGGGAGTCCGAATCGACTCACTGGCTAGGGGTTATGGCTAAGTGTGGACTGTAACCTTGTTCCGAGAAGATCTGGGTGGGAATTGACTTTGAGACCACCATAGACCAGAGCTCACCAGCGAAGGCAAGCAATCAGTGCCATGACGTGTTAAAGATGAACGCGCGATCTGTGCTTTTGAGCTGAGTTCTGGTAGATATCTAAGAAGAGATGGGTGGCAGATGTTAAGGTGGGCCGCGATTTCAGAACTTGCCATGGGCACTGTTCTCACAGATGTACCTGAGGTCGGGGCATGTTGGGGGTCAGGGGAAGCCTGGTTGAGACCCACCCACCCCCCACTCTCCACAGGCCGCATGTATCTCTTCTATGGCAACAAGACCTCGGTGCAGTTCCAAAACTTCTCCCCATCTGTCGTCCACCCTGGAGACCTCCAGACTCATATCCTCCCGGCCCCGGCCCTTCCCCTAAGCCCTGGGCAGCTGATTGACCTGACCCTGTTCAGCCTCAAGGAGCTAATTGTTACCTCTCAGACTAAGGATCTTCTCCTGTGACATGTGAATCAGCCTCCCGCATCCTGTCAGAACAGACCCTCATAGGGTTACAGGATAGGTGCCCAGGAGGCACCATAGCTGCTCTGGGCCTCAGTTTACCCATCAAGTACCTTCTGTGTTCTGTGTTTCCCCTTGACCCCTTTCTCTGATGGTTTCCTTGTTCATGATTCTAGTATCTCCTTCACGTGTGTCTGGCCGCTGACCACTGTCTTCTCCTATGTGCCCTGGGCCAAGCCACTTTCTATCTCTGAGCCTTCCTGTCCGCTCTGTAAAGTACACATCCATCTCCTCTGCACAGCAGCTCAAAACCCTTAGAGAGAACACTTTTATCTCCAACCTCCTGCAGGCACATCTTTCCACATCCATAGAATCATAAGGGGTAGACACACACACAAGACAGATACTGCCGGTGCTCAGGACACTGAGAAGTACTTCCATATGGGTTACTGCTTTGTCACTAAGTCCCGGAACTGTGCCCATTTTACAGATGAGACTAAGAGAGGCTGCGGTTGTGCATAAGCCGACTTGCAGAGCCAGTGCGCTCACGGTGGAAGGAACTAGGATCTATGTGTAGACCAGAGAGGCAGCGGGGCGGGGTCAGGTTTCCCATAGGCCGAGCTTTAGACTGGACTGGCTGGGAAGCCCCAGAGTTGGCGCCCTGGCCCCCTGCGGGGTCAGCCCCCCCATCCCGTTGGTGACCTTGACCACCCAGCACAGCTTGCGGTGCAGACCAAGCGCGTGGCGGCGCAGGTGGACGGGGGCGCACAGGTGCAGCAGGTGCTCAACATCGAGTGCCTGCGGGACTTCCTGACGCCCCCGCTGCTCTCCGTGCGTTTCCGGTGAGTGAGCCCCGCAACCGGGCGGGGGCGGGGCTTCACTGCGAGGGGCGGGGCCTGCCTGACTTTGTACTGCTCGTTTCCTTCAGGTACGGGGGAACCCCCCAGTCCCTCACCCTGAAGCTCCCCGTCACCATCAACAAGTTCTTCCAGCCGACCGAGATGGCGGCCCAGGATTTCTTCCAGCGCTGGAAACAGCTGAGCCTGTGAGGCCGCGGGCGGGGCCAAGAGTGTCTGCAGGGTGGGCGGGGCCCAAGAGCTCCAGAGCCTATGAGGCGGGGCTAACTTCCGAGGGGGCGGGGCGAATAACCTGAGCTTGTGGGGTGGGCGGGGCGAAGAGCTCCTGAGCCTATGGGATAGGGTGGGGCTAGCTTCCGGGTGGGCGGGGCCAAGAGCTCCTGAGACTGTGGGGTGGGTGGGGCTAGCTTCCAAGTGGGTGGGACCAAGAGCTCCTGAGCCTATGGGGCAGGGTGGGGCTAACACTTCTGAGTGGGTAGTGAGCCTATGGGGAGGGGTGTGGCTAGTTTCCAAATGGGCGTGACCAACTGTAGAAAGTGGGCGTGGCCTTAGAGCTCCTGAGCCTATGAGACGGGGTGGGGCTAACTACTGCTTCCAAGTAGGTGGGGCCTGGTGTGCACAGTGGTCCGGGATAGAGGCCCCCCTTTTCCCTGTCTTGACCCATTCCCACTTGCAGTCCCCAACAAGAAGCGCAGAAAATCTTCAAAGCCAACCATCCTATGGACGCAGAGGTTACCAAGGCCAAGGTGAGAGGCGCCGAGGGCCCAATGAGCATCCTTCCCAGACTGGGCTAAGGGCTTTGGGGAACGGGCATTTATCCCAGCGCCCACTCTGAAGACTTCTCTCCCCTCTCCAGCTCCTGGGCTTTGGCTCTGCCCTACTAGACAACGTGGACCCCAACCCTGAGAACTTCGTGGGGGCCGGCATCATCCAGACGAAAGCCCTGCAGGTGGGCTGTCTGCTCCGGCTGGAGCCCAACGCCCAGGCCCAGGTGAGGAGGCCCAGCAGGGACTGGGGTCAGCCCCCTCCTGGCCTCATGTGCTCCATGTCTCGTCTCTGTCCCCTCCTGTGTCCGGCTTCCACATCGCTGTGCTGTCTGTCCCCATCCTCGGCTCTGCTCTCCTCTCCACATTTTGAGCATTCTTGATCTTCATGTGGCTTCTTTCTCTTCTCTGTTCTTGATTCCTTTTTCTTCTTCTTGTCCCCATGTCACCTTCGAATCCCTCCGTTCTCTTCTCCTCTCTCGCCTTTCCTCTTTTGTCTGGGCCCCTGGGCTCTGTGTCCTCTGACTGGCCCTCCCTGGCCCTTCCGTTGTCTCTGCCCAGATGTACCGGCTGACCCTGCGCACCAGCAAGGAACCTGTCTCCCGTCACCTCTGTGAGCTGCTGGCCCAGCAGTTTTGAGCCCCAGATAACGGCCTCTGGGGACACAGGGCTGGCGCCTGGCAGCCCTTAAGACTGAGGCCACCTGGTGGGTAGGGCAGTGAGGGGACCTCCACTGGTGACAGGGAAGACCCCAGGGGTGGGGGATGCCTGGGACCTTCCTCCAGCCTTTTGTATTTTTATTTTGTTCATCTGCTGCTGTTTACATTCTGGGGGTAAGGGGGAGCCCCTCCCGCCCTTTCCCCCCAGCCCAAGCACAGAGGGGAGAGGGGCTGGGGCGCGGGCACCTCCTCTCCTCCCACCTTACCCCACCCTTCCCTACCTTGTGTAGCCCCTCCCGCCCCCACCCCACCCAGGGGCTGTGTATTATTGTGAGCGAATAAACAGAGAGAAGATACTGGCTCTGTCTGCTTCTGTCCCCACTCCTGGGATCAGAGGATTGGGATGAGTGTCTGTGGTGGGACTCTGCGGTTACAGCAGCTGCAGGGGTCCTGACTGCAGAGCCACCAGCCGCCGAGGTCCCTCTGTGTGGCCCGCTGAGCCCTGACGCCAGGTAGCAGGCTCGGGGCTGGCAGATCCTCTGGCTGTGTCCTCCACCTTCTCGTCCAGTGGCCCAGGTTCTGGGGAAGGACCAGCAGGACCTGGATATCCAAGGGAGGAAGCCACACCTTGTCCTGGGCCCGAGTCTGACCTGGTGAGGTCTGGGGCAGCTCCAGTCACCCGGCCTCGGTCCCTCTATCCCTGGGAGTCTTGTGGGCATGGTGGACACTGTGTTGTAAGCAGGGGAGAGCCCTGTCCAGCTCTTGGAGCATGTGGGCCTCCAACTGGAGTGAATAGAGTGGGCACTGAAACACAGGAGGGGGGCTGGCCAGTGGACCAGCAGGAAGATGCGGACTGAATGGGGGCTGTCGGGATGGGTTGAAGAGCCCCAAGGTGTCACCAGCGCCCAGCAGGAACCTCTCTGCAGGAACTACACGCTGGCTCAGGTTCCCGATGAGCTCATGGTCCCCCAGGAAGCTGTCAATGAGGTGGTCGCTGACCTAGCAGAGAGGAAGAAGGAAGGACGTAGGATCCTGGTGGGCCTCCCCTCAGAAAACTAGTCCAACTGGGCTGGATAAGCAGGGAGCCCAAGTCCCACCGTGTCAGAATGCCCCAGGGGCTCCTGGGAACTGTAGTGCCCAGGTGTCATAACAATACCTTACCTGTATGGACCCTTCAGTCTGCGATAGCAGTCAGCTCTTCAGGTCCCACAAAAACTACATAGGAGGGAGTTCTGGTGGCCTAGTGGCAAGAAGCTTCACTGCAGTCCCAGTTACGTGGTTCGAATCCACCAGATGGCCTGCTGAAGAAGGAGAGGCAATCTCCTCCTGTATCAGTCAGATCCGATTTGACGGTACACACAAAAAAAGTAATAATAAAAAAATTTAAAAAAAAAAAAGAACTACATAGGATAGTATTGGCCCTGGACACCTGTATCAGTCCAATTGGAGTGCTGGGTAGACTACAGGAGGGCTCCCGGAACTGAGCGTGGAGGAGGCCATGGCTGCGCGGTGTTAGGCAGGAAGAGGCTGGGAATTTGGGGTCTGAGCAAGGAGCGGGCAGAGATCTGGATTCCTAGGTCTGCAGGCACTGAGATTCTTGCTTCAGAGGCCATGTCACTACTACGAGGGGGTAGTAGCTGGACTCAGCGGGTCCTTGCCCTCTCCCATTAAGAATCCTCGGAGGTGGCGTGCATGCAGATGAACAGCAGTGAGAAGGGACCGCAGGGCTAATGCTGAGTCACTGTCTCAGCAGAGAGGAATGGAACTTTATGTGGCTCTCGGGAAATGGCTTATAATGTGACTGTGGACGAGGCTTGTTGTCAGCGTGCACTGGAAGGAAAAGAAGTGTGTGGGTTGGTTTTTTTTTTAAAATATTTTTATTTAATTTCATTATTTTGTGTGTGTGTACCGTCAAATAGGATCTGACTGGTACAGGAGGAGATTGTCTCTTCTCCAGCCGAGCATCTTAATCCTCCACCGTATGTTTGGTTTTAAAAATGACAGGCATAGAGGGAGCTCTGGTGGCCTAGTGGCAAGAAGCTGCACTGCAATCCCCGAGGTACACGGTTCGAATCCACCAGATGCTCTGCTGGAGAAGGAGGCATAATCTCCTCCTGTACCAGTCTAATCCAATTTGACGGTACACACACACAAAAAAAATAATAAAAAATTATTAAAAAAATGACAGGCATAGGCGTGAATTTCAGTATTATCCTAGAGAGGGTGAGATCAGGCTGCTCCTTGGAGGCAAGGATTCTGAGGCTTCGTCTGACATACTTTGGACGTGTTGTAAGGAGAGACCAGTCCTTGGAGAGGGATGTCAAGCTTGGAAGGGTGGAGGGACAGCACAGGAGGGAAAGGCCCTCTGTGAGGTGGATTGATTCAGTGACTGGGGTAATCGGGATGGGTGTATCAGAGACAATGAGATTGGCACAGGATAGAGCAGGGTTTAGGGCTGTTGTACATAGGGTCGCTATGAGTCGCAGATGACTCGACGGCACATAACAACAATAATGAGTTTCTAGGACAACTCTCTGTCACAGTGAGCAGTTCTGCTAAGACTTGGAATCTGGTTTCAACCAGTGACTTTGGGGCAAAAACTCCTCAAGGAACTTACCCCACTATTTGTACAAAGAAGTGGGATGATTTTGGTAAAGGAAGCTTATCACACCTAAGGAAATGAGAAAGTGGCACTTTCCGCATCAGGTCCATTTCTGTCCCTAAGCTGTCCCAGGAGGAGGGAGGGACTGGGGGCCCTGGGAGAAGAGGATACTGTGAATTCAGATAACTGGTTTGGGCGGAAGGGGCTGGAGGTCTCACCATGGCCCCAAACACCATCTGGAGTAGCCGCTCCCACCTCAGCTCCGAGCTGCCCTCCTCAGATGACAGGACAATGAGGGTGGAGGGGAGGTGGGAGAGGAATGGTCCTGACCTGCGTCTTCCCAGGGCGCAGACTGGAATTTGGAAACCCAAATTCCTCCCCAGCTCCATCCTCCCACAGTCTCCCAGGGAGGAGAGAATCAGGCTGGGCAGGAAGCGTCTGTTAAATCAACAGCTGACTTGAGTGGCTGAAAGATCCTCAGGTGTCTTCTTTAAAAGGAGCTGTCACCCCAGCCCTGTCCCCTGCTCCAAACTCCTGTTGGGGACCACCATCGTGTGGCGCTTCTGCTGTACCTCCAGATTCTGCCGCAACCTGTGGACTCTATTGATTGCGACAGCTGAGGAGGGAGGGGGCATCAGAAACTACCTTTTCTCCTGAGAAGCCACAGTCTAGACTCCTTGCCTCGTGTTGCTTCTGTATCCTGAGTGATCGTTGCACCCTTGGGCTCATAAACACCAGCTGGCTGCACCTGCCGGCAGGTGGGGGGACACGCCACCACGACAGCTCCTGTAGAGGAGGGGGCTCCTGCTGAAAGTCGCAAGGTGCAGAGGTGCACCGTGTCCCCCCCACACGCCTCCTCCATGGCCGCCGAGGACCCTGCAGCCATTAAAGTTGGCCAAGCTGCTGGTCTGAGCCACCAGGAGGAGGTTAGAAACGAACAGAAAAAGGGCCAAATTCCTGCTCCTCCATCCAACTCAAGAGGACCCTCGATCCACGTCCTGCACCCCCAAACTCAGCCAGGTGCTTTGCCCCCAGTGCGATGCCCCAGGCACAGAAGGCGGCTCATTGCACTAGCAAAGTGTCCTGATTTCTCCCTGGTGCCCTTGAACTCTGCTTAGTGATGAAAAGCAAAGCCCAGTCACATGACGGGGCCAAGGGGTTTGATTGTATTCTAAATAAGTTAAAACTATGCCACATTTAAAGGGTGGGAATAAAAAGAATAAAAAAATAAAAAAAGGGTGGGAATAGGGAGGGAGGAAAATGTGCAACAATTAATGGTGCTTTTTAAAAATAATAAACTAGGCGAGCTCTGGTGGCCTAGTGGCAGAAAACTGCACTGCAATCCCAGAGGTGCACGGTTCAAATCCACCAGATGCTCTGCTGAAGAAGGAGGGACAATCTCCTCCTGTACCAGTCAGATCTGATTTGACGGTACACACACAAACACAAATAATAATAATAATAATAATAATAATAATAATAATAATAATAAATTAATAATAATAAAAAAACGGGACTGACATTAGGGTTGAGGGAGGACAGAAGGAGGGGAGGAATGATATATACTGCATTGAAACAGATGAGGGAGAGAACTGTTTAAAAGGGACATATGAGTGGGTATTCTTGTCATGACAGGAGTCCAGAGTGAAGGCTGCATAGAGTGGATTTGTGGGGAGGGAATGCATAACAAAGTTTTTCTTTCCAAGGAGAAGAGTGAATTGGGGCAGGGAGAAAAGTGCAACAATGAATGATTGGAAACCCTAAATCTCTGTAAACTTTCATTAAAATTAATCAAACAAACAAAATAATTTTAAAAAACCAAAACCCGAGGCAAGCCCGTGTCTGCACCGCAGGAAGCACGTTTACAAGAGAAGGTGGGGAGGGATGGTCAGAACTCTGTGAGCAAGCTCGCTTCTCCGAAATCTCGCGATGTTAGAAGCGCAAATCACCCAGGAGCGTGGGTCGCCGGCGCGAGCGGGAACGCGCCTGCGCAGTGACGCCATGCGCGCAGCGCCCCGCCCCCGGCCCCGCGGTCTTTATAGCGTAAGCCCGGCGCGCGGCCGCGGCTCTGCATCGGGGCGTGTGCCGGCCGCTCTCTCTGCGTCTACACCAGGTC
Source organism: Elephantulus edwardii (assembly GCF_000299155.1). Lineage (NCBI taxonomy): Eukaryota > Metazoa > Chordata > Mammalia > Macroscelidea > Macroscelididae > Elephantulus > Elephantulus edwardii. Next base: position 3,040,483 of record NW_006399986.1, on the reverse strand, counting down.
TGCTGCTCGCGGTCCCCAGCCTTCGCGGTCCGCCCATCGACCGCCCTCCCCAGCCTTCGGGCCCCTGCCCACCACGACTATGCCGCGCGTCTACATAGGACGCCTTAGCTACAGCGTCCGAGAAAAGGACATCCAGCGATTTTTCAGTGGCTACGGCCGTCTCCTCGAAGTAGACCTC
>NW_006399986.1:3034699-3039130 GCF_000299155.1 Elephantulus edwardii | reverse complement strand
TTTTAAGTATTCAGCAGCATATGCTGCAGAGGTTTTGTGGGTTTTTTTTTAATTTGTTTGCTTACTTTTAAATTAACTGTTTTAAGCTTTGAATACTTAAGGCTTTAGAGGGAAAACCCAATTTCCAATTATGTTGGCTTTTTATAAAGCTAGAGTTATGTAAGATTTGAATAAAAGTTTGCTACCAACATGATTGCCTTATTGAATAAGTCAGTATCAAATTCCTGTAATATGAATACCTGCTACTAAGTGTAAAACAAGGCGAGCTTCTGACCAGCAATAAATTATTCAATTTGGATAACATTTTGTGCTGTTACTCAAATTTGCAATGGTCTTTTTTTCTGCCCCTTTAACAAGTTTGGGTTAAAATAAAAGATGATTTGCCTAAAAAAAAACCCAAATGATGGGAATGGTAGCAAGCCATTGCCTAGCAATGCAGTCAGCCGAGTTTTCAATTTTTTGTTTGCAAACATTAAGCCTTTCTCAAAAGATGCTAAGTCTAGGGGGTGCCCAGCAGCCCCTATTTACCCTGATTTACAATTGTAAGGCTGCTACCAGGAGTGCCCTGCTAAAAGCCGGTGAACATGGACTGCTGCCCGGGGCAACATTCATTCCTGGTGTGATTTAAGAAAGCAACATCCTTCCCCACCCACACCCCACACTCCCATCCCCTGCAGTGGTTTAGACCACCTAATGAAAGGTTGGGTTTTGTTATTAGAAAGAAAATACTTTACCTTCAAAACTGACAGGAATGGCACGTTGCTTTTGTACTTTATCTATGTATGTAGGAAATTAAAATATCTAGCAAATTTTTCCCTAAAAGAAAAATGTAACAGTTCAACATAAAATATCCATGCCTGTTGCTGTGTTGTTGTTATGTGCCATTGAGTCACCTGCAACTCATAGGGCCCCTATGTACAACAGCCCTAAATTCTGCCCTATCCTGTGCCAATCGCACTGTCTCTGACACATCTACCCCCATTACTTAAGTCATGGAATAAATCCATCTCATCGAGAGTCTTCCTCTCCTGTGCTGTCCCTCCACCCTCCCAAGCATGATGTCCCTCTCCAAGGGCTGATCCCGCATTGTAATATGGCCAAAGTATGTCAGACAAAGCTTCAGAAGCCTTGCCTCCAAGGAGCAGGCTGGCTTCACCCTCTCCAGGACAAACTTGTTTGGTCTCCTAGCAGTCCATGGTATATCCAATGTTCTTCTCCAGCACCACAGCTCAAACACATCAACTCTCCTTCTATCATCCCTAATCATTTTACAGCTTTCTGATGCATAGCAAGGAATTAGTCTCCAAACTGACATCATTGCTCTTCAGCACTCTGGAGAGGTCCCTAACAGCAGACTTTCCCATTGCCAAACGTCTTTTAATTTCCTGGCTGCTGTTGCCAAGAATGTTGACTGTGGAGCCAAGCAAACTAAAGCTGTGAACAATTTCAATCACTTCACCATCCATCCTGATGCTGCCAATTGGTCCAGTGCTGAGAATCTTTGTTTTCTGGATGTTGAGCCTGAATCCATATGGAAGGCTGTAGTCCTTGACCTTCTGTAGCAAGCACTTCAGGTCCTCAGTTTCAGCAAGCAGGGTTGTGTCATCTGCATAATGCAGATTGTTCATGAGTCTGCTTCCCATCCTGATGCAAATATAATCATTGTACATGTGGTGTTTGTAAACTTACTGTCCTCTAATTCCTCTCTTTGCATGGCTCCGTACAATCTATTTTGGTGGTGGTGGTGTGCTATTGAACTGGGACCCTATGTGCAATAGCTCTGAGCTCTGCTCTATCCTGAGCCAGTCTCACTGACATACCTACCCCATTACCTCTGTTATGTGTCAATCTGTTTCATCTGGGGTCTTCAAAATCTATCTTATGGATATAATAAAATTACCAAAAAAAAATTACCCAGTATTGTGAATTTCATTACTTTCCATGGAGTCTTTAGTGGAACTTCCTGGGTAAACAATTGAATTAACTAGACATAAATTGTGTGTGTGTGTGTGTGTGTGTGTGTGTGTGTGTGTGTGGTCAAATCAGATCTGACAGGTACAGGAGGAGATTGCCCCTCCTTTTTCAACAGAGCATCTGGTGGATTAGAACCGTGCGCCTTTGGGATTGCAGTGTAGCTTCTTGCCTTTAGGCCACCTGAATTCCCTTGAATTAACTAGACATAATTTTGTGTACATATGAGAACAGTTACTTTCATTCATCCAACAATAGTATGTTGTTTTTGTTGTTGTTATATACTGCCGAGTCACCTGTGACTCATAGCAACCCTATGTACAAACAGCCCTAAAGCCTGCTCTGTCCTGCACCAATCTTACTGTCTCTGAGACACCTACACACACAAACTCCCAGTTTTGACTCCTAGCAAGGTTTCATTGTGTGTGTTTGTTTTTTTCTCTCTCTCTCTCTCTTTTCCCTCGATTGGATTTCTGACGCTGTAAGTCTTAGTGGAAGGACACTACCTATTTTTGTCCTTTGGAGTCATGGAGGATGCAAACAGCCAGAGGCCAAGTCTTTGGTTAACAGAAGGCTCTGTAAAAACAACACGTTGGTATTAAAAACATGCCTTTCTTCTATCAGCCACTAGGAGGCGTGAAAGAAGCATGATCTGTTAGAGCAATTGTCGCTCAATTGTACACCTGTATCCTGTCTCCATATCTTTTCAATCTGTGTGTAGAACAGATTATTCAGGAGGCTGCACTCTGAAGAAGAATGTGACGTCGTATACATATAACACAACCTTGCTCGTTGATCTTGAGGAGGACTTGGAAGAATTTGCTGCAGAAAGTCAAAGACTGCAGTCTTCAATAAGGATTGCATCTCAACATCTCAGGAAAGCAAAGATCCTTTTCACCGGGCCAATAGGCAGTAAGTAGCACGATAAATGGAGAAATGACTGAGGTTGTTAATGATCTCATCTTACTTAGATCCACAGTCAACATTCTTGGCACCAGCAGCCAGGAAATCAAAGGAGGGGTTGCACTGGGAAAATCTGCTAGCAGCGATCTCTCCAGAGTGCTAAAGAGCAACTGTGTCAGTTTAGAGACTAAGGTGCACCTCATCCAGGACATGCTCTTCTCAGCTGCTTGCCAAGCATCAGAGAGCTGGACAATGAATAAGGATAACAGAAAAAGAATCAATGCCTTTGAGTTGTGGTGCTAGAGAAGAGTATTAAACATACCATGGACTGCCAGGAAAACAAACAGGTCTGTTCTGGAGAAGATGAAATCCGTTTAACCCTTAGAAGCAAATATTTTGAAGCTCTGTCTCTCATATTTTGGACATAGCGCCAGAAAGGACCAGTTCTTTGGAGAAAGTATGATTGGAACGGTGGAGGGACAGCACAGGAGACGAAGACCCTGCATGAATGAGATGGATTGACCCAGTGACTGTGGCAATGAGGTCAGATGTGTCTGAGATGATGAGGTTGGCTCAGGATAGGTCAAGGTTCAGAGACATTGTTCATAGGGTCCCTATGAGTCATGGTTGACTCAATGGCACATAACAACAACAAGTTGAATTGGCAAACATTGTGTGATATGTTTACAACAATGATACAAACAATAGTCGCTGAGATTGGTTATGTACAATCAAAAATACGCATGTTTCTTGGTCTGAAGATTGAGGGTAAGTTTCATGTGACATCCCAAATAATTGGTCTAGTAACATTTTTAAAACTTCATTTCTACCTTCTAGTTCATTCTTAGTTCCTGGGGTCTTAAAGACTTTCAAGTGACTGTTCAAGGCACAACAATTAATATCGCTTTCTCTGGAACAACAGAGTCAAGAGTCTGTGGAAAGCATAGCTTCCTGGCTCTGTAAATAACAGCTCAGTGCAGTACTTTGATTTTTTTTCCCCCCAGTGCTTTTGTTGTTGTTTGTTTTTTTCTTGCTGTGTGCCTTCAAGTCACATCCAACCAGCACTGGAGAAGATTGCCCCTCCTTCTCCAGCAGAACATCTGGTGGATTCGAACCGTGCTCCTTTGAGGTTGCAGCACAGCTTCTTGCCACTAGGCTACCAGAGCTCCCTTTGTTTGATTCCCCCCCCCCCTTCACTCCCACTAGCACTGAATGTGAATTAAAGAAAAGGAAAGCCTTACAAGTTTGTTCTTTGTATCATGAAGTTGGGTTACTGGGCCAGCTGCAAATATTTTTGTTCTCTTTGCACTCAGGCGAAATCTTTGATCTTCACAAGAAATACCTCTTAAAAAAGACCAAAACACTTTGCTGTGGCTTTGTTCACAATAGCAAGGAGTTGGAAACAATCTAAGTGCCCATCAACAAACGAATGGATAGAGAAGCTGTGGTATAGTCACACAATGGAATACTACGCTGCTTTGAAAAACAAGGAACTCATGCAATATTATTCAAAATGGGTGACCCTGGAGGACTTGACGCTGAGTGAAGTATCTCAGT
>NW_006399986.1:2997100-3034075 GCF_000299155.1 Elephantulus edwardii | reverse complement strand
GACAAGTGCAACAATGAATGAATGGAAATCCAAAATCTCTGTAAATGCTCATTAAAATTATTAAAAAAAAATAAAGCTTAAAAAAAAAGACCGAAACAAAACACCTCTTCATCTTCATCACACTAGGTGGTGGTAGTGGCATGTCACATCATTAAGTTGCCAAATTCCGTTTTAGTTACCCAGTGCTACTCTACTGGAAATACCAAAAGTGAGTGGTAGCTTTCCCAGACATACTTTTTAGGCTGGAATTCCAAATTCAGGGTGCTGGTTTCAGGGTAAGGTGAGTCTCTGTTCTCGGGCTCTGGGGGGAAATCCTTGTCTACGTTGGCTTCTTCCCCCAGGCAATCTTTGAATAGTTTCATGTCCATCTTCTCGTGGATCCAGGAACTTCTGAGTGCAGGAACTCAGAGACTAAAGGATCCACTGTATTCCCCGTGCTTTATCAGGGGAAGCAGCTCTCGCCGCCTCCACTCATTTACTTCTTTTTATCGCTCGTAAGATACAAAACAATGGGTGCCACATTGACCAGACAAAAGTCTTTTCTTGCAGTTACCAAGATCCAATAAACAAAACTTTTTTTTATGTATATGTTGTTGTTGTTGTTATGTGCCGAGTCGTTTGTGACTCATAGCGACCCTATGTACAACAGCCCTAAACCCTGCTCTATCCTGTGCCAATCTCATTGCCTCTGACACACCCATCCCGATTACCCCCGTCACTGAATCAATCTACCTCATAGAGGGTCTTCCCCTCCTGCCCTGTCCCTCTACTCTACCCAGCATGATGTCCCTCTCCAAAGACCTGTCTCTCCTTACAACGTGTCCAAAGTATGACAGATGAAGCCCCAGAATCTTTGCCTCCAAGGAGTAGCCTGGTTTAACCCTCTCTAGGATGAATCTGTTTGTTTTCTTGGCAGTCCATGATACATTCAATACTCTTCTCCAGCACAACAGCTCAAAGGCGTCAATTCCCCTTCTATCCTCCCTAGTCATTGTCCAACTCTCTGATGCATAACAAGTGATTGCAAAGACCATGGCCTGTATCAGATGCACCTTAGTCTCTAGAGAGACACCATTGCTCTTCAGTACTTTAGAGAGGTCCCTAGCAGCAGACTTTCCCATCGCAATACGTTTTTTTTTTATTTCCTGGCTGCTGGTGCCAAGAGTGCTGACTGTGGAGCCGAGCAAACTGAAGCTGTTTATTTGATCCTTATTTATACACTTCTTTGGAAGCTCTGGTGGCCTAGTGATAAGAAGCTGCACTGCAATCCCAAAGGCACGCAGTTCAAATCCACCAGCTGCCACCGGTTCCATGGGAGAAGGGATGGGCAGTCTCCTCCCATGTGATTAACTGCCTCTGAAAACCTGCTGGAGGATCAGCTATGAGTAGGTTCCAGTTCAAAGGTCCATGTTACAACAACACTTCTTACTCCGATCTGGAAGGCAGAGGGATCATTCCACAAAGCTCTGTTTTTCTTTCTTTTTTCCATTCTTTCTGTTGTGTGCGTTGTCAAGTCAGAAACAATCCCTAGCTGACCCTCCAGCAGGCTTTCACAGGCAGTTAATTGCATAGAAAGACATCACCTATCTTTCTCCCCCGGAGCAGCTGGTGGATTTGAACCACATACCTTTGTGTTGGCAGTGCAATTCTTTCCCAGGAGCCTTTTATAACAGAATGACAATTCTCATTACATCCTGTGGCCTCCAGCGCTACAAGACTTAAAACATACGGAAACCAGGCTTTTACTTTTTTAATTATTATTCTTTTTTTATTGTATTGTTTTTTACATGTACTGTCAAATCAGATCTGGCTGGTACAGGAGGAGATTGCCCCCTCCTTCTCCAGCAGAACATCTGGTGGATTTGAACCGCGTACCTCTGGGACTGCAGTGTAGCGTCTTGCCACTAGGCCACTAGAAGCTCCCTGCAGGCTTTTACCTTTTTTTAAAAAAAATTATTATTTTTGTGTGAGTGTACCGTCAAATCAGATCTGACTGGTACAGGAGATTGTCCCTCCTTCCCCGGCAGAGCATCTGGTGGATTCGAACCGTGTGGCTCTGGGATTGTAGTTGCAGCTCCTTGCCACTAGGCCACCAGAGCTCCCCTCAGGCTTTTACTTTTTACTTTTTAACACAGGCCTACACTGGCCTCACAGCGTTCGGCTGGCTTTGCAAGATTTTATCTTCTTTCCCACGGCTGGAAAGAATGGTTCTGTGTCTTCTTTCGTGGTTTGTCCTTGGAGCGAGGCAGGCTTGCTTTGCTGCTAATCTCTTGAGACATTTCACTTGATGAGAAATTAGAGGTTTGTAATATAATTCAAGGCTTGGGATTTTTACCCGTGCCAACTTTCTATGTCCTTATCGCTACATTTTATATTGTTCAGCATAAATGGAACTCAATCCTGAACTTTCCTGAATGCTGGCCTTTACAAGGAAATTTCGCTTACCGGAATTAAGCCTGTGAACAGAGTAAAGGCACTGCATCTCAACCCAAACCCCTTACAATTGATTGGTGGATCATATCACATCTCATTAAGGTAGATGATTATATGATTACATAATTACCAAACCTCTGAAAACTAGTCAAGGTAAAGGGACACACTCCATGGGACACAATTCCATCCATGACATTCTGTCCTTTGGACCACCAAGATTCGTGCCCTTGCTACATGCAAAACCATTCTATTCTTTATATAATCCCAGAAATCTTAAATACCTCCAAGTCAAAACACTCTCCTGGGGGAAAATTGTTCTTAATCTGAAGAATCTAGAATGCAACCGTTCTGCTACTGAAACACAATGGAGAAAGAGGCATAAAGTAGACCCACAAATGGGAAAGAATGGAGGGGAAAGAAAAAGAACGTCATTTTAAAAATTCCAAGTCAAGGGAGCTCTGGTGGCCTAGTGGCAAGAAGGTGCACTGTAATCCTAGAGGAACGCAGTTCAAATCCACCAGATGCTCTGCTGGAGAAGGAGGGGCAATCTCCTCCCTGTACCAGTCAGATCCGATTTGACGGTACAGACACAAAATAATAAATTAAAAAGCCTTAAAGATGAAAAAAACTCATTAAAAAAACCACAAAAACCAAAAACTCAAACTCACTCCACTGAGTCAGTTTTGACCCGTGTTGTTGTATGACTCAGAGGGACCCTATGAAGGACAGAGCTGGATGGACCCCGGTCCTACCCTGTGCCATCCTCATTGTCTCCGACACATGTGACCTCATGGCTGTGCTCACTGTGTCAATCCTTCTCTTTGAGGGTCTTCCTTTCCTTTGCCAACCCTCTACCTTTCCAAACATAACATCCTGTTCCAAGAAATAGCCATTCCTAACAACATACCCAAGAGTACCTGAGCTGAAGCTTCAATCTTTGTCTCCAAGGAGCACTCTGTCTACACTTTTCCCAAAATGTATGTTCTTTTGGTGGTCTATGGGATATTCAGTACTCTTCTCCAACACTTTAACTCAAAGGCATCAATTCAGTCATTTTTCTTCATTGTCCATCTCTCAGACGCATAGCAAGTGATTGAAAAGATCATGGCCTGAATCAGGTGCATCTTAGTCTTTACAATTACATCATTGTTCTTCAGTATTTGCTGTCTTTCACAGCAAACTTTCCCAATGTAGCACATCATTACCTCTTAGAAAGCCACCAATGTCTCAAAAATTGTTAACACCCCAAATACCTGGTAATTCCAGAAGTCAAAGTCCAGTTAAAAGTAATTTAATGGTTTGGGTTTTTTTCCCTTGGGAAAAAAGACATCACACTGGGAAAGGTGAAGAGTCAGAGAGAGGAAGACCCTTCAGAAGGTGAATAGACACGGGAACAGAAACAATGGGCTTGAGCAGATAAGGTAGAATGAGGATGTCCCAGGACAGGGCAAACTTGAGATCTATTGTGCTGTCACTGTGAGTTGTCAATTTAACGGCACATAACAACAAAAACAACAATACAAAAGAAACCTTTGTGGCACTGTGGTTAAAGCATTCGGCTGCTAACCCAAAAGTTAGCAGTTTCTCCAGGGGAAAAGCTGTTTTCATGATCATTTCCTATGGGACGCCACACTTTATACCAAATATTATATGAAAACCCTTGTTCAAGAATTGAAGGAATTACAGATTTAGAAGTTAGGATTTCTCTCGTGACAGATCCCAGAAAATGAGCTGTTCGTTCTCTGCGGACAGGAGACAGGTAGGGCCCTCCTACAGAGGGAGTGTTACTTCCTGGGAAATACTTCCTGAGCTAGAGCATTAGGTTGACAATAGAGAAAAATTCAGCTTCATTGACAAGGAATTCCTTTTATGATTTACTTCCCCTGATTATCAATAAATACAGAGAAGCATGGCTTAGGCCCTTCAGTCGAGAACTGCTGGCCCCCTGTTTTATGCTCTCTGTTCCATATCATTCCTTGCTGTCTGTCTCACTATTAATAATTATAAAAATACTTTACCCTCAGCGAGCTCTGGTGGCCTAGTGGCAAGAAACTACACTGCAATCCCAGAGGTGTGTGGTTCAAATCCACCAGATGCTTTGCTGGAGAAGGAGGAACAATCTCCTCCTGTACCAGTCAGATCTGATTTGACAGTACACACACAAATGATAAAAAAAAAAAAATAAAAAAATACTTTACCCTCAGTCTGCAACAATTTCCAGCCTTGGAAGCCCCACGTGGTCGTCCTACTCGTCCCTACAAGGTCGCTGTGAATTGGAATCATTAGATGACAGTGGAGTTAATTCCTAATACAAGTGCTGAAATGAATTACTCATCAGGGCTGTGTTTGCCATAGTGCATGTAATTCTTACCACATGGCTGGGTAGGACACACAAGAGTGAGGGGTTTGTGGCCCACTCAAGCTGATATATGCACACCCGTGTTTATTGCGGCTTTGTTCACAATAGCAAGGAGTTGGAAACAACCCAAGTGCCCATGAACAAACAAATGGATGAGAAGCTCTGGTATATTCACCCAATGGAATACTATGCTGCATTGAAAAACAAGGAACTCATGAAATATTATACAAAATGGGTGACCCTGGAGGACATTATGCTGAGTGAAATATCTCAGTCACAAAAGGACAAATACTGCATAATGCCACTGTTATAAAATGGGACTGATATCGGGCTTGGGGGGAGACTAAGGAGGGGATAAATAATGTAGACTGTATTGAAACAGGTGAAGGAAAGAACTGCTTAAAAGGAGTATTTATTGGTTATTGTTTGCATGACAATAGTCCAGAGTAAGAGCTACATGGCAAAGTGGACTGGGGTGAGGGTGGGGAATTGTACAACAATGAATTTTCTTTTCAAAGAGAAAAGCTAACTGGGGGGCGGGGATGTGGGCAGGGAGGAAAATGTACAACAATGAATGAATGGAAATTCAAGTTCTCCGTAAACTTTCATTAAAATCTCAATTTAAAAAAGGGTGGGCATCTTCTCTAGATTTGGGGAGAGGAACCCAACCTGAAGAAGCATGTTGTTGTTGTTGTTATGTGCCATCGAGTCGTTTCTGACTCATAGCGACCCTATGCACAACAGCTCTAAACCCTGCTCTATCCTGCGCCAACCGCACCGCCTCTGACACACCCATCCCGATTACCCCAGTCACCGAATCAATCCATCTCATAGAGGGTCTTCCCCTCCTGCACTGTCCCTCCACCCTCCCAAGCATGATGTCCCTCTCCAAGGACCCGTCCCTCCTGGCAACATGTCCAAAGTATGTCAGACAAAGCCCCAGAATCCTTGCCTCCAAGGAGCAGCTTGGTTTAATCCTCTCCAAGATGGATCTGTTTGTTTTCCTGGCAGTCCAGGGTACATTCAGTACCCTTCTCCAGCACCACAGCTCAAAAGCATCCACTCTCCTTCTGTCCTCCCTAGTCATTGTCCAACTCTCTGATGCATAACAAGCGATTGCAAAGACCATGGCCTGTATCAGGCGCACCTTAGTCTCCAGAGAGACACTGTTGCTCCTGAGTACCTTTGAGAGGTCCCTAATGGCAGACTTTCCCATCGCGATACGCTTTTTGATTTCCTGACTGCTGGTACCAAGAGTGTTAACTGTGGAGCCGAGCAAAGTGAAGCTGTGAACACTCTCAATCTCTTCGTCATCCATCCTGACGCTGCCAATTGGTCCAGTGGCGAGAATCTTTGTCTTCTTGACTTTGAGCCTTAGTCCATACTGAAGGCTGCAGTCCTTGACCCTTCGCAGCAAGTGCATGAGGTCCTCCTCAGTTTCAGCAAGCAAGGTTGTGTCATCTGCATAATGGAGATTGTTGATAGATCTTCCACCAATCCTGATGCCACAATTCTCCTCATAGAGCCCAGCCTCTCGGATAATCTGCTCTGCATACATGTTTCCCATCATCGTCTAAGGTGCAAGTACTGGTCACTCTACTGTTCATAGGGTCGCTATGGGTCGTACACAACTTGATGGCACCTAACAACAGTAACAACCACATCTGGAGTACAACAATGAATGAATGGAAGTCCAAAGTCTCTGTAAACTTTCGCTACAATTAATTTAAAAAAATATTAAAAATGAATATTAAAAAGTATTTACAGTGCTCACTTCGGCAGCACATATACTAAAATTGGAACGATACAGAGAAGATTAGCATGGCCCCTGCGCAAGGATGACACGCAAATTCGTGAAGCGTTCCATATTTTCGACCCTGAAATGAACCAGTCTGTAACAAAGGCTAACTCCTAACTCCTTTCACCTACAAATTTCGTCTTTGGATACAAAGCTAAGTGGATAGTCCTTACCGAGGGACTGTTTAAAAAGAGGCAGGGAGAAGAAGAGGAAAAAAAAAGTATTTACAGCCTCAGAATCTCCCCGGAGCTTCAGAATGTGCTGGAATCTGCTTGCAGGATCCACAGCTGCTTTGGTTTAGTTTTGGGTTAACGGAATGATACTGGGGTGTTTTTTTTTTATTATTATTAAATTTTATTAGTTTCAATGAACATTCACAGGGATTGGAATGATACTGTTAATTTAAGGCAAACGCTATGCATATTTCATGGCTTGAAAATATGTTGTCAGGCGAGCTCTGGTGGCCTAGTGGCAAGAAGCTGCACTGCAATCTCAGAGGTGCGCGGTTTGAATCCACCAGATGCTCTGCTGGAGCAGGAGGAACAATCTCCTTCTGTACCAGTCAGATCGGATTTGATGGTACACACAAAAAATAATGACATTTAAAAAAAATATTTTGTCAAACTGCACGGTGGCACCTTTGACAGTGCGTGGGATTTCTCATCCTATGCAAGCCCTCCAGCTCCATAGACATTATTGTTCTTTTCAGCATCTATTAACACGAAAACCACAAACAGTTCTCACTATACTTTCTGTTAGCACTTCTGAATTACAGGGGATGAGTTTTCATGTATTTGTTATTTACCCTCCAGACTCATTGCTGACCGTCCACCAGGTTTTCAGAGGCAGTAAATCACACTGGCAGCGACTATCCACCTTTCTCCAGCAAAGCAGCTGAATGGGAGATTTACCATTTTTCTCCCTGGATTCTAATGGATTCGAATTCCCCGAGTCTGAGTTGACAGCACAATCCCTTACCACTAGGTCCTAGAGCTCCTTGTGTTTACTGGGACCTTGTAATTATTCTTTTTGCAAAGCCTGCTTAGAATCCTTCCTATGTTTTAAAAGGCAGCATGTCTGTTTGTAAATTCCTTGTGTGTGTAAGTACAGTGGAGTCAGATCTGCTTGGCACAGGAAGAGATTGCCTCTCCTTCTCCAGTAGAGCATCTGGTGGATTCAAACCCTGAGCCTTTAGGATTGCAGTGCAGCTTCTTGGAACTAGTCCTACACAACTCCCTTTGAAAATTCTTTTTAAAAATTTTTTTTAAAATTTTTATTATTTTTGTGTGAATGTACCACCAAATCAGATCTGACTGGTACAGGAGATTGACCCTCCTTCCCCGGCAGAACATCTGGTGGATTTGAACCGTGCACCTCTGGGATTGTAGTTGCAGCTCCTTGCCACTGAAAATTCTTAATGATCAACATTAACCCTAATCCTTAAAGGGATTTCTGGTGGCCTAATTGGTAAGGAGCGGTGCTGCCAACTCAAACTCAGACACTTTTAATTCACTCAGGCAATTTGAGTCCATTAGAATCCAGGGAGAAAAATGGGCAGTTTCCTCTCCTGCAATTTGCTGACTCTGTAAACCCTCTGGAGGGGAGGGGTCAGTCACGCCTTGGTTCTGACTCCGTGGCACATAACAAAACCAACAATGATTAAAATTCATTGCTACATTATTCGCAATAGCAAAGAGATAGAAAAGCAACCCAAGTGCCCATCCACATATAAATGGATAGAAAAACTACAGTCACACAACGGACTATTAGGCAGCCTTGTAAAACAATGAACTGGTAAAACATTACACAACATGGAGACCGTGGAAGACATTATAATGAGTGAAATATCTCAGTCTCGAAAGGACAAATACTGAATAACACTGCTGTCGTAAAATAGGATAGATATGGGGGTTGGGGAAAGAATGAGAAAAAAATGTGGATATATAATGAACGCTGAATTAGAACAGATGAAGGGAAAGAAATTTCCGAAAGAAATGTATGATTAGCATTATATATATATAGACACTTGGTGTTCTTGATTTTAAAGAACTGCTTATGAGGTTTTCCGTCAATTTTAACATATATGACAACACTCTGAAACAAAAAGTTCATTGCGACGGGGGGGGGGAGGGAAAAAGAGAAGAAAATGTTCAACAATGGGGGGAAAATTTATAAAGAAAAAAAGAATGTAAGAGTAAATCCCTACGAATGCTGTGAATTTGTAAGATCTTTCAAAAGTATTAAAATGTTAATAAGGAGGGGGAAAGATATTTTTTGCATCTCTGTCAACACGTGCATTAGAAATCTTTCCAGTTTAAGGAAAAAAATAAAGAAATCTTCCTACTTTATATTATTTCAATTTAGTTGTGAAGTCTTTTGCGGACAAATTGATCAATATTTTACGATATCTCGTTATACCTCCCAAGAAACTTATCCAGTGTTTAGCTTCTACAGCATACTTTGGATATTTTGTTGGTTCCGTTTATAATAAACGGAATAAATGCAACTATAATAGTTACATTTTTAATCCACCTGGAATGTATTTATGTTTTCCTCTGTTTCTGGCCTCTCGCCAGGAAAAAAACAAAACAAAACACCAAAGCCATTCTGTGTTGCCTAGCAACCTCCACTTGAAATGGAACCAGGCTGCTTTGGGGGAGTGGACATCAATACTCCTTTGCAAGTCGACTGTAACCTTAAGGCGTTGCCTAGCAACGTCGTTTGGCATAATGCGATTGGACCCTTCTCCGCACTCCCTTTTGCCAGGGAGAACATAGCTGCTGGCTAATTTGTTTACGTTACCTGGCGAGTCAGCTACCGGGTCGTCTACCAATCAAATCTCTTGCCTGTGACCTTTAGTGGAGTTGAAAATAACAATGCCCTACTCAAAGATGGCGGCCAGCGGCGGCCTCTTTGAATGTATGTTGTTTTCCACAAATTCAGTCAATAATCTAGTTTCCTACAACCGGTCCCTCAAAAGATTCACTAGCTTTTTCGGAATCTCCCATTTGGGGAGGCGGGGTCGGGGAGACAGGCGCAAAATATCCCGGGTTGCCAGACACAAATATGGCGACGGGCGCGTCAGCAGCGGTGTGACACCGCCCCGCCCCGGTGTGCGCGCGGCGCATGAGCACCGGCGGTTACTCCGCGGCGGTTGCGGTGGCGGCGGCAGCAGTGGCGGCTGTGGCTCGGGGCATGGTCCCCGGGTCGGAGGGCCCGGCCCGCGCCGGGGGCCTGGTGGCCGACGTGGTGTTTGTGATCGAGGGGACCGCCAATTTGGGGCCCTACTTCGAGGGACTCCGCAAGCACTACCTGCTCCCGGCCATTGAGTGAGTGTGGCTTCCGCGTACCTCCGAGACTCTGGGTTCCCCCCGGCCGCGCCCCCCAAACCCCCGGCTGACCCCGACCTTTCACTTTTGACTCTCACAGGTACTTTAATGGTGGTCCTCCCGCGGAGACGGACTTCGGGGGAGACGTGAGTCCCCGGGACCCCCGCCTGGATCTGAGCGAAGAGGGTGCTCAGAGCTTTGATTGCAGAATTTGAGAAATGAGGGGCCCGGGTTCTGGGCTCTCGGGGGGGAGGGGCGGGAAGGTGGTTGGACCAGACACCTGGGTCTGAAGACAAGACGAATGTGGGGTCCCCGCTGGTTTGAAGGCGAAAGGAGCCCAGATTCCTACATCCGAGGGAGGAGGGGACCAGGGACCTGCATTTCCAGTCTGGGGGAGGGGGATGGGGGGATGGGCCTCCTGGGTGAGAGAGAGGAAGTGGGGAGGGCCCCCAAGTCCTCAGGAAGAGGGTTTGGGGGCTCCCCGCCTGCAAGTCTGAAAGAAGAGGGGATCCAGGCCGGGATTCCTACATCTGAAGCAGGAGTTGGGGGTAAAATGGGACTGCAGGTCGGAGAGAGGAAACTGAGGCCCCAGGGCCCCATGTCTGAGTTAGGGGGAGATGCTTTCAGGATGGATCTGAGGGCCGAAGGGGCCCTGGATTAAATGCTCTTCTCTCTTCCCATCTCAGTATGGGGGGACCCAGTACAGCCTGGTCGTGTTCAACACCGTCGACTGTGCCCCCGAGTCCTACGTCCAGTGTCACGCTCCGACCAGTAGTGCCTATGAGTTCGTCACCTGGCTGGATGGCATTAAGTGAGTTTCTTACCTGCCTGGGATGGGTTGGGGGGACCCCAGGAACCCCTGGTATCGGGTGGGAACTGCAGACAGCATTCACTCTGAGTGGCATGAAGTTCTCCAGGAAGGGGGCATGTGTGGGTTTGTCCCTGAGTCATTTCTGTGACAGTTTTGAAGCTTAAGCCACTTGCCAGTCAGATCTTCTGTCAATGGTTGCCCTCCCTTCACTACCCCGTTTCCCACCAGCCTTTTTCCTGACAGGTGCATTGAAGCCGGGGAACCCCAATAACATACTGTTTAAGTGCTTGACTTAACCTGAAGGCTGGTGTTTCGAACCCAACTAGCAAAAGACCTAGTGCTCCCATGTAGATGATAATATAGAAAACCGTTTAGGCTATAATTTAGAAAATCCTATGGGGCAGTCCCTCTTTGTCTTACGGGCGTCTCTGACTAGAGTGGAATTGATCCAGGGGCACTGGAATGACACTGAAGTCTTGTGAGTCTGGTTCAGGCAGGCAGGCAGGGGTAGGCATTCAACCCACTGGATCTTTCTGGTTTTTTTCCATCACATTTTTGAGAGTTGACACCACAGACTCTGTAGTCTTACATTCTGGGCTCTAGTCACAGCTGGATCATAACCTTTCTGTATACCAAGCTCTAGGAGAAGTTTTAGACTGCTTAGAACTTTTTTTTTTTTTAAATTATATTTTATTAATTTTCATAAACATTTACAGAGATTTTGGGCTTCCACTCATTCATTGTTGCACTATTCTCTTTACCCTCCTCCCAGTTTGTTCTTGTCCAAATGCCACAGTGCTTGTCAAAGCCAGTTCTGATTAATCTTCTTTGTCAGTGTATCCTTTGCCATTCCCTATCACTCCTCCCTGAGAGAGACTTCACCCTGAGTCATAAGGAAAAGGGGACGGCGTATTCTCTTAGCTACTTCCTGCTGAAAAGGGACGCTGTGGGTTTCAGGGTGAAGATCTCTCACTACTCTAAAGGGCCCCTTTGGCAGTAGGAAACACATAGACTATTATGGAGATTGATTTTGGAATTCAGATGCACTCTTATTGATTGTGCTTGGCTGTACATGTACATATCCTTCAAGATGTATCATGGGGGTGTTGCAACCTAGAAGACACAAATTTGACTAACAAGTTATAAGTACATGTAGACTGCTTAGAACTTGATTCTTCTTTCTTTTGTTTTGTTTTGTTTTTGTGTGTGTACCATCAAATTGGAGCTGACTGGTACAGGAGGAGATTGCCCCTCCTTCTCCAGCAGAGCATCTGTGGATTCGAACCACGTACCTAGGGGATTGCATTGCACCCTCTTGCAGCTAGGCCACCTGGATCTTAACCTAACTCTCAAACCCGGGAGTCCCTTTCCCTCTGCCTGATCTGATAGAGGCCATCTGTAAACCGTGACCTCGAGAGTGCCTGTGTTGTTTTATAATAGTTCTTAGCAGTTGTGTATAACAAAATTGTTGGGTTTATGCAAACGGTTTGGATCAGCTACAAACCTGAAAGGGAGTTTGTGTGGCCTAGTCACTCGGGAGTTCCCTGCCAAGCCAGAGGTGAGCAGTTTGAATCCACCAGCTAGCTGCTTCTGGGGAGAAAGGTGAACAGTTGCGCCTGTGTGATTTGCATCCCCTGACAACGCGCTGGAGGGTCTGCTGTGAGTCACTTCCTGACTCCACAGAAGTGAGTTGAGATGATTGACTTCAAAGTTGTTGATTCACGTCTGCTCCAGAAGTAACAGCCATGACAGGCCTAGAGGGCTGTTCCCCTGTGCACAGGGGTTGCCAAGACAGAGGGGCGAGACTCGGGAGGCAGCAGGTCCCAGCGAGGAGTAACAGAAAAACTTTCTAAATACTTGCGTCACGTCTATCCTCCTCCCAGTCGACTCAGGACACATTGTCTGTTTTAACAAATAAAAACGCTTTTGTGAGCTCACTGGGAATCTTTCCAGTCGGCTGATAAAATTTTTAAAAGCCTTTAACGTTCTTAGAAGTCATTGTTATTTGACCTTCCATGTAGTCATTTAATATTGTTTCAGTTACATCAGAGCGAGCTTTCAGAAGGCAGGGATGGCAAGAAAATCCAGTTTGGTTCACTCTTGTTTAAAAAGAAGAAAAAAGGCGTTTAGAGAGCATCTGAGGGAAATGCCTACATTTTCAGTCTTTTTTTTGCTAATTCTCACACCAGCTGTCCCTGTCTGTCTCTCACCTGGGATTGATTCTTTGTGGCTGTGGTCACACGGAACTCAGACAATACACATTATCCCAAAGCTATTCAGTCCTCTCAGTGGGATGTAAGCACCTTATTCACAAAGTCTCACCCAGCCTTTTTTGATGATGGCAAGGCTGTGGCCAGAAAGACCATCTGAAACTGACTTCTTTGCCAGCAGCGGGAGGAATGAGGAACACAGTGTGACTTTCAAACACTCTTTCTTTTTTTTTTTTTAATTTATTATTTTTGTGTATGTACCGTCAAATCAGATCTGACAGGTACAGGAGGAGATTGCCCCTCCTTCTCCAGCAGAGCATCTGGTGGATTCGAACCGTGCGCCTCTTGGATTGCAACACTCTTGCTTTCTGAAGATTGACTTTTAATGAAAATTCCTATACAGAGGGCTTCCCCTTGGCAAGCTCTGGTGGCCTAGTGGCAAGAAGCTGCACTGCAATCCCAGAGGTGTGCAGTTCGAATCCACCAGATGCTCTGCTGGGGAAGGAGGGACAGTCTCCTCCTGTATCAGTCAGATCCGATTTGATGGTACGCACACACAAAAATTTAAAAAAAATAAAATAAAAGGCCTTCCCCTGCATAACAGCGGTTGTTTTCTGGCCTGTGTGTGTCATGGAAAAGTCCACTCCAGGCTTTTTAGGGCTCTGAACTTTTGGGAGCAAGTCATCAGACTCCTTTTTCTGATGTCATAGCAAAGGCTGAAATCATTCGTTTTGGTTTGTTTTTTTTTTTAATGTGTGTACCGTCAAACTGGATCTGACTGGTACAGGAGGCGATTGTCCCTCCTTCTTCAGCAGAGCATCTGGTGGATTTGAACCGCGCACCTCTGGGATTGCAGTGCAGTTTCCTGCCACTAGGCCACCAGAGCTCGCCAGGCTGAAATCATTCGTGGAAGCTCAAAATAGGAATTTTTTTTTCCTTCACATTCCATTTTTTTAATTTTCTTTTTATTTTGTCTTGTGTTTACTGTCAAATCAGATCTGACTGGTACAGGAGGAGATTGCCCCTCCTTCTCCAGCAGAGCATCTGGTGGATTTGAACCGCATACCTCTGGGATTGCAGCGCAGCTTTTTGCCACTAGGCCGCCAGAGCTTCCTTACTTTTTTTTTTTTTTTTTAGTGTGTGTGTGTGTACCGTCAAATCGGATCTGACTGGTACAGGAGGAGATTGCCCCTCCTTCCTCGGCAGAGGGTGTATTTGAACCGTGTGCCTCTGGGATTGCAGTGCAGCTTCTTGCCATTAGGCCACCAGAGCTCCCTTACTTTCATTTTTTTTTAAAAAAAAAAACACTCAACACTTGACGACTTTGCATGTCATCCTTGCACCGGACTTTGCTAATCTTCTGTGTATCGTTTCCGTTTCGGTGTGTATACTGCCAAAGTGAGCACATTGCATTATTTTTTATTCTATCGTTGAAAATAAAAATTCATAGCCATTGAATTAGAACCCACTCATTGCTGACCCTCTCGTGGATTTCCGAGACTTCAAATGGCATGAGAGGAGATTTCCCTCTTTTCTTTTTTCTTTTCCGACCTTCTGGATTTGAACCACCAGAGAGGTGCGGCCTCTGGGTCTGTGGACTACACGGCAAAACAACCAGCTTAACGCTTACGACATGTAATTCACATTAGAGCCCAGGGGACCGCCAGAGTTACCCCCGCGTGGCTCTTCTGAGGGGAGATTATACGTGTCCTACCTGTGCCCTCCGGCCAGGGTACTGTGCTGGTAGCAGGGACAGGACCAGGCTCTCGACCCTGTACTCGTCCTCCCAAAGTGCTCAGTCCAGCAGAGGGGTGGAGGCGGGCTCCCACATGGACTCGGGGTGTCCAGGGGCGCTGAGGGTGGGGCTTCTGTCCTGGCAGGTTCATGGGGGGCGGAGGCGAGAGCTGCAGCCTCATCGCAGAAGGCCTCAGCACCGCCCTGCAGCTCTTCGACGACTTCAAGAAGATGCGGGAGCAAATGTGAGTGCGCCCCAAGCTGGGTCTTCCTCTGTGCCTGTCCTGAGAAACCGCACCCCTTTATATCAGAGTGTGTGTGTGTGTCTAATGGCTGGGAGTTAGGAACAAGGGTCCTGGCCAGTGTGGGGCCTCAGCATCCCCGTCCAGTCAAGGAGCGGCCTCGAGCTGGCCGGCCAGCGCTGGTCTCCTGCCTCCTGGGCCGCTCGCACACCACCTCTCTGAGCTGCAGGGGGTGTGTCTGTAAGGGGTGTCACCCCTGGCTGCACCCGTGGGGAGGGCCTGTGTACCCCGCCTGGGTCTGGAGCTGGATCTCTCCTCAGCGCCATTCTCACTCCCTTCCCGTCCCCGGCAGCGGCCAGACGCACCGAGTCTGCCTTCTCATCTGTAACTCCCCGCCGTACTTGCTGCCTGCCGTGGAGAGCACCATGTACTCGGGGTGCACGACGGAGAACCTCGTGCAGAAGATCGGGGAGGTGCGGCCCCTGGGGGAGGTGGGGGCTGGGGGGAGGGCGTCACGGGCTGGTCATAAACCCGCCGGTGGCCAGCCCAGCTGCTGCTGCTGGTTGGACGTGCCCTGACCCAGCCTCCCCCGGAGCTGTCGTCCACTGGTCCCTGCCCTCGGCCCGTGGGAGTTAGAGTTCTGGGGACCCGGGGCCCAGCCTCCTGGCTGCCTGAGGAAGGCCCCCTGCTAACGCCTCCCTGTCCCTGCAGCGCGGCATCCACTTCTCCATCGTCTCTCCCCGGAAGCTGCCTGCCCTGCGTCTTCTGTTCGAGAAGGCGGCTCCCCCGGCTATGCTGGAGCCGCTGCAGGCACCGACCGACGTGAGCCAGGACCCCCGGCACATGGTGCTGGTGCGGGGGCTCGTGCTGCCGGGTGAGGCTGGGCCCTGGCTCGGGGGTGAGGGTGCGGGTGCGGGTCTAGATCTTCCCGGATTCCTCCCGCTCATCTGACTCTCTTCCCCCCTCGATTCCTCTCCTCCTCCTGGCTTTCAGTTGGGGGCGGTTCGGCTCCGGGCTCCCTCCAGGCAAAGCAGCCCGTCCCCCTGCCTCCAGCCCCGACCGCCGGTCCCGCCCTCTCGGCAGCCCCCCAGCAGCCTCTGCCCGCTGTGCCTCAGCAGTACCAGGTAGGGCGTCACCAGAAGGAGACCCCGTGCAGTGCTGGGCGCGTGGGGCAGCTCCTGTGGGATGTGGGGTTCCTGGGTCCTGTCCGTGAGAGGTGATGGCAGTCATGGCCCCTTGAGGTATTGGCTCTGTCTTTGGTGGTGGGAACACATGATCCTCACCGTCCCCCGCCCCTAGGTCCCTGGGAACCTCAGCGCAGCTCAGGTGGCCGCCCAGAATGCAGTGGAGGCCGCCAAGAACCAGAAGGCCGCGCTGGGCCCGCGCTGTGAGTGGGGTCTCTGGGCTTGGGGAGGAGGGTCGACTCGCTCCTGACCACTGCTTCGTCTCCTCACCCTGGCCCCGCTGTCTCCCCTAGACTCACCCATCAACCCTCTCCAGCAAGCTGCTCCTGGAGTAGGTCCTCCCTTCAGCCAGGCAGCAGCCGCCTCGCTGCCCACAGGGCCTCCTGGTGCCCCCAAGCCGCCACCTGCATCGCAGCCGAGCCTGGTCTCCAGCGTGGCTCCCGGCCCTGGCCTGGCCCCCCCTGCGCAGCCAGGGGCCCCCTCCATGGTAGGTGCCAGTACTTCCGCCCACCCTCCACTGCCCTCTCCTCCCGGCCGAGAAAGGGCAGAGGGTGGGAAAGAAAGGGCCCCGTGGCCTACATGCCTGTGCGGTTGCTGACAGTCTGAGGAGAGTGGTTCCAGAGGGTTGGGGTGGGTTAGGGAGCCCAAGCTTTGTAGTCTGGAGTGTCGTGGGACCTGGAGTCCTCCAGGGAAGCAGTAGAGTGCAATTCTGATTTCGGGGTACCTGCCCCGTCAGGAGGTCTCCCACACTCACCCTTAGCACCTACTTTCCTTCCTCCCCTCCACAGGCAGGCTCAGTGGCCCCAGGAGGGGTGAGTGGCCCCTCTCCAGCCCAGCTGGGGGCCCCAGCACTAGGGGGTCAGCAGTCGGTCTCCAATAAACTCTTGGCCTGGAGTGGTGTCCTTGAGTGGCAGGAGGTGCGTGGATGGGGGAGGGACCCACATGGGCGCGTTGGCAACTGGCGTAGAGTTTTAGGGATCCAGGTGATAAGGTGCTGGGAGGTGGGGGTGGGGGTGTCTATGATCCTAAAGAGTCAGGGGATTCATGCCCAGAGGTCAGGAGTTGAGAGTGTTTCAGGCGCTGAGTCCATAGAATTCTGGGGGTTCAGCCTGACTGAGGTCCGCGGGTTTTTGGTATCTGGGAACCACAGGAGTGTGGGGTTGGGGGCAGAGGGAGAGCCTAGGACTTAGAGAATTCAGCGGCTGGAAGGTTGCAGGATTGGTGGTCTGAGTGGGGCCGAGGCTCATGGGAGCTCAGGGTGCTTTGGGGCTCCCAGGGTCAGAGCAAGCAGGAGCTGAGGGGAACCCAGCTGGAGCCCCTTATAACCCCACCTTTCTGGCCGCTCAGAAGCCAAAGCCAGCCTCCGTTGATGCCAACACCAAGCTGACACGCTCCCTGCCCTGCCAGGTCTACGTGAACCATGGAGAGAACTTGTAGGTGACCCGGAGGGGCAGGGTGGGCAGGGTGGGTGGGCAGGTGGGGTGCAGCCTCCCGACCCTCCCGTCTCACCCCCAGGAAGACGGAGCAGTGGCCTCAGAAGCTGATCATGCAGCTCATTCCCCAGCAGCTGCTGGTGAGTGGATAACGAGGGCTACCCTGCCTGTCACGTCCTGCCCTCTCCCCCCTCCTGGCCCCTTGCCTGTCACATGCCCACCCTCCACCACGGACATGCTGACCGAGCTCTGTCTCTCCCAGACCACCCTGGGCCCTTTGTTCCGGAACTCGAGGATGGTCCAGTTCCACTTCACCAACAAGGACCTGGAGTCCCTCAAAGGCCTCTACCGCATCATGGGCAACGGCTTTGTGAGTGTTGGGCGGGGCCCCGGGGCGTGCACTCGGGCCTCCCTCCTCCCTCGGAGCTGCCAGCTCTGCTGGTCACCCCAGCCCACTCCTCTTCACGGCCATGAGCCGGAGGGTGGAACATCTACACGGCAGACGTGCCCAGGTAGCGACAGTCATTGGAGGAAGCACGGGGGCTCGTGGGCAAAGGGCTGCTTCACTAAGAACAGGCCCGGCTCTTGAGTGCTTCCCGTTTGTTGGGGGCATTTTTTCTAGAAGAGATCTGCCAAGAAAGTGTCTGGAGTTGTAAAACTCTGGGCAGCAAAGACTGCAGAAGGGAGAAGGGGGCTGTCACGGAGGCGTAAACTACCACATCTTGGGTGGTTTTGTGGAGTTGAGTTTGACCGCTGCCGCGGAGGCATTTTTGAGTTGCTGTGAAGATGGGGGCTGACGCTGTGGCCCTCAGAAGGCCTGATGGTGCTCGACACGGTTGCCATACCTGCTGGCCACAGCACACACGCACAGCCACCCCGGGGAGCTTGGGCTTCCTCCCATCATGACAGCTGTGCTGTGAGAACGGGGTGTCCCCGGAACAGCATTCTAAGGGGCTCAGTTCTGACCGTCCTAGGATGTCCACATGAGCTCTG
Organism: Elephantulus edwardii; assembly: GCF_000299155.1. Classification (NCBI taxonomy): domain Eukaryota; kingdom Metazoa; phylum Chordata; class Mammalia; order Macroscelidea; family Macroscelididae; genus Elephantulus; species Elephantulus edwardii. The sequence continues at coordinate 3,015,549 of NW_006399986.1, read as the reverse complement.
GTGGCCTCGTGGTGAGAAGGTACGCTGTGATCCCACAGGCACGTGGTTCAGATCCACCAGCCACTCTGCAGGAGGATGGGCAATCTCCTCCCGTGCGATTTACTGCCTCTGAAAACCTGCTGGAGGGTCAGCTGTGGGGTCGATTCTGACTCAGCGGTAGATGACAGGATGTCCACAGCCTGCTGGAATTGGACTGGTACCTCTGTGGTGCCCAGGCCAGCCTCTCTGTGGTTCTGTGGCCTCTCCCTCACAGCCACACTGTGCCGTCACAGCTCTCAACGTTCTCGTGCTTTCCTGTCGACCTCTTCAGTTGACAAGAGTCTTAGCCACCGTCCTGTGTCCGTGGGCACCCACTTTCCCTTTGAGCCCCTGAATTTCTGTAACTGGAGTAGCCTCACACCACCTCCAGGCGACTCATAGAAAGCGTTGCGAAACAAAAACTATACCGCCACTTCCCTGTGGAGCTTCAACACCCTGAGACGGGGAGTCGTGGGGTCCCTCTTGGACGTGCTGTGTCTGATGAGCCCCCTCCCCGCAGGCGGGCTGCGTGCACTTCCCCCACACGGCGCCCTGCGAGGTGCGCGTCCTCATGCTCCTCTATTCGTCCAAGAAGAAGATCTTCATGGGCCTCATCCCCTACGACCAGAGCGGCTTCGTCAACGGCATCCGCCAGGTCATCACCAACCACAAGCAGGTCCAGCAGCAGAAGCTTGAGCAGCAGCGAGGGGTGAGCGAGCGCAGCCCCCAGCTCCGCACCCCCTGCCCCCACCCCCTTCCTCTTCTGCCCCAGAAGAGGCGGGAGCCCAGAGCAAGGGGGGAGGGGTTGTCAGTGCAGCAGCCCCCCCGTGGTTCCCATGACGTCAGACTTGACTCCGTTTACTCCCAGCTTCCTCCTCTGAGCTCCACGCCCCCCCCCCCCACACACACACGTGCAGGGTCAGATCCTTCCTGCACACATTCAAGGCGGGCCTGTCCCTCTCTCCTCTACAGATGGGGGCACAGCAAGCACCTCCTGGGCTGGGCCCCATCCTGGAGGACCAGACGAGGCCCGGGCAGAATCTGGTGAGCCCCAGGCAGCCAGATTCAGGGCGGGTGGGGCCGCCCCAGGACACCGTTTGCTCTGACCCATCTGTGGCTTCCGGGCGCAGAGGCCTCAGTCCCTGACCCCTCACTCCTGCTGCTTCTCTTCAGCTCCAGCTCCGCCCGCCACAGCCCCAGCCTCAGGGCACTGTGGGGGCCTCTGGGGCAGCAGGACAGCCCCAGCCCCAGGGTGCTGCCCCGGCACCCCCAGGAGGTCCCCAAGGCCCTCCAGGAGCAGCCCCAGGCCCACCCCCACCTGGCCCCATCCTCAGGCCCCAGAACCCCGGGGCCAACCCCCAGCTGCGGAGCCTTCTCCTCAACCCCCCACCGGTGAGCTTGGGGTCAGGGCGGGTGGCCTTTCAACTGGAAGGAGGGGGTTAGTTTCCCATAGGGCCACTGAGTGCTCTTTGTTCCTCTAGCCCCAGAGTGGGGTTCCCCCACCCCAGGCTTCCCTTCACCATCTCCAACCTCCAGGGGCTCCCACTCTGCTGCCCCCTCCGCACCAGGGACTGGGGCAACCGCAGCTGGGACCCCCACTCCTCCACCCACCACCCACTCAGTCCTGGCCCACACAGCTGCCCCCGAGGGCTCCCCTGCCAGGTAAGAGGGCCCCGGGTGGGGTGGGCTGGAGCACCCCAGACCAGGGCCCCCTGGGATCTGAGGACATGGGGTCCCCATGGGCTTTGGGTGGCTCTGAGGACTCAGGAGACCGAGGACCAAGGGAGCAAAGGTGCTTCTCATGACCCTGCCTGTCTCACTTGTGGGCTTGCCAGGAAACATCTTGGCATCCGAGAAGCAGCTCCCAGAGGTTTATGGGAAACATCATGTGCGTAGCCAATTGGGGTCAGCAGGCCCCGCCCGTGGCCCTGGAATGCCCTGATAAACCCGGTACCGTAGGCTGTAGAAGAGGTGGGTGGAAGGCTTACTGGGAGATGCAGTCCCTTCCCCACTGCCCCCCAGGTCAAATGCTGCTGAGTGGGGGTCCCCGGGGCCCAGTCCCCCAGCCGGGCCTGCAGCCCAGCGTCATGGAGGACGACATTCTCATGGACCTCATCTGAACCCCCAACACCCAATAAAGTTCCTTTTAACACATGCCCCGGCTCCCATCACTGACGTCCCCCAGGACTGGGCAGGAGGAGACGGGGGACGCACCTCTGTCCTTGTTCTTGCCTCAGCAGACCTCGTGGAGGCCCTGGGCTGGTGAGACCAGGTCTCAGTGACAAGTCACAGGAGACAGTCTGGTTGGGTCCAGCTCAGGGAGGACCCTCCTGAGGTGCAGAGCGCAGGCAGGTAGGCTGCAGGGCCATGGGCTCCAATGGAGGAGGCAGGTGGCGTGGAGCCTGGAGAGGCACACAGCCCAGCCGAGGCATCAGGGCAAACTCCCAGGAGAAGGAGGTAACACGTGAGCTGCAAAGAGAAGTAGGATGTGGTGAGGCCAGGTGACCCGGGTACCAGGGACAGGAGTGTCGGTGCAGGGGGGTCAGGGCTGGGGTCCACTCTGGGTGTCAGAAAGACCCCTGTGGACTGTGGCATAGGACAGGACAACAAGGAGGGCTGGGGTGGTGGTCCTGGGGAGAGCTAGAGAAATTAGGAGTGGGGCTGCAGCGGGGAGGATGGGACAGGACCTCCATCTGTGTCCAGGGAAGTAGGAAGAGGAGTTGGCAGTGGGTGTCCTTAGTCCAGATGAGGTTTGGGAGACAGGCCATGGCTGGATCTCAGAATATATGCTTAGGGGACAATGTGAGTGTGTAAGTTGTAGCTGCAGGAGTGGACAAGAAGGACCTAGGGCTTTGAAGGGGATGGACCAGGGACCGTCCCCCTCAGGCAGAAGTGAGGTTGGGTGTGGTGAGGTGAGGGGGCGCCCTCAGCTGACCAGGGACAGGCAGATAGTGAGGTCTGGCTTGGTGACGGGCAGTGAGAGACCACCTGGTGGTTGACTGTGGACTGGCACGCCTCAGCCGGTGGTCCCGATGCGACCACCCACGGCTGAGTCTCTGGTGGGAATGCAGACTCCTGGGCCCGAAGAGTGGGAGTGGGCGACAGATAGGTTTTGTTTGGCTCTCTCTGTCAGCAGACGGGCACTCTCTTCTCCTCTGGAACTAGGTGTGAAAATTGGGGTGCTTCACACATGCCGAAACAGCCCGAGGGTCTCTGCCGAGCTGGTCCCCAGGCCCACCCCTCTGCTTAGCCACCAGGGGCTTGGCCCCGTGGCCCCTTAGAAGGGGGTGTGCTCTCCTGTTCGCCACAGTCCCCACCACTCCCTCTTGGCTCCCCCACCGTGAGGCAGAGGGTCCTTTGCCATGAGAGTTGGGGCTCACGCTGTGGGATTCCCCCCCCCATGGTGGCATTAAGAGAAAAGTGAAATCTCTCTTGTAACCATGTCTCTATCAAAAGCGGCAAAACGAAAGCGAGAAGGCGAGGGCCGTGTGTTCCGAGAGAAATGGGAGCGAGCCTATTTCTTTGTGGAGGTGAAGAGCATTCCCACGTGTCTTATATGCAAAAAAAACGTGTCAGTGTTGAAAGAGTACAACCTGAGACGCCACTATAAGTCCAAGCACAGCAAGAGCTACGACCAGTACACGGAGCAGACGCGAGACGCCATCCTCCACGAGCTCAAAGAGGGCCTCAAGAGTCAGTAGACCACCCCGCAGAGAAGGTGCAGCCGTGAGCCTCAGGGGTGGGCTGGCCGGGGCCCCCAGACCTCCAGACGGGGGGTCCGCACCCCAGCAGAGCAGCGCCTGTTCAGCTCAGCACCAAGGAGCATTTGGCACAGCGAGGCGAGTCGAAGGTGAAATCGGAGGAGTTTCAAGTCCAGCTGCCCGCGGGTGCCAAGCCCACTGGCCTTTTCCTCTCACTGCTGTTTTGGGCACGTTGACAGTCGCAACGTGAGCCTGGCTGGGACTCTGTGGCCCTCCTGGTGCAGCCTCTGCCCCTCGGGGTGGGGGACCGCTGCCCTGTGGACTGAGAGAAGCACATCTCACCCAGGCCTGGCAGAGTTCTCCAGCAGACGGCTGTCCACATCCGGAGACCTGCGTCCAGGACCCCTGGATCCAGGGTGGCCACCTGTGACGAGGACATGCACGTCCTTCGTGTGTCGTTTACGAGGAATCCAAGCGTTCTGTGAACTAAGCGGGTCGTCACGGCTGTCACTGACACTCCTTTCACAGCCCTCGCTGCCACTACTGTCTGCTTTCACCTCAGCCGGGCGCCTGAGCCCCCCGGGACTCGGTGCCTCACTTGTCCCTCCATGGTGTGGAAGAAACCGAAACGGAAATCTACTGAGTTGCTTTCAGATAAGGGGAAACCACCCCTGGGCTCCCCCATGAGGTCTGGCAGGGACCTGGGGTCGAGGTGACGCCTTCTGAACACTTTTCCACAAGGGACATTGATTCCCTAACAAGCTACTTGAATGTATGATCACATACTCCGTCCTGGCCACGTGAGGGACGCCGCCGGCAGGGAGCAATCCGGCAGCTCTTTGTGGCCATTGGTGTCCACGGTGGAGGCCACGGCCTGAAACACATTCCCCCCCCCCCATCGGTGGCTGAAGACCAAACCCCCCCAAAGACCCTTTGCATTCAGACTTGAGGAAGATGGCCTCTGCCCAGTTACTGTTGGCTGTGACAATGCACACCCCAAATCGGAGTTCTGGAACTACAGTGCAATAGGGCTTAGACCCCTAAACAGAACCATGTCCAAAAAGCATTCCGCAGCTCCCCCATCTAGTCATCCCAAACATCGGGTGTGGGAAGTACCCCACGCTCCCAAACAGCTGTTTTCCGTTAAGACACTGAATTGAATCCAACCTGGCCCCCAGTTCCAGGGTTCAGGGTTGCGTCCCCCACTGCCCCATGGCTCCAAAACACCTGGGACTGGACCCTGACAACGGGGGCGAAAAGTCAGTCTCCCCACTTCCGATCAAAACGTTATTGCAAGAGAAGAATTTTAATAATGAGATACTTCTATTTTTCCAACTTGTATTTTTTCAATTCTGCCTTTTGGAATATAAACAACTCCCCTTTCCCCCCAACACTCATACCTGTCTGTATTTTGCTCCACCCACCATGGTTCAGTAAAGATGCAGTTTGATGGTATTTCTGGCAGTCGGCTTTCCTTATCCCTGGCTAGTTCACTCACTTGTGTGACCCGCCTGGCCACTGTAGGCATTTTGAGTTTTCGGATCCCTGCCCTCCGCCTGCTGATTTGAACCTGGGCGGGGGCGGGCAGCTGGGGCTCTGCATCAGAGAATCATCCCCCCGGGTGGTCTGCAAGGTGTAAAGGGGCGCCAGGTGTGAGTCCCCAGGTCAGGCAGCAAGGATGTGCAAACTCAGGTGGCTTCAGGGTCCAGGCAGGTGCTGAAAATGTGTGAGACGGGTGTAAGATCATGATGGGGACTGTGGCGAACCTGGAGAGGGCCGGCCCTGCAGGACAGCATTCAAATTGAAAGCAAACTCAAAACCCCCACATGCACTATGAAGAGGACCAAACAAAACCTGTGTGTGGGCCAGAGGTGCTCTGGGCTTGCAGCCTGCACACTATGGAGGAGGGGGCGGAGGGTGGAGAATAAGAACAGAAAAGCGGAGGGATGGGGGAGTGGGCAAGGAGCCAGAAGCTGGGGGGGACCCAGGCCAGTAGGTGCTGGAGGCTGGGAGTGTGATGAGGGTGTGTCCAGCAATTAAATCCCCGAAAAGTGGGAGAAGGAAGCAGCTGTCACTTGTTTCTTCAGAATCGAAAGTGTCCCCTCCTCAGGGAAATGGGGTGTTGACAAAACACGGATCAGTCACTGGTGGGGTTGCCACCCCCGAGGCCCTCCTTGACGGTCAGAACTGCAGAAGCCAGCTCTGGCCCAGCACAGGGCGGGCTCCTGGGGGGACGGGTGGAAGGACGCCCCATCACACAGTCGAAGTACCGAGGTCACAGGAGGGCCAGAGCCCTTCTCCAGGGACTCGCTCCAGGTGCAAAGGGACAACCTTCACCCCAAAAGGATGCTTTTAAGTCCACCTGGAGGTGCCTCTGGAGAACCCTGCTTAACACGCAGCCAGGAACACCCCCCTGAGCAGTTCTCACGCTCATAGTGCTCCCCGGGTCACTCGGGTGCTTCTTAGAAGCAGCCGGCACCGGCAGTGCTTGTGGGTCCTCTCCTTACCGAAACACCCACACATACTTGTATCAGCAAGCGGGTTCTGGCTCACCGACCTCGTGGGCCAGGGTAGACCACCCTCTGGGGGCTTCCCTAAGCCTTAGTTTACATACGGCTGGTACCTCTTCCTTCCCTATCCCTGAAGGGGGTCTGACCAGCACCATGCAGATGATCAGGGAGCCCTTCATCTGCAACAGAGCTGCCTACGTGAAGCAGCAGACAGACCAGTGGGAAGGGGCATGGCGAAAGCCTCAGGGCACAGCAAGTTCCGCCCAAGTCCCATCTGGGACCCACGCAGGTCCCCACACGTGTCTTGAGCCTGTTTATTCCTGTGTCTACTAGAGACTGCCCCCTTTGACCCGTTTTATCTGTGACCCCAGGCAGGTCCCCACATAGGTCTTGAGCCTCAGTTTTCTCTTGGGACAACCAGCCCCTCCCCCATGTATTGCTGGGAGGACTGGGGCGCACCAGGGCTCCACATCGCCCCTGCAACACAGCCCTGTGCTTGACTGCTGCTGTGGTCACCAGCATGGAGCAGGCTTACTGGACAGGAGTCCTGGTGAGAAGACACCACACCTGGATGCCCTTCCTTTCCATTTCCTTTCTGGCCTCTTTGCTTTTTTAAAAAAAATAATGAAAGTTTACAGAGACTTTGAATTTCCATTGTCATTGTTGCACTTTTCCCCTGCCCACTTCTCCCCCTCCATTCATTCTTTTTGAAAAGTAAAAGAAAATTTCTTTCATTGTTATACAGTCCCTCCCCTCAAGTCTACGCCACTATGCAATCTTCATTCTGGACTCCTGTCATGACAGTAATACCTAATCATTTATCCTTTTTAAAGAGCTCTCTCCCTCATCTGTTTCAATGCAGTATTCGTTATTTATCCCCTCTTTCTCAGTCTCCCCCCAACCCCGATGTCAGTCCTGTTTTACAACGGTGGCACTATGCAGCATTTGTCTTTTTGTGACTGAGATATTTCACTCAATATAACGTCCTCCAGGGTCACCCATTTTGAGTAATATTTCATGAGTTCCTTGTTTTTCAGTGCAGCATAGTATTCCATTGTATGGATATACCAGAGCTGCTCTATCCATTCCTTGGTTGATAGGGCCTCTTAGCTTTTGGATCATGCATTTGCAGCTAGAGATGAGTGAAATTCAGAAAACGGAGCAATCTAGCAAATGTGTGAGAAAATAATTGTAAAAGGAAATTCAGACACAACTGCATTGATAAAATACATGAACAGTTGTGCACCCATCTTGACCAGAGGCCATACCAGCCTGCCCAGCTCTGAAACAAACTTCGTGTGTGTGTGTGTGTGTGTGTGTGTGTGTGTGTGTGTGTGTGTGTATACACACATACTTAAAAAAAATACTTCATTTGTTGTGAAGTCAGAAACAGCTCATAGCTGAGCCCCTAGTGAGGTTTCTGAAACTTCAATTAGCTGCATAGGAAGCAATTGTGCATCTTTCAGGAAACAACTGGTGAATCCATACTGCTAGACAATCTTAGGATTCTCTAGAGAAACAGAACTAGAAGACGATGTGTAGGGCAGGTGGGCAACTTCTGCAGGCTGATGTCCCCAAGCCCGTATGTGACAGAGATGATGAAAACAGTGATGGGTTCTGGCAACTTGTCAGTCTACTCTGGAGGGAGAATCAACCCATTACCATGAAATGAGAACCAGATCACAACTGACCCTCCGTTGGGTTTGGAGAGGGACAGTGAAGGAGAGAAGACTCTGAACGAGATGGATTGACACAGCGACTGCAGCAATGGGATGGGATAGCAATGCAGGATAGGACAGGGTTCAGATCTGTTCACAGGGTTGCTGTGAACATCGGCTCAATGGCACCCAACAGCAACCACAATTGAGTTCGGGGGATGCAGACCACACCGGAGCCTCCCCATCTCATGGAGCAGATAGTAGATTAGAGCCACCATAGTCTCGGTTTGGGGGTTAGCAGCACCACTCCCTACAGACTATGCCACCCACGCTCCCTCTGTTGTTATGTGCCATCGAGTTGTTTGCGACTCATAGCGACCCTATGTACAAGAATCTTTTCATAGTCCTTTATAATTTTAAAAGTGCTATGCCACTGCTTAATAACAGATTATTATAACTAACTGCCACAATGTCTAGGTAGATAAATACCTCTTTGCTCGTGAAGTCATTAGGTGATTGGATGAAGACAAATAATCTGGCTTAATCATGTGTACATCAAAATCTGAATTGTAAGTGCAACAATGAATGAATGAATGGAAATCCAAAATCTTTGTAAATGGTCATTAAAATTAATAAAATTATTTTTTTTATTTTATTATTTGTGTGTGTGCATGTACCGTCAAATCAGATCTATAAAATTCTTTTTTTTTTTAAAAAAAAAAAAAAAAAAAGGTGAATTGCACTGGGGAAATCTGTCAGGGGTCTCTCCAGAGTACTGAAGAGTAATAATGTCAATCTGATTCAGGCCAAGGTCTTTGCAATTACTTGCTTTGCATTGGCAACCAGGACAGTGACTAAGGATGACGGAAGAATTGATGCCTTGGAACTGTGGGGCTGGAGAAGAGTACTGAATATACTATGGATTGCTAGGAAAACAGGTTCGTCCTGGAGCAAGTGAAGCCAGGCTGCTCCCTGGACCAAAGGTTATGAATCTCTGTCTGACATACTCTGGGCATGTTGCAAGGCAGGACCAGTCCTTGGAGAGGGACATCATGCTTGGGAGGTTGGAGGAGCAGCGTAGGAGAGGAAGACCCTGGAAGAAATGGATTGACTCAGTGACTGGGGTAAATAGGGGTAGATGTGTCAGAGATAGTGAGGTTGGCTCAAGATAGAGCCGAGTTCGGAGCTGTTACATAAGAGTCGCTATGAGTTGCAAGCGACTCAATGGCACATAACAACAGGCCTCATGAGGAGGCCTGGTGGTGGTACAAGAGTTACGCATTCAGCTGCTAAGCTAAAGGGTGACAGTTTGAACCCACCTAGCAACTCCCTGAGAGAAAGACTTGGAATAGATGTGCGCATAAAGACGGCTGCCCAGGCAGCCCCATGGGGTGGTTCTGTTGCCGTCAGAACTGACTCGGTGGGTTTTGAGGGGCAGTAAATCAACATGGGAGGAGATGGCCAGTTCTACTCTGTCCAGTATCGAGATGGTCATTACGACTTGCAGTCAACCCGAGGACACAGCCACACTTGGTCACCATCACAGGTCATGCCCCAGCAGTGAGGTACCGGAGCCCAACCAGGCCGGCTGCAGTTGACCATCAAGATGGGTCTACAAGCATATGGTTGTAGATACAGTGTCTTGAGATTTTTTTTACACAAATAGGTCACTGTTGACCTTTCATCTTGCTTGCTTCCCCACTTTCATTTGGCAGTCTGACCACAGCAATAATTTACTGTGAGTCAGCTCTGGTGGCCTAGTGGCAAGAAATTGCACTGCAATCCCAAAGGTGCATGGTTCGAATCCACCAGATGCTTTGCTGGAGAAAGAGGGGCAATCTCCTTCTGTCCTAGTTGGATCTGACTTGACAGTATACACACACACCCACACACACAAAAGATTAAAATAATATAAAAATTTACTGTGGTTCACCCATGTTTTTATTTTTAAATATGATTTTTAAAAATTATTAATTTTAATGAAAATTTATAGACTTTGGATTTCCATTCATTCATTGTTGCACTTAATTTTTATTTTATTATTTTTGTGCGAGTGTACCGTCAAATCAGATCTGACTGGTACAGGAGGAGATTGTCCCTCTTTCCCCGGCAGAGCATCTGATGGATTTGAACCGTGAGCCTCTGGGATTGTAGTTGCAGCTCCTTGCCACTAGACCACCAGAGCTCCCCACTGTTGCACTTCAAATACGATGTTGTTAAGCATACACACAGCAAAACATACCCCCAGTTCAAACTTTTCTGCACACACCAGTGACATTCTCTGAGAAGCACAGCCATTCCGACTCCCTTTTTCTCAGCTGCCCCACCACCATGAGCAGAAGTCACCTCCCGTCAAACATTTTTGGTTACGCCAAGTGGATCTGCTGTAGTTGTTAAGAGTCTGTACCGTTCTTTCCCATTGATCCCTCCTAGGCGATGGGTTTCTGCAAACCAGGTCCCTATGCAGAGTGTGAGTAGGCTGCCCTGGTGCCTGACTTCCTTGAGGCCCCAAGCGTGATAGGTGCATGGGTGCAACGTATGCGAAAAATCCAGACATGCTCACGACAAATTTTTTTTCTAGTTACGTCTCTCTGGAGACTAAGGTGCGTCTAATACAGGCCATGGTCTTCGCAATCACTTGTTATGCATCAGAGAGTTGGACAATGACCAAGGAGGATAGAAGGAGAATTGATGCCTTTGAGCTGTGGTGCTGGAGAAGAGTATTGAGAATACCATGGACTTCTAGGAAAACAAACAGATTCGTCCTGGAGAGGGTTAAACCGTGTGGCTCCTTGGAGGCAAGGATTCTGAGGCTCCATCTAACATACTTTGGACTTGTTGTGAGGAGAGACTGGTCCTTGGAGGACATCATGCTTGGGAGGGTGGAGGGACAGCACAGGAGGGGAAGACCCTCTATGAGGTGGATTGATTCAGTGACTGGGATAATTGGGATGGGAATGTCAGAGACAGTGCGACTGGCACAGGACAGAGCAGAGTTTAGGGCTGTTGTACACAGGGTCGCTATGAGTCGCGGCACATAACGACAACACCACTAAACAATGTGAGCTGCTCGGCTCCGTCCTCCTGTTTCCTTTTCACCACTTTGTCCTCTCTGGCCCGCTTCCGACCCTCTGCATCCCATTTCTTCCATCTTCGTCACCCTGCTGTCTCTCTCCGTCCTCAGTGCTTCCTGTTTTCCAGTCATGTTCCGTGTCCAGTTGGGCATTAATCCTTCTGCTCCGTTGCTTCCTTCCTTCCTCTTTTGCTCTTTCGGCCCCTCTATCTTCTCTCGTCTTTCCTTTCCCTGCTGGTGTGGATCCCTGCATTCTCCTCCCCCTGGGGTCTCCGTGCCCTTAACCTGTGCCCTCCCCTCACCCTCACCATGTACCCACTGGCCCTACCCCCCCAGCAAGGAGCCCCTCTCCTGTCAGTCACCTTTGTGAGCTGCTGGGCCACACTGTCCCTGGGAATGGGGCGAGCGCCTGGCGGCCCTGAGGCCTGAAGTTCCTTTAGTCGATAAGACAGCTCCACCAGTGACAGGGAAGGTCCCAGGAGTGGGGGATGCCTGGGCCCTTCCTCTGGCCCTGTTTTATCTTATTTTTCTTCATTTGCTGCTATTTATGTTTTGTGAGGCAAGGAGGTCTCCCTTTCCTCCCTACCCACTGCCAGGCACAGAGGAGAAAGGGACTCGATGGTGGGTACCCATTCTCAACGGAGGACCCTTCCCCCAAGCTCTGTTGTGTCCCTTCAGGTCCTCTATGCCCAGCAGCTATCTCCTTCCATCCCCCACACCTGGGGTCAGAGGAGTGGGGTGAGGGCCTGCAGAGTGTGCGTGGCCAGGTTCCGCAGCCCATGGGTGGGACTCTGCGGGGACAGCAGTAACAGCAGCCGCCGAGGTCCTGACTGCAGAGCCACCAGCCGCCATCCTGTGTCTGGTTCCTCGGGGCCTGACACCAGGTAGCAGGCCCGGGGCAGGTGGGCCCTCTGGGCTGTGTCCTCCACCTTCTCTTCCGATGATGGCCCTGGTTCTGGGGAAGGACAGAGAGGGTGGACGTGACTGGCAGGACCTGGACGTCAGTGGGAGGGAGCCTCACATTGTCCTGGGCTGGAGTCTGACCTGGTGAGGTCTGGGGCAGCTCCAGTCACCCAGCCTCGGTCTGTCTGTCCCTGAGGGGGTCCTGTGGACAGCCCTCAGGAAAGAACACAGTATCGTAGCCGAGTGACAGCGATTGCATGCTAGGCACCGTGCTGTGACACATAAGCCCTTGTCTTCTGAGGATCTGCCCCCAAACTCTTCTAAGCTCCATCCACCAGTCTTCCCCAGGGCTGGAGCATCATTCCCGATCCTTCCTTTGCCTACCTAGGCCCCATTTTCCCTAAGAATATAAGGAGTCCTAGTGGTAAATTGTTACATGCCGTCGATTTGTAGATGACTCATGGCAACCCTATGAACGAAAGACCTGAACACTTGTTGAACTTTCTTAGTTTCTCCAAGTTCATAGGGTTTCCAGAGCAAGCTACTTCAGAAGTGATGCCACTCCTGCTTCCAAGCTTGTTTTAATCAGGGAGCTCCACCAAACCCTGTCCACCATGGGTGACCATTATCACATCAGTGTCTCAGTGTTTGGCATCACAGCAACCACACGTTACTTCTGTACAGCAAATCGACAGACCAGAGCTCAATTAGCCTAATGGACAAAAAGTGATGCTACCAAGCTAAAGGTGGGTGATTTTAATCTGCGTCCCTCAGGCCTGCTTGTAATTGCTTTTGGTCAAACAGTCTCCTAGGTGGTATAGTACTGGTCTATACAGAAGCTAACTCGTGGTTGCTGTGACGCCAAACACTGTGACCCTGATGTGCCAAATGTGAGACTGGTCACTGATGGCGGACAGTGTTCTGTGGAGCTCCGTGATTAAAACAAGCTTGGAAGCAGGAGTGGCATCCACTTCCGAAATATCTTGCCTCTGGAAACCCTATGAATTTGGAGAAATGAAGAAAGTTATACAAGTGTTCAGGTCATTCATTCATAGGGTCTCTATAAGTCACCTATGACTCGATGGCATTTAACAACAACAGTGGCAAATTACCACGTTGGCATGCAAACCAAAAGGTCAGTGGTTCGAATCCACCAGTCATTCTGTCTCTTACCCTAAAGATTTATAGCCTTGGAAACCTGACAGAGGATCCTCTCGACTGAAGTAGGTTAACAGACAGAAATGCATCCTGTCACATTCTGTGACTCTTCCTCACCTGGGTTCACCTGCCCCCCCCCCAAAACTGTAAGCAAACGTGGGCTTATAATAGAGTGAGGCAGGAGACTTGGGAGCCAGGCCACCTGAGTAGAATCCTAACTCTGCCCTTAACTACTAGCTGAGCCTGGTTCCCTCCCTGACACACAGCAGGGTGTCCAAGAAGGAAATGAGATGCTATGGACAAAAGCACTTGTTCAGTGACTGTCATGTTAAGGTCTCAGGTAACTGTGTCTGCCAGTGCTGAGGAGTCTAGTGCTTCCACACTGTCCGCCAGATTTTTCAACTCCAGTCCTCATGCCTATCCTAATGCGTCCCAGCACTCAGTGTCCCTCCCTGCCTGCAAGCTGGAAGAAGGGACCCTCTGCTGACCTGGTGGGAAGTGCATGGAGGCGACCAGGGTGTAAAAGGAGCGGAGGAGGCGCCGCCTGTGCTCTGCAGAAGGTTCTAGGACAAAAAAAGAGGCAGAGTCACAAAATGATTCCTCCCAGGTTGCGGCCCTCCCAGACCTGTCTGCAAGTCACCTCTGTCCCTGGAGGGCTCCACCGTGAACAGACAGCGTCTCAGTTCCAAGTGGAGAAGCAGCAGCCTGTGGGAAAGGGGGGTGTCATGGCCACAGAAGAGGTGAGGACCCCAGCCCACAGAGGTCGCAGCCCTACCCCAGGATGTCCTCGTGCAGGGGGTGGTCAGCAGGCAGCGCGCGGGGTCCCAGTTGCACGCAGGCCCTGAGGGGCTCCAGCAAAGGCTGCCACCATAGTTCCAGGAGCTGCAAGGGGCGTGGTCAGGGGGCGTGGTCGAAGCTGGGCGGGATCCAGGGTGAGGTGGGCGGTGCCAAGGGAAGGGCGTGGTCAAGGGAAGGAGCGGGCACCGAGGGCAAGGGTGGTAATTGGTGGGACCTGAAGAGGTGGAGTGAGGACCGAGGGGCGTGACCAGGACACTGCCCGCTTTTAAAGATAGGTGATTGGAGGTCGGTGAGGGGCGGGGAATAAGCACAGTGGGCGTGGCCAATAAATTGCCGCTTTTAAAAACAGGTGATTGGAGGCCTGTGAGGGGCGGGGACTGAGCAAAGAGGGCGTGGCAAGCAGGGGACCCACCCTCCCAGGACACCAGCAGTTAAAGGGGCTCAGTGACCAGGGGAATAGATGGGCATGGAGCAGATTTCACCTGTGGATCCAGCTGGCTGAGAGGGGGTTGCGGCCCACAGAGCAGACACAGTTCCAGGCCCGGCAGGAGCGTCAGGGTCAGGAGCCTGTGCGGGACCTGAAGCCCGTGGGTGGGGCCATGTGGAGCTCCGCCCCTTTTCCCGCCCCCAGAATGCTGGTTTTCCCCAAACCCCGCCCCTGCCACTCACCGTGGGACTCCCGTGGGGCAGGTACACCGGGTAGTCGCGAGCCGTCTGCGGAGGCAGAGAGCCCAGCAGCCAAGGCAGCAGCACGGCCTCGGGCATCCCCAGCCGCCACCACCCCTCGGTGGCCGCCACCACGCGGCCTGACACCATGAGGCTGACAAAGGCTGTGCTGGTGGCCTCAGCGAACCCTGAGAGGGCTTCCTGCAGGAGGGAGGCAGGTTCAAGTCCCCTGGGGGGCCTGTTTGAGGGGGGTCACCCTCCAGGGCTTGAGTTCTTCATGTCACTTGCAGGTACAGCCCCCTCTGTACTGTGTCATTAGATACAACGGGGCCTGCGACTCTCTATGACCAAAGCATATAACCAGCGATCAGCAAGTCTTCTACCCTCAGTCCAAACCATCACCGACGTACCAAATGTGACTGGCAGAGCGAGAAGGATGGGGTGAAGGGTTCCATGGCAGCCCCAGTACCTGCAGGAGGGACCCTTCCGGAGGAACCACGCAGTCCACACACTGAGTCAGGTCCCCAATGAGCTCAGGTTCCCCCAGGAAGCTGTCAATGAGGTAGTAGCTGGCCTAGCAGAGGGAGAAGGAAGGATCTAGGACCCTGGTGAGCTGGTAACTCTTGTGCCCGTGTGTCCTAACTCTTCCTCCTTCCGGCCTACAGCCTTACCCTCAACTCCTTCTTCAGTCTTTCTATGTTGCGAATATTGGTCAGCTCTTCCAGTCCCAGGAGAAGAACCTAGAAGAACCATACAGGGCATACAGGGCAGTGGGGGGCCCTGGACAACTGGTTGTGAGAGAAGGGAACAGGGGCCTGGACTCTTGAACCTGAGAGGAGGGAGCTAGGAGGCCAGGGTCTGAGGAAAGAGGAGGCTGGGATTCTTGGGACTGATGGAGGATTTGGGGGCACAGACTCCAGGTTCTAAGAGATCCGGAGAGGTCTGGGAATCTGGAATGGCTCCTAGATCTGAAGGAGGGACTAGGGGCCCTGGGGGAAGAGGATGCTGTGAACTCAGATAACTGGATTGGGGGAAAGGAGCTGGACATCTCACCATGGCCCCAAACACCATCTGGAGTAGCCGCTCCAACCTCAGCTCCGAGCTGCCCTCCACAGATGACAGGACAATGAGGGTGATGCTGTGAAGGGAAGGTGGGAGAGGAATGGTCCTGACTTGGGGGGCACGGGGCCATGAGTAGTGGGGTCATCCCTTTAATTTGGAAATGCCAGCTCCATCCTCTCATCTCCCACCGAGGAGAAAATGAGGCTGTTTAGAAACCGCCTTGCTAAATCAAGAGCTGGACTTGAGTGGCTAAAAATTTTTTAGGTGTTTTCGTTAAGAGGGATTATCACACCCCCAGCCCCTTCCCCTGTTCCAAGCTCCGGTTGGGGACCTGTCATGGAAGCTTTTCCACACCACAGTCGTGTGCTCGGTCCTCGCAGAGTTCAGCTGCACCTCCAGATTCTGCCCGAACATGTGGACTCCATTGAGGGAGCCGATGACCGAGAAGGGGAGCTGGGGAGGGAGTGGGGTGTCAGACAGGCATCTTCATTTCCTCATTCTAGGATGCCACGGCCAAAGGCTCCTGGCTCAGACCCCTCTCTACACCGTCCATCGCACTTTCGTCCCTTAACATGGAAATTTCCCCAGTCCCTGTTTCTTTGGGACCCAGAGTCCAAAGTGCTTAACCACCCTCCGCTTTGGCCACGTTCAGGCATCAGGCATCAGGCCCCACCTGCTGCCGCGTGGGCACGCCGCCGCGAGTGCTCCTGCAAAAGAGGGGGACCCCGCTGGAGGTGGCAAGGCACAGCAGATGCACGGTGCCCTCCGTCCCCTCCTCCCCCATCTGGACCCCCGTCGGTCATCCACAAGGGCCGGTTAGAGGGTTACTGGCCGCCGTGGAGCCTGCAGCGATCCCATTACACCGGGTTCCCGTCTCAAGCCGCAAGAGAGCGAGATAGGAAGCTAGCAGCGACTGTGCTAAATTCCCGCTTCTCCATGCAACTCAAAAGCGCCCTTAGCCCATCCAGCGCCGCCCCCAAACCCCGTAAGGTGCTTTTCCGCCCCAACCGGAAGTCCCGGGGTCGCTAACAAAGAGGGCGCTGGCGCGTTTGCAAGGGCGTCGTAATGTCGTGGAAATGCTTTGACTATTTAGTGAGTGAAATGAAGAGACGGCGGATACAAGGTACTCATTAGCACTCATCCGACGACTGATAATTTAATTTCGCAAACAGCGCCAAGTCCGCCAACATGGCGTAGCGGCAAGCCGTTGCCTAGCAACCGCCGTGGCGCTCCGGGTTTCATTTACGGCAGCAAATGCTAACTCTCAACGCTGACGCCGGGACCAGGCGTTGCTTAGCAACGACTGTTGAGCTTGACGTCTAAAGTTGGAAACAAGCCGGTTCTGCTGAAAGATGGTCTCGCACAAAAGCTGGGGCTTTGCTCTTTTAAGGTGAAATTCCTGTTATGATCGAAGAAAATAATATCTCCTCTCGCCGTTCATGTTGATTCGATCACATGACAACAACAACGATTATAGAATAATTATGTAGTGTTATCATGTGTTGTTGTTACTATGTACTGACAGCTGACCCTCCAGCGAGGAGCTTGCCCATCCTTCTCCCGCGGAGCAGATATTAAAATAATCTTCAATAAATACCCTAAGAGAAAAAGTTAACAGTTCCACCCAAAATAGGTATATTTACATAAATTATGCACAACTGTTGCTAGCAAACTTTCATCATTGTATGGAAGTCTAGTTTCTCTTTCAGGTTTTTAAAAATTTTTATTTTTTATTCATTTAAATGAAAGTTTACAGCGACTTTGGATTTCCATTCCTTCATTGTTGCACTTTTCTTCATGGCCAACCTCCCCCGCCCCCGTTCTCTCTTCTCTTTGAAAAGTAAAATTGTTTCATTGTTATACAATCCCTCACCCCAAGTTCACTCCACTGTGCAGACTTCAGTTTGAAAAGTAAAAGAAAAATTCTTTCATTGTTATACAATCCCTCCTCCCCCAGTCCACTCCACTGTGTAGCCTTCATTCTGGACTCCTGTAATGACAATAATACCTAGTCATATATACCTTTTAAGCAGTTCTCTCCCTCATCTTTTTCAATGCAGTATACATAATTTATCCCATCTTTCTCAGTCTCCCCCCAACCTTGATGTCAGTCCTGTTTTACAACAGTGGCCCTATGCAGTATTTGTCATTTTGTGACTGAGATATCTCACTCAGGGTAATGTCCTCCAGGGTCAACCATTAATATTTCATGAGTTCCTTGTTTTTTGATGGGTATGTGGGTTGTTTCCAACTGTTTACTATTGTGAACAAAGCAGCAATAAACATGGGTGGCATATGTCTGCTTGGGTGGTGGTTATGGTTTCTTTGGGGTAAATTCCCAGTAGTGGAATTATTTTGTCAAATGGTATTTCTGTTTGCAAGTTTTTGAGAAAGTGCCACACCGCCTTCCATAGCGGCTGCACAATTTTACAGTCCCAACAACAGTGAATAAGGGTTCTGGTTTCTCCACAACCTCATTGGCATTTCTTGTTTGCTGTTCTGTTAAGTTTTGCTGTTCTTACTGGGGTGAGATGATATCTCATAGTTGTTTCTCTTTTAGGGTTTTTTATAATCTATTAGTATTACATAATTGATTGACCCAAATCAGTTTACCTAAACGTTAACATTCATTAGCTTCTTTTTTTTTTTTTTTGTATTCAACAAAATTGCCCTTTAATTCTCTTCCCCTATCACTCCAATAACCTGGCACCCTTACAGTAATCCTGCAGTGCCTTTATTTGAAGAAGAGTCTATATAATGAGCACATAGGGTTCCTTGTTGTTGTTTGTAGGCATTTTGACGTCAATTGACTCTTAGTGACCCCAAGTACAGCAGGTTGAACCCCTGCCCAATCCTGTGCCATCCTAGCATCCTCTACTTTGCTTAAGCCTGTTGTTGTGAT
>NW_006399986.1:2993706-2996474 GCF_000299155.1 Elephantulus edwardii | reverse complement strand
ACACGTTGATTCCCAACACCCACTCTGTTATGTACTATCGAGTAGGCTTTGATTCATACCAACCCCAAGAACATGGACAAAAAACTGCCCTGTCTGTGGCCATCCTCATAATCTCTTTGCTATGTCTAAATCTATTGTTAGACCTTCTTCATCAGTTTTTCTCCTTCACGATCTTCCTCTTTTCCTCTGACTTACCAAGCATGTCTTTCTCTTGTCTTTCACCAGAGACTGGCCTCTCCCCACCATCCTTGCTTCAAAGACACTGCCTGCTCCCTTCCAAGGCAGATTTCTTTGTTCTTGTGGGGGTCCATGGTCTACTGCATAGTAGCCACACTACCACAACTCAAAGGCATCAATTCTTCTTGGGTCTACCTTATTCATTATGTAACTCTCCCATGTGTACCTGGGGCAGACCCAGGCCCAAGAAGACACAAACTAAGCAAAAAATAAGAAACACCTATTTAAGAAAGGCCAAGGCCCATGGAAACACTGTTGTTATGTGCTGTCAAGTCCCTTGCAATTCATAGCAACCTTATGTACCACAGCTCTGAACCCTGCTCTGTCGTGTGCCAACTTTATTGTCTCTGACGCACCTACCCCCATTACCCTAGTCACTGACTCAATCCATCTCATCACAAAACCAGGAGACTTGGTTTGCAGACTCGATCCCCTGGAGTGGCGGTAGGTGAACAGCTCTCACCATATAAGGGAGACAGAAGTTTAGAAAAAAAAAAACCAGGAAAAAAAAACCTGGTCTAGCAGCTGGGGCTTGGCTGCCCAGTAACTAAATGAAGGAATTTTGGCTAACCTATGCTATTTCTCCCCGTGCATCTAACTGACCTCTTTGCCCGAAAGTTTTAACTAATTATAAAGTATGTAAAAAAATAAAAACGAGATCCCAACCACTACTTTATAAGCCCATATAAAGAGAGAACATTTTGCCTTTGGGGAGCCTGATCCTTACAAATGGTCTGTGTCAGAGCTTTCCTGTAGACAATAAAGTCTTCCTTGCTTCATTAAAAGGGCTTGTAGCACTGTTTGTTCCTTCACTTGGACAAGAGGTCGAATTCCTGGCACATACCTAGTAACTCACCAACTTTATAGGGTTTCTAACGTTTTAAATATTTATGAGACCACACGGCTCATCTTTCTCCCTCGGAGCCGCTGATGGATTGAAACCATGAATCTTTAGGTTAGCAGTCCAACATTATGCCAATGGGGCTTCTTTTTTAAAAAAAAATTTATTTTATTATTTTTTTTGTGCATGTACCGTCAAATCAGATCTGACTGGTACAGGAGGAGATTGTCCCTCCTTCTCCGGAAGACCGTGTACCTTTGGGATTGCAGTACAGCTTCTTGCCATTAGGCCACCAGAGCTCCCTGGGGCTTCTTAGTAAATCAATCAGGGGTTTTTCATTCTTAGTCTCCTCTTGAACAAAAACAAACAAAAAATATCTATTCAGTCCAAACTTATTCAATCTGTGTGTTGTTATTGTTGTTATATGCCGTTCAGTCGCTTGCGACTCATAGAGACCCTATGTACAACAGCCCTAAACCCTGCTCTATCCTGTACCAATTGCACTGCCTCCGATACACCCATCCAGATTACCCCAGTCACTGAATCAATCCACCTCATAGAAGGTCTTCCCCTCCTGCACTGTCCCTCCACCCTGCCAAGCATGATGTCCCTCTCCAAGGACCAGTCCCTCCTTGCAACATGCCCAAAGTATGTCAGACGAAGCCCCAGAATCCTTGTCTCCAAAGAGCAGCCTGGTTTAACCCTCTCCAGGATGAATCTGTTTGTTTTCTTAGCAGTCCATGGTGCCCTCAATACTTTTCTCCAGCACCACAGCTCAAAGGCATCAATTCTCCTTCTATCCTCCCTGGTCATTGTCCAACTCTCTGATGCATAACAAGTGATTGCAAAGACCATAGCCTGTATCAGATGCACCTTAGTCTCCAGAGAGACACCATTGCTCTTCAGTTCTTTGGAGAGGTCCCTAGCAGAAGATTTTCTCATCGCAATATGTCTTGTAATTTCCTGTCTGCTGTTGCCAAGAGTTTTGACTGCGTATGCTGAGCAAATAATTCAAGAAGCTAGACTACAAAAAAAACCCAAGATATCATCTTATCCCAGGAACAATAGCAAAGTTCAACAAAGTGCAGCAAACAAATGCTGTCAAGATTGTGGAGAGATTGGAACTCTTATTAACGGCAGGTGAGTATGTAAAATGATACAACCACTGTGGAAAGGACCCACGCTTTCTCAAAAAGTTGGAAACAGAAATACCACTTGCCCCAATAATTCCATTATTGGGAATATACCCTAAAGAAACTTGAGCCACAACTCAAACAGATGTATGCACGCCTGTATTTATTGCTGTCTTATTCACAATAAAAAAGAGATGGGAGCTGGAGGAAGAATGTCATGGTTGTCCCCAGGCCTGGTCATTCCTTGAGGAAACCTGATAATGTCCATCTCCTCATAAGGCGACTAGATGACCAGATCCTGAAGAGATCTGGGCCTAATCACACATTGACAAGACCACTACCCCCAAATTCTGGAGCAAACTATCACCCTCTCAAAGTCTCCCTAAAACTCCTATAAAAGGAAACTATTTTTGTGTGCCTGCATGCCCTTTGACCTCTGCACACAGTCACTTGGCGTCCCTCTCAGGTCTACTAATAAAGACCTGTTCCCTATTTGGGACCAAGTCATTCTTTCCTTCCTCCCTCCCTCCCTCCCTCCCTTCCTTCCTTCCTTCCTT
>NW_006399986.1:2963355-2993606 GCF_000299155.1 Elephantulus edwardii | reverse complement strand
TTACCTTCCTTCCTTCCTCCCTCCCTCCCTCCCTTCCTTCCTTCCTTTTTCACTTGTATAACTTTCATTGTTTCTCCAGCTTCATAGAATTTCCGGAGGCAAGCTATTTCGGAAGTGGATACTATTCCTGCTTCCAAGATTGTTTTAATCAGGGGAGCTCCACCAAATATTGTCCACCAGGGGTAACTATGATCACATTTGAAACATCAGTGTCACAGTGTTTCCATCACAGCAACCACGAGTTACTGCGGTAGAGCAATGCACAGACTTGTGCTATACCACTTGACCAAAACCAATTTAAACCAGGTCTGAGGGCCACAAATTAAAATCACCCATCTTGGGCTTGGTAGCATAACTTTCTGTTCACTAAGCTAATAAATATCTCTCTGTGTTGTTGTTGTTAAGTCCCAGTGAGTCGTAGATGACTCGTAGCTACCCTATGAATGAAAGACCTGAACGCTTACATAACTTTGATTGTTTCTCCATGTTCATAGAGTTGCCGGAGGCAAGCCATTTCAGAAGTGGATGCCACTCCTGCTTCCAAGCTTGTTTTAATCGGGAAGCTCCACCAAACACTGTCCACCGTGGGTAAACTACATTACTCTCTCTATCTCATTTGCATGATCTCACTCCACAAGTGTGCCATCTAGTTTATTTATATTGTTACCAAGGTATCCAGTCCCCTTTTGCCAGGAAAGGTCAGTGAAAGAGAGGAAGACACTCAACTACAGGAACTGACACGTTGTCTACAACAATGAGCTTGAGCACGAAGGTCATGACAATGACATGACAGGGCCAAGTTCAAACTTGTTGTTCATAGGGCTGCTGTGAGTAGTAGTCAACTTGACAGCACCTAACAACAATAGCCAGTTCCCATGGTGAGCTACAAACACTACACATTTGCATAGCTCTACCCAGTCATTTGAATAAGAAGAAGATATGTAGAAAGAAATTGTTAAGACCATGGCTTGGATCAGGCATACCTTAGTCCTTAGACTGACAGAAGAATTGATGCCTTTGAGTTGTGGTGCTGGAGAAGGGTATTGAACACATCTTAGACTGTCAAGAGAACAAACACGTCTGTCCTGGAGAAGGTGAAACCAAGTTGCTCCTTGGAGGCAAGGATTTTGGGGCTCTGTCTCATATACTTTGTGTATGTTGCCAGAACATCATGCTTGAAGGGTGAAGAGACCGTGTAGGAGAGGGAGACCCCAGATGAGATGAATTGACACAGTAACTGGGGCAATGGGATTGGGTGTGTCAGAGGCAGTGAGGATGGCTTAGGATAGGGGAGAGTTCAGAGCTATTGTACATAGGGTAGCTATGAGTTGAAGTCAACTCAATGGCACACAACAACAACAACAACAACAACAACAATGCAGTCATAATGAATAAGAAAGACCAAAGAAGAATCACTGAACTGATGTGTTGGTGAAGTTGTCATTATGTGCCTTTGAGTTGCCTTAGACTCATAATGACCCTATATGCAACAGCCCTAAACCCTGTTTTATCCTGTGCCAATCTTATTATCTCTGATACAACTACCCCCATTACCCCAGGCACTGAGTCAATCCATCTCTTCAAGGGTCTTCCTCTCTTGTGCTGTCCCTCCACCCTCTTAAGCGTGATGTCCCTCTCCAAGGACTGGTCCCTCCTTACAACATGTCCAAAGTATGTCAGACGAAGCTTCGGAATCCTTGTCTCCAAGGAGCAGCCTGGTTTCACCCTCTCTAGGATGAACCTGTTTGTTTTCTTGGCAGTCCATGGTACATTCAATACTCTTCTCCAGCACCACAGCTCAATGGCATCAATTCTCCTTCTATATCTCTAGTTATTGTCCAGCTTTCTGATGCGTAGCAAGTAATTGCAAAGACTCAACTCAACTCAACCCAATGGCCAGGTTCTGGGTATATCATGAGTGCCAAAACAAACAAATCTGTCCTTGAGGGATTGTAACAAGAGTGCTTCTTAGAGGCAAGGATGATAAAACTTTGTCTCACAGTCTCTAGATATGTTATAAGAGGGGCCTGTCACTGGAAAAGACTGGAGAGGTCAGTGAAGGAGAGGAAGACCCTCAAGGAGATGGGCTGACACAGTGACTGTTACAGTGCATTCACTCATGGCGAAAATCGTGAAAATGATACAGGATAGGGCAACCTTCTGGTTTGTTGTCCAGAGGGTCATAAACAACAGCACCTAAGAACAACCATGAAGACCCATGTATGTGGCCCAAGTTACAAAGGCCAGAGCTAGGAGAAGAAAAACAAAACAAAACACATCAAACCATTCCCCTGCATCAGTCACACACTGAAATGCTGGGATTGGATGCAAGATGTGATAGCACTGTGTTCTATCTGGATTTGCCAAGAGGCTGCTTTGAAATGGTGGCTCCTGCAGGAGTCTATTGATAACACTGTTCCCAGGTGGGGGCTCAATCATTGTCATGTTAGGCTCTTTGCAGTTGGTACCTTGGTTGCCAGGCAACTCTGGATCTCTTCATTACGCTAGTACCTTGTAAACATCTTCAGTGTTCCTGGTTTGGGGAATGAATAGGGTATGACTACATTACAGGAGAAAGCCCACTTACTTTCAAATGGTTAATCTCTGGCATAAAACTCTTCTAGTTTTAAATTCCTAATGCATTGTTGATGTGTATAGTTCTCTGAGCATGCGATGAAGCAAGGCTTTCCATGTCTTATAATACATTTTATAATTCTAATGTTAAGAATTATTATCAGGGAGCTCTGGTGGCCTAGTGGCCAGAAGCTGCACTGTAATCCCAGAGGCATGTGGTTTGAATCCACTAGATGCTCTGCTGGAGAAAGAAGGCCACTTTCCTCCTGTACCAGTCAGATCCAATTTGACGATACACATAAAAAATAATAAAATTTAAAACAACAACAACAAATATATATAAAAAGAATTATTATCATCATTCATATGTTGTTGTTGATTGCCTTTGAGTTGAGCACGACTCATAGTGACCCTATGAACAAAAGGCCTGAAGCCCCTCTACAACTATTGACATTTATCAAAGTTCATAGAGTTTCCGGAGGCATGTTGTTTAGGAAGTGGATGCCACTCCTGCTTCCAAAACTGTTGTAGTATGTTATTGTTGTCATGTGCCATTTAGTTGCCTGCAATGCTTAGCAACTCTGTGTACAGAAGCTCTGAACCCATCCCTGTCCTTAGCCAGTCTCACTAACTCCAATACATCAACTCAAATTGCCCCAGTTACTATATCAATACATCTCATCCAGGGTCTTCCTCTCCTGCGCTGTCTATCCACCCATCCGAGCATGATGTCTTTCTCCAAGGACTGATCTGTCCTGGCCACATGCCCAAAGTAAGTGAGGTGGAGCTTCAAAATGCTAGCCTCCAAGGGAAGACTTGTTTTCATCCTCTCCAAGACAAACCGATTTGTTTTCTTGGCAGTCTATTGTATGTTCAAGATCATTCACATAGTTTCTTCAATTTGCACTAGGACTTCTACACAAAACCTTTGTTATTGAATAGCCAACTAAAGAGATTTAAAAAAATGATAGGTAGAGTCCACTATGATAAAAAGTTAAGGGAGCAAAACAACGATGAGATATCATCTTACCCCAGTAAGAATAGCGTAATTTAACAAAATAGCAAACATCAAATGCTGGCGAGGTTGTGGAGAAACTGGAAACCTTATTCACTGTTGGTGGCAGTGTAAAATGGTGCAACCACTGTGGAAGGCAGTATGGCACTTTCTCAAAAAGTTGCAAATAGAAATACCATTTGACCCAGCATTCCACGACTGGGGATATACCCTAAAGAAACCATAACTGCCACCCAAGCAGATATATGCACACCCATGTTCACTGTGGCTTTGTTCACAATAGCAAAGAGTTGGAAACAACCTAAGTGCCCATCAACAACCAAATGGATAGAGAAGCTGTGGTATATTCACACAATGGAATATTATGCAGCATTAAAAAGCAAAGAAATCATGAAATATTATGCAAAATTGGTGACCCTAGAGGATATTATGCTGAGTGAAATATCTCAGTCACAAAAGGACAAATATTGCATAGTCCCACTGTTGTAAAATGGGACTGATTTTGAAGTTGTGGGGAGACTGAGAAAAAGGGAATATATAATGTCCATTGCATTGAAACAGATGAGGGAGAGAACTGTTTAAAAGGTAAATGTCGTGGCCTAGTGGCAAGGAGCTGCAACTACAATCCCAGAGGTGCATGGTTCAAATCCACCAGATGCTCTGCCAGGGAAGGAGGGACAGTCTCCTCCTGTACAAGTGAGATCTGATTTGATGGTACACGCACACACACACACACACACATACACACACACACAAAGGTATATATGATTAGGTATTAGTGGACTTGGGGGGAGGGATTGCATAACAATAAAAGAATTTTTTCTTTTACTTTTGGGCAGGGAGAAAAAAGAAAAGAAATACTATGGGGAGGAGCTCTAGTGGTCTAATGGCAAGAAGCTGCACTGTAATCCCGAAGGCACGTGGTTCGAATCCACCAGATGCTCTGCTGGAGAAGGAGGAGCAATCTCCTCCTATACCAGTCAGATCTGATTTGATGGCACACAACAAGAAAAAAAACCAAAGAAATACTATGGGGGGTAGTTTTACCGTGGATCCCTAACAGGATAGAGGAGAGCTCTGGCGGTCTAGTAGTCCACAGGACAACACACTGCAAATTGAAAGACCATACCTCTGGTGGTTCAAATCCACCAGCAGCTCTGTGGGAGAAAGATGGGCAGTCTCCTCCTGTGAGAGTTACAGCTTCAAAAAACCCACTGGAGGGTCAGCTATGAGTCGGTTCTGACTGGAGAGGGAGGGCAGTGAGTGAGTGAGTGTGTAACAAGATGGATTGATGCAAAGACTACAAAATCAGCCTTGAACAAGGGAGCAATGCGAATGGAGTTAGATGAGCCAGCGTCAGAGGTGCTGTCCAGAGGATTGGTATGAACTGGAGTTTCTCTGATGGCATCTTACGAGAACCACCTATGGTTGCATGAGTCAGAATCAACTTGAACAGTAGTGAATTTGGTTTGGGGTTGATTAACAGACGAGAAACAGGCTGTTGAAATTGTGTGGGGCCAGAGCAGAAGACCAGCCCCAAGTAGGGGGTCATCAAAAATCAGACTGTTGGTAAACATTTAGCCCCGTTAGATTAGACAATCCAATCTGTAACCACTGTGCAATAGAGACTTTCATTTCTTGTTAAGGGCTGTCATATATTTCATTTGTTGGTTTTAATTTTTTTTCTTTGTGAGTGAATAATTTATAAATCATATTGGATTTTCAGTCAGTCAGTCTGTCAGTCAGTCAGTCAAAGATATTTTGTTGTTCTTTATTTTCTTTCCCTTTTAAAAGACATTTTGTTTTACAATAATAAATACCACTGATTAATATTAAGCACTGATGGCCTAGTGGCAAAAAGCTGTGGCTGCAATCCCAGAGGTATGTGGTTCGAAGCCAGCTGCTCCATAGGAGAAGGATGGGCATTCTTCTCCCATGCGATTAACTGCTTCTGAAAACCCACCCAAGGGTCAGTTATGGGTCGGTTCTGACTCTCCGGTACACAACAACAAACTCTTATTGTATAATGCCTTTTCCTTCACTCAACCAATATATTTATGTATTTTTACTCCCCTTTCTTCCCTATTGTATCGCTGTTTTCCTCCTAGATGGATTCTGTGTGTAAACCTATCGGGGTCCAGCCCCGATATATCGAAACAGTTCCGCCGAGAGAAGGGACGAGGATTAAATGAAGACCCAGAGAGTCTCCTCGTTGATCACGAATCCCTCTCTTTATTATCTCTGAAAAGGCTTATATAGGTTTCCTAAAAACACACCTGCAGGGGTAATCACATTATCTCATTTAGATTTCCGTTTTGAGATGGTTCTAGCCAAGATGGAATCAGTTCTGCTGGTTTTACAAATGTAGTGCTAGTCTTGCCTTGCAAGTTAGCCAGGCCTCTGATATAAACCTATTATTATTTTTATTATTGTGTGTGTGTGTGTGTGTGTGTGTGTGTGTGTACTGTCAAATCATATCTGACTGGTACAGGAGGAGATTGTCCCTCCTTTCCCGGCACAGCATCTGGTGGATTTGAACCGTGCACCTCTGGGATTGCAGTGCAGCTTCTTGCCACTAGGCCACCAGAGCTCCCTGACATAAACCTTTTAAAACAGTGTGGGTTTTTTTATATATTATTATTATTTTTGTGTGTGTACCATCAGATCGGATCTGATGGGGGAAATTGTTCCTCCTCCTCCAGCAGAGCATCTGATGGATTTGAGCCATGGACTTCTTAAAACAAACAGTGGTTTTATACCATAATTGTCCATCTGTGACTGACTTCTACCACTCAGCATAATTTGTTCTAGATTCATCCATGTTGCACACTACTTCATGAATTCCTGCTTGTTGTTAGTCACGCATAACTCCACATTGTGTGGACGTACCAAGGTTTCTTTAGCTGTTCGTCAGTTGATGGACAGTTAGATTGTTTCCCAGTTACGAGTGGACTGGGCTAGGGCTGTTACAGGCAAGCTTTCATCGTCAAGTGGAGCAGGACCTGGTATCTAATCTTGCCCTGTGGGTGCAGCTGCCAGAAGTGTACATGTGGCAGGCTCCTGATGCTCTCTCTTGCCAGATGGGAAAATGAAAAAGAGGTAACAAATCAACGAAAAGTGCTCAGGAAACAAACAAAAATGGTGGGAATGTGTAAGAAAACAGAAACATCAAAACTGAGAAAGGAACAAATGGAAAAAGAATCAGAATTGAAAACTGAAAGACAAGGAGAAAAAAAATAAAGTCCAGCAGAGGAGAGGAAACAACTGGAGAGAAGAGAAGGTGGACGAAATGGAAAAAACAAGGGTGCTGGAGAAGAGTGTTGAATATACCACGAACTACTAGGAGAACAAACAGGTTCGTCCTGGAAAGGGTGAAGCCAGGCTGCTTCTAGGAGTCAAGGATTTTGAAGTTTAGTCTGACATACTTTGGACATGTTGTAAGGAGGGACCAGTCCTTGGAGAGGGACATCATGCTTGGGAGGGTGGAGGGACAGCACAGAAGAGGATGACTCTCAATGAGATGGATTGATTCAGTGACTGGGGTAATGGGGGTAGGAGTGTCGGAGACAATAAGATTAGCACAGGATAGAGCAGGGTTCCCAGGCGACTCGACGGCACATAACAACAACAACACAACTACATCCCACTTCCTCCCTGTCTTTCCTCTTCCCTTTAGTCCTTCTTTTCTACCCTTCCTGCCTTCTGAGATATATTTCCAGGCCTCTACAGCCCATTTGATCTTGCACACTGATCTTTCTAAAAAGTCATACATCCCTGGTGTTACTGGTCATAGTATAGACCTTTCTGGTCAACATTGACCCACAAATGAGAGTTCATTTTCAGGCTCCAGGAGTGACGAAGGGCTGTAGTCCTGGGACAGGGGTATGGGTAGGTGCGGGTGTGTGATTAGTCAAAGAGTGTTTTGCAGTGAAATTGGCCAATATTTTCCGTTTTTTGGGTTTGCCTGTCACCAGATTGTCCAGTTTTCAGGATTATCTACTGATTTTTTATTGTTTTTTAAAAAAATTTCGTACACTTTGATGGCTTCATTTATTATCTTCTGCTTTTCATTCACCTGGAATATATTTGTGTTCGCGGCCGGTTTCTGGAAAAAGAACTATTAGGTGTTGCCTAGCAACCTCCACTTGAGTTGGAATTAGGCTGCTGTTTTAGAGGAGGGGACAGCTGCCAGCCTTTCCGAGTGGACCGCAACCTTTCCGCGTTGCCTAGCAACCGTGTGAGGGGCGATGTGATTGGACCATTCCCCAAGTCCCCTTCCCCCAGAAAGACTAGAGCTAGAAAGTTAATCTCCCTTTTAGAGAACCAGGGCTTTATTTATTTATTTTTTTAAATGGCTATAACATCATTTAGACATTTTTTAAAAAAATATTAATTTACTTTAGACCGAAAGTTTACAAAATATTTTTCTTTTTTACACGCTTTTTTGTTTTATAACATTGCCATTGATGAATGGAATTGCAATGTCTGATCAACACCTTATTGTGTATTTTCTTTCCCTTCGCCAAATTAATCTGGTTTTCTCCCCTTCAGTTCCCTCTCCTCCCTACCCATCCTTGTTAACCCTGTAAGATGTATTCTGTGTGTAAACTTTTCCTTAGCTTTTTATAATAGTGACATTAGACCCTAATTGTCCTATTGTGACTGACGTGTCACTCAGGCTAATTTCTTCTACAATACATCCATGCTGTGCTTATTTCACAAATTTTTCATCAATTTTTTGCTTTGTTTTGTTGGTATTTGGATTGTTGATATTTTTTATTGATGAAGAATTGATAATTATATACTATTGCAGAATTATATAATAATTGATAATGAATAATAATGGATGAATGTACCAGACTTTCTTTAGCTATTTGTCTGCTGACAGACACTTGAGTTGCTTTCAACTTTTACCAACGTAAATAATGCTGAAATAAATGTGCGTATATTGAGGCTCAGTGTCAAGAAGACAAAGATTCTAACCACTGGACCAATTGGCAGCATCAGGATGGATGGTGAAGAGACTGAGATTGTTCACAGCTTCAGTTTGCTTGGCTCCACAGTCAACACTCTCAGCACCAGTAGCCAGGAAATTAGAAGACGTATTGCTATGGGAAAGTCTGCTGTTAGGGACCTTTCCAAATTTCTGAAGAGCAATGGTGTCTCTTTGGAGACTAAGGTGCATCTGATACAGGCCATGGTCTTTGCAATCACTTGTTATGCATCAGAGAACTGGATAATGGCTAGGATGATAGAAGGAGAATTGATACCTTTGAGCTGTGGTGCTGGAGAAGAGTATTGAGAATACCATGGACTGCTAGGAAAACAAACAGATTCGTCCTGGAAAAAGGTTAAACCGGGCGGCTCCTTGGAGGCAAGGATTCTGAAGCTTTGTCTGAAATACTTTGGACATGTTGTGAGGAGAGACCGGTCCTTGGAGAGGGACATTATGCTTGGGAGGGTGGAGGGACAGCGCAGGAGGGGAAGGCCCTCTATGAGGTGGATTGATTCAGTGACGGGGGTAATTGGGATGGGTGTATTTGAGACAGTGCGATTGGCACAGGACAGAATAGAGTTTAGGGCTGTTGTACATAGGGTCGCTATGAGTCGCAAGTGACTCGATGGCACATAACAACAACAATATTTGTTATCAGTCTGTGGTCAGATCTTATTTCTTTAGGATATATACTTAGTAAGATTATTGGATAATACAGAGTGTCTATTTCCATCTTTCAAAGGAAACTCGAAACTACTTACAATAACTACCCTCTGAAGAATGGGTCTGAACCCTCTTCTATCCCGTGTCATTCTCATCATCTCTGGTATACTTGAGCCCCCTGTTACAATCACTGTGTCAATCTATCTCCTCGAGGGTCTTCTTCTCTCATGCTTCCCTTTCCTCTTTCCAGGCATGATGCCTTTTCCCAAGGACATTGGAGAGTTGGACAGTGACTAGAGATGATAGAAAGAGAATTGATGCCTTTGAGCTGTGGTGCTGGAGAAGAGTGTTGAATATACCATTGGCTGCTAGGAGAACAAACAGGTATGACCTGGAGAGGGTGAAGCTAGAACGCTCCTTGGAGTCAAGGATTCTGAAGCTTTGTCTGATATATTTTGGGCACGTTGCAAGGAGGGACCGGTCCTTGGAGAGGGATGTCATGCTCAGGAGGGTGGAGGGACAGTGCAGGAGAGGAAGACCCTCAATGAGATGGATCGATTCTGTGATCGGGGTGGTGGGAGTAAGTGTGTTGGCGATGGCGAGTTTGGCACAGGATAGAGCAGGGTTTAGAGCTCTTGTACACAGGGTCGTTATGAGTCTCAAGCAACTCAATGGCACATAACAACAACAACAACAGTGCCTCCTAACAACATACCCAAAGTATGTGAAGAAAAAGCTTCACCATCCTTAATTCCAAGGAGCATCCTAGTTGAACTTTCTCTAATATTGTTTTGTGTGTTCTTTTGGCAGTTCAGGGCATATACACTGCTTTTCTCCAACACCGTAGTTCAAAGGCATCAGTTCTTCAGTCATCCTTATTCATTGTCCAATTTTCAGATTCATGGCAAGTAATTGAAAAGATCACAGTTTGGATCAGGTGCACCTTAGTATTTAAACTGACAGCGTTGCTCTTCAGCAAAAAGATGCAACACATCTTTTTATTTTTTTTATTTATTTTGTGTGTGTGTGTACCGTCAAATCAGATCTGACTGGTACAGGAGGATATTGCGCCTCCTTCTCCGGCAGAGCGTCTGGTGGATTCGAACCGTGTTCCTCTGGAATTGCAGTGCAGCTTCTTGCCACTAGGCCACCAGAGCCCCCCATCTTTTTATTTCTTGACTGCTGATACCAAGGTTGTTGATTGTGGATCTAATTTGCACTATTTTTTTTTAAATTTTTGTGTGAGTGTACCGTCAAATCAGATCTGACTGGTACAGGAGGAGATTGTCCCTCCTTTCCCGGCAGAGCATCTGGTGGATTCGAACTGTGAGCCTCTGGGATTGTAGTTGCAGCTCCTTGCCACTAGGCCACTAATTTGCACTATTTTATATTCCCATTAATAGTGTAGAAAAGTTCCTCTCTCCCCAGAGAGGAGCGATCTGAATCCACCAGTTGCTCAGCTGGAGGAGGGGGGACAATCTCTTCCTGTACCAATCAGATCCAATTTGATGGTACAAACACACAAAATAATAAATATAAAAAATTTTTTGAAAATTTCTCTCTTGGTGGTGGGGAGGGCTGGACGGGGAGAGAAGTGCAGCAATGAATGAATGGAAATCCAAAAGCTCTGTAAATGCTCATTAAAATTATTTTTAAAAAATTTCAAAGTCTAAAAAAAAAAGTTCCTCTCTCACCAGGAGC
The DNA here is from genome assembly GCF_000299155.1 of Elephantulus edwardii. NCBI lineage: Eukaryota > Metazoa > Chordata > Mammalia > Macroscelidea > Macroscelididae > Elephantulus > Elephantulus edwardii. The sequence goes on along the minus strand of NW_006399986.1, from coordinate 2,982,657 downwards.
TCTAGTGGCAAGAAGTCAAGAAGTTGTGCTGCAATCCCAAAGGCCCACGGTATGAATCCACCAAATGCTTTGCTAGAGGAGGAGGGATAATCTCCTCCTGTGCCAACAAATAAAATAATTTTTTTTAAAAAAAAAGTTCCTCTCTCTCCACAAACTTGCCAATATTTATTATTTGCTGTCTTATTGCACTTTAGCTAATATTGCTGGAGTGATGTGACAACTCTTGGTTGTTTTGATTTGCAACTCTGTAAGGGAGTTCTTCTGCTTCCCAAGCTTATCATGCTTGGAAAGGAGAAAGCTCAGAGAAAGAGAAGAAGACCGTAGAGATGGATTGACATAGTGACTGCAGCAATGGGCTTAAATGTATCAGAGATGGTGGGGACGGCATAGGGCAAGACAGGGTTCAGACAGATTGTTCATAGTGTTGCTATGAGTTGGCATCAACTCAATGACCACTAATGTCCACAATAAGGTGGCTCTGGTGGCCTACAGTAAGGAGTTGCACTGGCAACCCAGAGGAAAGAGGTTCGAACCTATCAGATGTTCTGCACGATAAAGATAGGCTATGTCCTCCTGTGTGATTTACAGCCTCTAAAAGAAAGCCTGCTGGAGGGCCGGCTATGACTCAGTTCCGACTAGCTGGCAATGTGTTGAGTTTGAGGTGAATGGCTAGTTGGGGAAGATTTGGTGGCACAGCCCACAGGGAGTTATGCTGGTCCCTCAAGGCTGCCGTTCAAAGGTGGTTCGACTCCACCAGCAGTACCAGAGGAGAAAGCTGAATAGTCTCCTCCTTTGAGATTGATTGCCTCTGAAAATGCAACGGAGGGTCAGCTTTCTCAATGGCAACGAGCTGAGTAACAACCAGTGACCCTTAGCACTTCCTTATGTCTTTGTTGGCCATCCGAATGTCTTCTTTGGCGAAGAGTCTTGTTAACATTCTCTATTTGTCAAATGGGTTGTTTATCTTTTTCTTGTTGAGGTATTGGTTATTGTTGTTAGGTGCTGTTGAGTCAAGCATGACTTATAGTTTACTCGAGGAGCAATGGATCTGAACCCTGCCCTATCGTGTGCCGTCTGCATCATCTGTGATGCTCTTGCACTCGATGTTACAGTCATCATGTTAATTCATCTCTTTGAGGATCTTTCTGTCTTTTTCTGACCTTCCATCTTTCCAAGCATGATTGATGTTCTTTTCTAAGGAGTGGTGTAGGGGTTAAGTTGACCAAGCCAGAGCTACCTAGATTAAAATAATGCATTCAGGCCAAAAAACACTATATCCTAAGTGTATATGCTATCTTTCTAGTCTTTAAAAAATTTTTTTTTTCATTTTAAGATATGTATGTTAGGCGAGCTCTGGTGGCCTAGTGGAAAGAAGCTGCACTGCAATCTCAGAGGTACATGGTTCAAATACACCAGATGCTCTGCTGGAGAAGGAGGAATAATCTCCTCCTGTATCAGTCAGATCTGATTTGACGGTACACACAAAAAAGAATGAAGTAAAATAAAATTTAAAAAAAGATATGTATGTTAATAAAAAAACCCAAAATCCTATCTAATGCTGTACAGAGGTAACTCATGGTTACTGTGATGCTAAACACTGTGACACTGATGTGTCAAATGCGATGATAGTTACCCATGGTGGACAGTGCTTGGAGCTTCCTGATTAAATCAAGCTTGGAAGCAGGAGTGGCATTCACTTCTGAAATGGCTTGCCTCTGGAAAATCTATGAAGAGTAATCAGGTCTTTCATTCATAGGGTCGCTATGAGTCATCTATGACTTGATGGCACTTAACAACAACATGTTAATAAAACAAAACAACAACCCCTATCTAATTGATGTGTATATATATATATGTGCATAAACTTGATTCTTCTGCTGTGATAAAGAGGTAGTGATGGAAACAGGGAAGATCAGGAAATAAAAATAGTAAAAAACATCTTGGAGCTTCCTGTTGTTATGTTGTCATGTGCCTGCAACTCATAACGACCCTATGTGCAACAGCTCTGAAGCCTGCCCTGTCCTGAGCCAGTCTCTCTGACTCCAACATACCTACCCCCGATACCCCAGTTACTGTGTCAATCCATCTCATCCTGTTTTTCCTCTCCTGTGCTGTTCCTCCACCCTTCCAACCATGATGTCCTTCTGCCTCCTGCCCATGTGCCCAAAGTATGTGAGACAGAGCTTCAAAATCCTAGCCTCCAAGGAGAAACTTCGTTTTAACCTCTCCAAGACAGGCTTATTTGTTTTCTTGGCGGCCTATGGTATGTTCGAGACTCTTCTCCAGCACCATAACACAAAGGCATCAATTCTTCTGTCATCCTTAGTCGTTGGCCAGCTCTCTGATGGATAGTAAGTAATTGTGAAGACCATGGCCTGGATCAGGCACACCTTAGTCTTTGGACTGTTATTGTTGCTTCTCAGTACTCTGGAAAGGTCCCTAACAGCAGATTTTCCCAATGCAGTTCGTCTTTTGACTTCCTGACTGCTTGTGCCAAGTGTTGATTGTGGAGCCCAGCAAGCTGAAACTGTTAACAACCTCAATCTCTTCTCCATCTATCATGGTGCTGCAATTGCCCCAGTGGTGAGAATCTTTGTCTTCTTGATGTTGAGCTTCAATTCATTTTGAAGACTACCATCCTTGACTTTCTGCATCAGGTGCTTCAGGTCCTCCTCAGTTTCAACAAGCAAGATTGTATTATCTGCATAATGTAGGTTGTTGATGAGTCTTCCTCCAATCCTGATGCCACAATCCTCCTCATGAAGCCCAGCCTCCCGAATGGCCTGTTCTGCATATAGATTGAAAAGGTATGAAGACAGGATGCATCCCTGTTGCACTCGTTTCCTGATTTTGAACAATGTAGTGTTTCGCTGCTCTGTTCTGAGGACTGCTTCGTTGTCTGAGTATAGATTACACATGAGCACAATCAAGTGTTCTGGCACTCCCAATCTGCTCAAGGTTAGCCACAATTTGTCATGGTCCATACAGTCAAATGTCTTTGTGTAGTCAATGAAACACAGATAGACATTCTCTCTTTTTGTTTAATTAATTTTAATGAAAGTTTACAGAGACATTGGCTTTCCATTCATTCACTGTTGCACTTTTCTCCCTGTCCACCCCCTCCCCCCTCAATTCACTCTTCTCTTTGAAAAGTAAAAGAAAAAAATTTTTAACACAACAGTGATTTTTAAAAATTAATATTAATGAAAATTTGCAGAGATTTTGGATTTCCTAATCTTTTTTTTTTTTAAATTGTATTATTTTTACGTGTACTGTCAAATCAGATCTGACTAGTACGGGAGGAGATTGCCCCCTACTTCTCCAGCAGAGCATCTGGTGGAAGATTTTGGATTTCAATTCATTCATTGTTGCACTTTTCTCCCTGTACACTCTCCCCAGTATATTCTTCTCTTTGAAAAGTAAAAGAAATTTTTTTTCATTGTAAAAAAATTCTTTCATTGTTATACAATCCCTCCCCCAAGTCCATTCCACTGTGCAGCCTTCATTCTGGACTCCTGTCATGACGATAATACCTAATCATATATCCCTTTTAAACAGTTCTCTCCCTCATCTGTTTCAATGCAGTATATAATTTATCCCATCTTTCTCAGTCTCCCTTCAACCCCAAAGTCAGTCCCATTTTACAACAGTGGCAGTATTTGTCCTTTTGTGACTGAGATATTTCACTCAGCATAATGTCCTCCAGGGTCACCCATTTTGTATATTTCTTGAGTTCCTTGTTTTTCAGTGCTGCATAGTATTCCATTTTGTGAATATACCACAGCTTCTCTATCCATTTTTTTCTTGATGGCCAAGCAAACTAAAGCTGTTAACAATCTCAATCTCTTCACCATCCATCCTGATGCTGCCAATCAGCCCAGTGGAGTGAGTCTTTGTTTTCCTGATATTGAGCTTCAATCTATATTGCAGGATGCAGTCCTTGACCTCTACAGCATGTGCTTCAGATTCTCCTCAGTTTCAGCAAGCAGGGTTGTGTTATCTGCATAACACAGATTGTTAATGAGTCTTCTTACAATCCTGATGCCACATTTCTCCTCATAGAGCCCAGCCTCCTGGATAATCTGTTCTGCATATAGATTGAAAAGGTATGGAGATAGAATACATCCCTGGCATACACCCTCTCAATTTTGAACCATGCAGTGTTTCCTTGTTCTGTTTTGATTGTCTCCTAGTCAAGTATAGATTTCGCATAAACACAATAATATGTTCTGGGATTCCCATTCTTCTCAGAGTCAGCCATACTTTGTTATGATCCACACAGTCAAATGCCTTTGCATAGTCAATGAAACACAGATAGACATTCCTCTGTCATTTCCTGTTTTCAGTTAAGATCCATCTAACATTACCCATAATATCGCTAGTACTATGGCCTCTTCTAAACCCAGCCTACACTTCAGGTATTTCTCTGTTGATGTGCTTTTCCAGTCGTTTTGGATAATCTTCAGCAGAATCTTGTTTGCATGTGATATCAGTGATATTGTTTGATAATTTCTGCACTCTGTTAGGGCACCTTTCTTTAGAGTGAGAACAAATAATAGATCTCTTCCAGTCAGTTAGTCAAGTGATTGTACTCCAGATTTCTTGGCATTCTGTATATAGACACAATCTGTGTGTGTGTGTGTGTACTGTCGAATTAGATCCAGCTTCACAGGAGGAGATTGCCCCTCCTTCAGCAAAGCATTTTTGGGACTTGTGCCTTTGGAATTGCATGGTAGCTTCTTGCCACTAGGCCACCAGAGCTGCCTGTATGCAGACTTTTTTTTTTAGTTAACCAGTTTTCTTTTTTTATTATTATTAAATTTTATTAGTTTCAATGAACATTCACAGGGATTCTGGGCTTTCACTCCTTCATTGCCGCACCATTCTCTCCACCCTCTTCCCTAGTTTGTTCTTCTTCCCCGCCATCCGAATGTCTGTTTTAATTGTCCAGTTGCCACAGTGCTTGTCAAAGTCAGTTCTGATTAATCTCCTTTGTCGGTGTGTCCTTTGCCATTCCCTATCACTCCTCCCTGAGAGAGACTTCACCCTGAGTCATAAGGAAAAGGGGATGGCGTATTCTCTTAGCTACTTCCTGCTGAAAAGGGACGCTGTGGGTTTCAGGGTGAAGATCTTCTCTCACTACTCTAAAGGGCCCCTTTGGCAGTAGGAAACACATAGACTATTATGGAGATTGATTTTGGAATTTAGATGCACTCTTATTGATTGTGCTTGGCCGTACATGTTCATATCCTTGAAGATGTATCATGGGGGTGTTGCAACCTAGAAGATACAAATTTGACTAACAAGTTATAAGTACATGAGTCAAAAATTATGGAAAAGTAAAAGAAAGGATTCTTTCATTGTTTTACAAACCCTCCCCCAGGTCCCCTCCACCATGTAGCCCTCGCTCTAGACTCCTGTGATGACAGAAGTACCTAGTCATATATCTCTTTTAAACAGTTTTCTCCCTCCTCTGTTTCAGTGCGGTATACATTATTGAACCCATCTTACTCAGTCTCTCCCCAACCTCAAGGACAGTCCCATTCTACAACAGTGGCATCATGTAATATTTGTCCTTTTGTGACCGGGATATTTCACTCAGCATAATGTTCTCCAGAGTCAACCATTTTGAATAATATTTGTATGAAGACTTTTAAATATGTTAAGGAATTTCCCTTCCATTCCAATTTTGTTGAGTAGTGTGGGGTGGAGCTCCCCTATTAAAACAAGCTTGGAAGCAGGAGTTGCATCCACTTCCATAATAGCTTGCCTCTGGAAAGCCTTTGAACCTGGAGAGAGGATGAAAGATACACCCAAGCATTGAGGACTCTCCTTTGTAGGGTCACTGTGAGTCGCCTGCGACTCGACAACACTTAACAACAACACAACCACAGCGGCTTGCAGAAAGTGAAGCTTTGAAGCAGTTACTTCAGAAGAGCAAAGAGTACAGCCTTCAATATGCATTGCATCTTAATATCAAAAAAACAAATTACCTCACTCCTGGACCAACAGGCGACATCATGACAGATGGAGAAATGATTGAAGTTGTGAATGATTTCATTTTACTTTTATCTACAATCAACAACCATAGTAGCTTGGCCCCTCTTCAAGCAATAACCTTAAGATGAAGCTGTATCATTTTTGCCTCCAAGGAGCACTCTGGTGCGCTTTCTCTAACACATAAATTGTTAGTTCATTTGGTAATCCATGGGATGTTATGCACGCTTGTCCAACAGCACAGTCCAAAGGCATCAACTCTTCTTCTGTCATCTTTAGTCATTGTCCAGTGACTACATACAGTTAAAGGGCTTGAGGGTGTTGAAGACTGTGAGGCTGGCCATAGACAGGACAGGGTTCAGATCTGTTGTTCATACAGTCGCTGTGAGTCGTACTTGACTCAACAGCATCTAATACCATCACCAAGAGTAGACCCAACAACATAGAAATATCGAGTTAAAAAACCCCTCAAAACATGAAAGAAAAGATTGTAAATAGCCTGAAACATTTCCCCTCAAAAGATGGCAGCCCCTTTGAAAGAATTGTTCTCTAAATTCTGTGGCAAATCCAGTCTCCACAACAGGTGCCCCCAAGGCCTCGCTACCATTGCTTGAGTCACCTACTCGGAGGGGACGAAGGAGGGAGGTAGTGGCTGTTGATGACTGACTGCAAACACGTGGATGCAAGCACAGCGGAGAGCGCGTGCGCAGTTATGAGTCTCTCTCTCTCTCTCTCTCTCCCCCCCCCCCGTGTGACAGCGGCCTGGCGCATGCGCAGTAATGAGACCGTGGTGCTAGGGCATGCACGGTGCATGCACAGTTGTGAAACCACAGTGCGCCAACATGCCCAGCGCATGCGCAGTTATGAGATGGCCTCGTGCTGGCGTGCGTCGCCCATGCGCAGTTATGAAACTGCCTCGCTCCAGTGTGCGTGGTGCATGTGCACTTCCGGTGTCTTCGCCAAGGTGTCAGTTGAGCTGTCAGTGGTTGTTGCCCCTCCGGGCATGGCCTCAGAATTGGAAAGCCCGGCCCGTGCCATGGTGACCGTGGCCTATGTGGCGTTTCCGATTGAGGGGATGGCCAGTTTGGGGAGCTACTTCAAAGACCCCTGCGAGCACTACTTGTTTCCAGCCATTGAGTGAGTATGGATGCCCCCTCCACCGTGTGCCCACCCACTCGGTTTTCCTCAGTCCCGGATCTTGCATTTGGAACTCTCACAGGCATTTTTAATGGTGGGCGTCTTGCAGAGACATGAGTCTTAAGGTCCCTAAGTTTGAAGGAGGCGAGGCCATGGCATGACTCTGGGTTTGAGGGACGCGAGGGGAAGGTTCTTGTGCTCCGTGTCCGAGGGTGTATGGGGGCTGGAGGGGAGGAGGAGAGGGCAGAATGCCCGGGTCTGAGGTCGGATGCGGGCATGGGAGTCCTGGGTCTGAGGGAGGAGGTGAAACTGGGGGTGGTCCCCCACTGGGCATGCTGGGAATTGAGGAAAAGAGAACTGCGGGATCCTCCAAAATGTCCCCCTTAACCCCCCGATCAGCACGAGGGACTTGGTTTGGCCTCGTTGGAGGTCTGTGCCCCAATCTCAGAGAAGGAACATGGTACCCGTGGCCTGGTCCCGGGGCTCGATGGCCATCAGCCAGCTCCTTCCCTCCTTGGGGTGTCCGAGGGGGACTCTGAGGAATGGCCAGTGACCCTCGCTTTGCTGGGAGATGAAGGAAGTCTCAATGGGTGGCTGGCAGGACGCTGTGTGGGGACACGTGTGTGTGTGTGTGTGTCCCTGAGTGGCCACCACAGGTGGGTGGCCTCTGGTTCGTCCCCCCTCAGAAAGGCTCTGTTGTCCATCTGTGAGTAGCCTGGGGTCCTCTTTAACTGCCCCATCTCCCTTTAGCATCTGGTTTGGGCTCTGGCCTGCAACCTGCTGTCCAGGAGCCTGGCCACTCGGGGGTGAGCGCCTGGCTGTTAACTGGAAAGGGTCGTTATTGACACCTGTCCACCTGGCTGTCTGCTCCTTCTGTAAAGATCCAGATACAGAACACGCTGTGGGCAGTTCTCTGTCACTTGGAGACTCTATCACAGTTTGACCTGGCTTGAAGGCATGGACGGCAACGTGTGGTTTTGTGCAACTCAGTCAGAATAACTCACAGCTGGCCCTCCAGGGGGTGTTCAGAGGCTGTAAATTGCACAGATTTATCCTCTTCCTCTCCTCCGTTCAAACCCCAACTGCAGGGACTTCCGACTCCTTACCTAGCAGGCTATGCACATGGAGCTTGGACTAGGTGAAGTGTATCCTTTTGTGGTTTGGATCAGGTTTCTTTAGGGGAGTACAGACTCTATAATCAGACAGCCTGGGATGTCCACTCACAACTAGACTACAACCAGGTTCTCTCACGTAAGAGCTTCCCTTCCTGCTGTGCTTGATGTCAGTCATCTGTAAACAGGAACATGGATAGTATTTGTGTTAGATTTTTATTGTCGTATGTGGTGGTGGTGTTAAGCGCCGTCAAGTCGTAGGAGACTCATAGCGACCTTATGAGTGAAAGACCTGAACACTTGTATGACTTTCATCCTTTCTCCATGTTCATAGAGTTTCTGGAGGCCAGCTATTATGGAAGTGGATGCTACTCCTGCTTCCAAGATTGTTTTAATCAGGGAGCTCCACCAAACACTGTCCACCAGGTGTAACCATTATCACATTTGACACATCAGTGTCGGAGTGTTCAGCTTCACAGCAACCATGAGTTATACCTCTGTGCAGTAATGCATAGACCAGTGCTATACCACTTAGAAGAATGTTTGACAAAAAAACAATTTAAACCAGGCCTGAGGGCCCTAATGGGTTTTTAACTAGGAGGCCTTATGTATGTTGCCTTTGTTTAGATAATGCATTAAGGTCCCTGGATTATGCAAACAGGGTTTGAGGCGTTACCTAAAGGTTAGTGGTTCAGAGTGACCCAGTGGCTTCATAGAAGAATGGCTGGGTGGTCTACTCCTGTAAAAGTATTGTTAGATGCTGTCGAGTCCAGTGCAGTGTGTACTCTGAACCCTGGGCTACCTACATATTTGATAACTGTCCTTTGTAACCGTTGTTAGTCCTCCTGTTGAAGTCTTCTTCTTTTTTAGCCTGCCGTCTGCTTTGCCAAGTGTGATTTCTTTCTCCAGTGACTGTTCTCTTCTGACAACAGGTGCCCAAGTATGTGAGGCACAGGTTGCCCATCCTTGCTCCTAAGGAACATTTTGGGGTTGGGCTGTTTTGGTTTTTTTCCCTTTTACAAATAATAACTTTTATTTGTCATTATTAAAAGTCTGAATTTTAAACAGATTCCTGAAGTGGTGGCTCACAGCCGTCAGCAACTTGAGCTTTTCCAGGGCTGCCCGCCTTGCCATGAAGCCCCATGACCTTGATTCAAACCTGGGCAATTTTACTTTTCTAACAAAAACGTCGCGGAGAGGATGCATAGACTGACAGGCCTTTTCTTTGTCTTTCCTACTCCTTTCTGGAGTCAATTTACTGACCCGTTGGCTTTAAAGTCATTTGTCTTGGATCATGCCTGATTTGGCAGACCGGTTGGTGCCAGAACAAAGGGTGGGGAAAAAAGAGGAAGACTGCGGCAGGATGGACTGACATAACGGATATGACAGTGAGCTCCAGTACAGCATCAAGTCTACGGGTAGTTCGCGGTCCAGCCGGCTAGGCTCGCTGCACTGGAAGTGACTCAGCAGCTTTAGAGATCTTCCAGTCTCAGGGAGATCTGGTGGCTTAGTGGCAAGAAGCTGCACTGCAATCCCAGAGTTACATGGTTCAAATCCACCAGGTGCTCTATGCTCTCTTCCTGTACCAGATTTGATGGTACACACACAAATAATAATTTTTTTTCATTTTTATTATTTGTGTGTGTGTGTACCATCAAATCAGATTTGACTGGTACAGGAAGAGATTTTTCCTCCTTCTCCAGCAAAGCATTTGGTGGATTTGAACTGCGCACCTGTGGGATTGCAGTGCAGCTTCTTGCCACTAGGCCACCAGAGCTCGCCACAAATAATAATTTTTAAAAATTGGGGGGAAAAGAGGTCTTCCAATCTCATTGTTCTGGGTTTCTCTGTGCATGTGGGCGTGTTTTGGGTTTGTGTTGTTTGTTTTTTTTTGAAACCAACACAAAACAGACAAAGCAAGTAGCCTTGACATCAACATGAACTTTAATCATGGTCTGCCATTTTTATTTTTTAGATTTTTCTTCCCTCAGTCACAACACACACACACACACACACACACACACACACACACACACACACGTTAGCACAATTTTTTTTACCGTGGAGCACATTTTGTCACAAGTAGGATCCGTGCCCTGTGAGTTAGTTCTCCTCCGTAATTCACTTGAATTTTTCTAAAGGCAGCCTCATCGTTTTGCAGATCCCCAAGGATCACTTCAGAAACATTGAATCCATCAGATGCATCTTGGTTTCTTGAGCCCTTGTGACTAGTGCCTTCCTGTGGTTCTTGTTGAACAGAGCTGGTGCCTTTTCATCATAGCAGTCGTCTTTATTTTTTTTTTAATTTTTATTTTATTATTTTTGTGTGAGTGTACCGTACAGGAGGAGATTAGATTGTCCCTCCTTCCCCGGCAGAGCATCTGGTGGATTTGAACCGTGTGCCTCTGGGATTGTAGTTGCAGCTCCTTGCCACTAGGCCACCAGAGCTCCCCTAGCAGTCTTCTTTTAGAAAATCAAATCAACTGCTTTCCTCTTGGGCTCCTTTTTTTGCCACCGTTTGTAAGGCGTTTGTTCTTGCCAAGCACCACGCGTCTGCTCTGAGATGCAAAAGGGACTAAGGAGCATTGCCTGTACCTCTTTCAAGTTGGATTTTGCTGTTGTGGTTCAGTGCTCTCACACCGGAACCGACTCACGGCTGACCCTCCAGTGGTTTTCAGAGCCTGTTAAGTGGCATCAGAGGAAACTGCTTGCCTACCTTCTCCCTTGGAGCACTGGAGGATTTGAACCTTCTGGTTTTGGGGTTGGCAGTGCACCTCGTTTTCACTACGCTGTCAGAGCTCTCATTTTGCAATTCATGGTATTCAGTATTTGTCCATTTTTAAAATTTTTTTATTATTTTGTGTGCGTGTACCGGCAAATCAGATCTGACTGGTACAGGAGGATATTGCGCCTCCTTCTCCGGCAGAGCATCTGGTGGATTTGAACTGTGTACCTCTGGGATTGCAGTGCAGCTTCTTGCCACTAGGCCACCAGAGCTCCCCATATTTGTCCATTATAAATACTTATAAATAATTATTTTTTTAAATTTTATTATTTCCGTGTGTACCCTCAAATCGGATCTGACTGGTACAGGAGGAGATTATCCCTCCTCCAGCAGAGCATATGTTGGATATGAACCGCGTACTTCTGTGATTGCAGTGCAGCTTCTTGCCACTAGGCCACTCAAGCTCCCTTTATTTGTCAGTTTTAAAGGCATCAGTGATTCTTTTTTTTTAAAAAAATAAATTAAAAAATTATTATTTTTGTGTGTGTACTGTCAAATCGGATCTGATTGGTACAGGAGGAGATTGTCCCGCCTCCAGCACAGCATCTGGTGGATTCGAACCACTCACCTTTGGGATTGCAGTGCAGCTTCTTGCCACTGGCATCAATAATTCTTCTTTTTTTTTTTAAATTTTATTTTTATTATTTTTGTGGGCGTGTACCGTCAAATCAGATCTGATTGGTACAGGAGGAGATTGCCCCTCCTTCCCCGGCAGAGCATCTGGTGGATTCGAACCGTGCGCCTCTGGGATTGTAGTTGCAGCTCCTTGCCACTAGGCCACCAGAGCTCCCCTTAATTCTTCATTCTTAGCAATTTTCAACTTTCACATGCATATGAAGTGAAGGTCTCTCTTAGACATATCTTGGTGCTCAAAATGCTGTCTTTCATGCCATGAACACCTATGGGGTAGTTCTACTTGAATGAGCCCCAACTAAGAGATTTGTTATGCCCAAATTGGGTGTCTTCAGACAGCATGCTGCTTTTAATTACGAGTGAGGGATGTAGGAGTAGACACGCCAACGGGGTCTGGTTCACGCTCATGAGGTCACAGCCATGGTGACCTCAAGTCTTTGCTGTCAGCCACAAGGCCTCTCCAGAGAATGCAAGGAGGAAGCTACAGAACTTTAAAGTGTCCAGAATGACCCTTCGGCCACATCCTCTTTGGCAGGTATGTCCACCCTGCTCAGGTGAGAGCAAGGCTTAGGAAACACTTCATGCCTTTTCATCCACTAGTCAGCTCCTTGGTAACCTTCAAGGCCCAGTTGAGGGTGTGAATCGCAGTGAGGGCTGGGAAACCCGTTGTCTTGGCTGCTGGCTGCCCAAATATCACTTGGACATTTTGGTAACTAAATGAATTTGATGACATTCCCAACTGCTGTCAAATCGATTCTGACTCACAGGGACATTTTAGGACAGCATAGATCGGATACAAAGTTTTCCAAGGCTGGAGTCTGTCGACCTTTCCTTTCTCTCCTCTCGTTTTGACAGAAAAAGAGAATTTATGGATTTAAAAAAAAAAAGATGGCTTCGGTTCCCTGTGCCCCCCCCTGGAGAATGAAGGCACCAGCGCCCTAGGACTTCGGACTTCCAAGGTCACCCCAGCGTTACATAAGTATGAGGGGCAAACCGTTGAGCTGTGAGGAAGCAGGGAGTGACCATGTCCTCTCTCAGCCCACTCCCCACCCCAGGTGCTCCTTTGGCCCTGGCTGGAAGGCTGTGGTCGCCATGGAGACACTGCCTGTCGACCTGGGGGAGGGGCTGAGGGTTCAGGTGCCAACCCTCCTGGGAGCGCTCACCCCTGCACCACCAGCCCCGCGGGGAAAGGGGCCACTGGCCAGCCTCAGAGGGCACGTCTAGGCCGCTCAGCTCAGCTCGCCCCCAGCTGCGGCCTGACTTGGTGGCTGCAGTAAAGGGAGGCGACAGAAAATGCTTCCTAAACCTTAATCTGGCCTTGAGCCTCCCTGTCCCCTCAGGACACACAAGCTTAGCAAGGAAAAATGGCCCACTGGGGCCACTGACTGGCCTGCATCCCATCACCCAACAGACAGGGTGCCCCTAGATCAGGAGGCGTGGCTGGCCCCAGGACTCCATAGGTCCAGGGAGAAGGTCTCTGTCTGGGCAGTTCCCGCCCACTCCTGTGACCGACACCCCCACCCCCGTGTGGATCATGCAGGGCCCGGGGAATTCCTGGGGGACCCAGGCCCCTGGTTCTGACCCTGACCCTTCCCCGAGGTCGACTGGCTTAGGCCCTGGGGTCCCTCTGCACCAGGAATCCGCAGCTCCCCGCTATTTTCACCCTCCCTCCAACCCCGTTTGCCCGGGCCCTGCTTCTTCAAGGACCCCTCGGATCTGCTCCGTGGGAGCCCCCTCCCACGTTGGTATGGCCGGCCACGCCCCCTGAGGTGCGTCCTGCTGTCGCTCCGTGGGTGTCCCCCCCCCCCCGCCCGTGTTAGTATGGCTTTATCTCGCGGACCCCCGCCCCCGGAGGTGCTTCCTCTTTTTGGCTCCGTGGGGGCTCCACCCTCCCGCGTTGGTCCGGCCTGGCCCCGCCTCCTGATGTGTTTCCTTGCGGACCCACGCTCACGCTCCGTGGGAGTTTTCCCCCACCTGCATTGGTGCGGTCCGGCCACGCCCCCTGAGGTGCTTCTTTGCGGACCCACTCCCTACTGCGTGGAGAGCCCCCGACTTGAGTTGGTGCGGCCCGGCCACGCCCCCTGATGTACTTCTTCACGGACCTCCGCTCCCCGCTCCGTGGGAGTTCCCCCCCCCGCATTGGTGCGGCCCGGCCACGCCCCCTGATGTACTTCTTCACGGACCTCCGCTCCCCGCTCCGTGGGAGTTCCCCCCCTCATTGGTACGGCCCGGCCACGCCCCCTGAGGGGCTTCCTCGCGAACCCACGCTCCCCCTCCGTGGGAGTTCCCCCCGCCCGCATTGGTACGGCCCGGCCACGCCCCCTCCCGGGCTTTCTCGATATGAGCTGGGCTCCCCCGCTCAGCGCAGGTCCGCTCGTTGACCCTCTTCCGGAGCCCCGTCCTCACACTGACTTCTCGCCCCCTCATTCAGTGAAGCTTGCAGCCCCCGTGCTGCCTGCAGCAGCCCCCTGTCAACTCACTCTGCGCCCGCCATGGTCCATCCACGCCGCGCCCCACACCGATCTGGCGTTGGGGGCCCTCTAGGGGGTCGTGGCCGTCCTCTGAGGCCCCTCGTGGCCCATGCCCCTCGCTCGCGCTCTTGGCCGGCCAGACCCCGGGGTCTGCAGCCGCCGCGGATCCGGACTCGTTCAGCCCCTCCTATGGTGAGACCCCCCACCGTTTTTCCAGTGCTTTCTGTGGCCCTGTCCCCGCTGGCACCTTTGCCCACTGCTCGGAGCGTAAACCTCTCGTCCGTGCTGACACCCACTTGGTGTATTCCCCGCGGTGGTACATGCCAGCTTTCCCCTTTGTTTTGCCCTGGTGCTGGCAAGGGGGTTGGGTACGGGGTGGGAAGGGCTCAAATTACTGCTGACTCCAAGGCCCGATTTGAGCACTGGGGCCGCGGGGGGTGGTGGTGCAGCTAAGAGGCTGCTCTGGCTTGTTTTTCCACTTGGGAAGTTGGTCTCTCTCCCGGCCTATAACTCTGGAAATGGAGGAGGGGTCGAGGAGGCAGAGGCGTCTGGGGGCCTGGATTTGCCCCTTTGGCCAGAGGGCCAACTGAGTGATGCTCTGAGGTTTGCAATGAGGCCAAACTTTAAATGCAAATGTCTAGTTCATCAGGTATTTCAGGACGTATGGTAAAAGGGTTTCCTTCTCTGAGACAGAGTGCAGGACCGTGTTCACCCTGGTGATCAGGGGTTTCCCTCCTTGTGTGCGAACAGCTCTCCGCATACTCTTCAGCTGTGTTGGACAGGACTCAGCTGTAGTCACTGTCCTAAAACTTTGTAACAGACTTTCTGCAATCTCGCGCAGCCTCCGGGAAGTAATCACACCCTTAGGCTCCATTTCTTTCACTCAGTTTTTAGTCACTGACGGCGGGTTGGTCACATGCACTCCTTGGGTTCTTCCTCTTGCAGCCTCGACCTTTCCATCCACGGGCCCGCACTAAGTGCACTTCTTTGCGCACTGAATTTGTGTTTGCTCAGTGCCGGCGGGTTGGTTCGGATGCATAGGACCCCAGACCCCGTGTATGATAGAACTGAGCGGTGTCTGGTCTTGTGAATCGCAGCTGTCACTGTGTTGGAACTCATTGGAAGTGCTGTCAGCCCCTGTCACTGACAGTCCGACCGGTCCCCTCTTTCTCACTGTTCACCAAGCGCGATGGTCTTCTTTAGGGACTGGTTGGTCTGTACCAGTGCCAAGTCTGGAAGAGTTCTTGCTTTTAAAGGGCATCCTGGTTGTACTATTTCCTAGAACTTGTTTGTTGTCATGACAGTTCGTGGCCGTGGCAGTGTTTTCCGTCAGCTTTACAATTCGAAGGCATTGAGGAGTTTCTGTAGCCAGGCAGCTTCACGTGAGACAGTTGACCACTCGGTAGGATGGGTCACATACACCTTCGTTTTTAAAGCAACTAGCTGATTTCTTTTGGTTTTTCTTAAACAGTTTTAAAGAGGTCTCTTGTGGATCTGAGTAGTGCAGTTCCTTTTCTTTCTTGATGGGTGCACCTAGGGGCGATAACTGGACACACAGTTCTGTTTTGTTTGCCAAGATGTGAGGCTTGCCTCTATAGTGCTAAGTCCTCCTGCCCTGCTGAGTGTTTCCTGCTGTACAGGTGGGCCTGGGCCAGAGACAGGCATCCTGGGGCTTTACACATGTGTTACCTTCCATAGCCTACATGTCAGACCTCTCCCTAGACCCAGGATCCTTTGCACTTTGTCTGTAGCCTTGCTTACTTCTTAAAACTGTCTCGTGCACTCAGTGAACAATACTGCACGCTGCCGTGTGTGTGCACACCCCCTAAATGCAAATCCTAGCCTGGTAGCACATTTTCTTATTATAAGAGCTTCCTTCTCCCCACACCCCTTCTTAAAACCCAGACCACACACACACACACACAGGGCGCACATCTCCAGAGGTGTGTGCTGTAAATCTACCTTCTCAGGTGGTGTGCTTCCCCAGGCGTGGTCCTGGAAGCCTGGGGTGTAACCACCTTTTATCTCAAGATTGAGTCCCTGGGGGGATGTGATTAACAGGGTAGGCCGCTAACTGCAGAGTGTTTTGGTAGAAAAAGCAGGGGACAGTCATGCTCTGAGGTATATACTGTTTGATTTTCCACCTCAAACTTTTTCAGCATTAAACACACCAACACACCCTTTCACTGAGACGGGCTCTGGTTTTCTTCCTGGTCTTGTAGGTGGAGAGCTTGCTTGTCCAGGATTTTTTTTGTTGTTGGTGGTGGTTTTTTGTTTTGTTTGGTTTTTTTTTTAATAAGAGCCTTGTAAAATAAGATTTTTGATTGGTGTTATCTCAGCACAGAAGGTGTGTGTGCTTTGGAAACGTGGAAAATAACCAGCAACAATAATAAGAGTTAACAGCCGTCAGTACGTTTCTTGTAACAGCAGCCTGGCGCCCCCTGCCTGTGGCTCAGCCGGCTGTTTGTCCTGCAGCCTTTTCTGGTTTGTGTTAAGGTGTTGCGGTGGGCGGGTGTTGAGGTGTTGGGGTTGGGGGGGCGTTGAGGTGGTGTTGGGGGCGTTGAGAAGGTGGAGGGAGCAGTGGGCCTTTCGGGCTGGAATGTTCTTCCCTTGCAGTCCTCCTGCAGGGTTCTACTCTGGTTTTTCCCCGAGGTTGACAGTCCCACTGTGTGCCATCCAGCTAGTTTTCACTTGTGGCGACCCCACGTGGCAGAGCAGAAGTGGCCTATAGGATGTCCTTGTTGTTGTTATGTGCTGTCGAGTCGTTTGCGACTCATAGCGACCCTGTGTACAACAGCCTTAAACCCTGCTCTGTCCTGCGCCAACCGCACTGCGACACACCCATCCCGATTACCCCAGTCACCGAATCAATCCATCTCATAGAGGGTCTTCCCCTCCTGCGCTGTCCCTCCACCCTCCCAAGCATGATGTCCCTCTCCAAGGACCTGTCCCTCCTCGCAACATGTCCAAAGTATGTCAGATGAAGCCCCAGAATCCTTGCCTCCAAGGAGTAGCTTGGCTTAATCCTCTCCAAGATGAATCTGTTTGTTTTCCTGGCAGTCCATGGTACATTCAGTACTCTTCTCCAGCACCACAGCTCAAAAGCATCCACTCTCCTTCTGTCCTCCCTAGTCATTGTCCAACTCTCTGATGCATAACAAGCGATTGCAAATACCATGGCCTGTATCAGGCGCACCTTAGTCTCCAGAGAGACACAGGATGTCCTTAGTTGTGTGTAATCTTTTATGGAAGCAGAGCGCTAGGTCTTTTCTCCTTTGGAGCTTCCGGGTGGCTTTGAACTCCCAACGTTTTAGTTAGCAGCCAGCTGCTTACTGGTGTCTCACTGGGGCTCCTTTCCATGCTTTTTACTGCCCTTCTCTGCTTCCCTAGGACCAGTGTGGCAGTGAGGGCTTTGTTGAGACCGGGCTGGGTGGGAGAGATACCGGGAAGGGATGGCTGGTGGGAATCAGAGGGAGTGCTGAGGGGATGGGGACCCTGGATGTGTGCCTAGGGAGGGTGAGAGACCCACGTTTGGGACTCAGCTCAGTATGGCTTGTATTGAGGAGATATGGAGGAGTCCTGGAGTTCACTACAACTTTGAGGGGAGCCTCTCCCAGGTAGCTGGCATCTGAGTTGAGTTATAAGAAGGATAGGCGCTCTGGTGGCCTAGTGGCAAGAAGCTGCACTACAATCCCAGAGGTACTCGGTTCAAATCCACCAGATGCTCTGCTGGAGAAGGAGGGGCAATCTCCTCTACCAGTCAGATCCAACTGTACACACACAAAAAAATATTAAAATGAAATATTTTTTTAACTTTTATTGTATTATTTTTATGTGTACCATCAAATCAGATTTGACTGGTACAGGAGGAGATTGCCCCCTCCTTCTCCAGCAGAGCATCTGGTGGATTTGAACCACATACCTCTGGGATTGCAGTGCACCGTCTTGCCACTAGGCCATCAGAGCTCCCTTAAAATGAAATAATTTTTTTAAAAAAAGGGAGGAGGATCATGAATTGAGGAGGTAAACCCTGAAGGGAGCAGGTGTGTTCCAGGCCGAGGGTCTGGTTGGGATGAAGGGGGCCAGTGAGAAACAGACCAGTGCGTGGGTGACTTGTGGGCCCCCAGGAAGGGGCAGGAGAGAGACCAGGCCTTGGCCTTGGGAATTTCTGAGCAGGGATTTGGTACGAATGTTGGGACATGTGTTCTGGGGCTTATAGAAGAGGGGTTCTTAGCCTCACTCCCCCTTTCTCCTGCAGAAAGGCGCGAGGGTCTTTGGCGCCCTGGGTCCCGTCGGGCCCTGCTCTCCAGGGCTGTCCCTTGGCGGCCTGGTGGTGGGTGAACACCGGTTAAGCAACAAACTGCTGGCCTGGAGTGGCATCCTCGAGTGGCAGGAGGTGAGCTGGGGCTGTGACTGGTGAGGCGTGCTGGTCACCGCAGGTGGTCAGTGGCACCCCCTCGCTCTCTCCCCTGCACAGAAACGCAGACCCTTCTCAGACTCGGGGGCCAAGCTGAAGCGGACACTCCCCTGCCAGGCTTTTGTCAACCAGGGTGAGAACTTGTGAGTACTGGGGCAGGTAGGGGTGGTATGGGGCACCCTGACCCTCTCCTTTCTGGTGCGGGGGGGTGTGGTGGGGTCCGGCACAGCACCCTGACCCTCTCCTTCCCTTAGGGAGACTGACCAGTGGCCCCAGAAGCTGATCCTGCAGCTGATCCCCCAGAAGCTGTTGGTGAGACCCCTGTGCCCTGACGGCCCCTGCCCGTCCCTGACCGTTGGCTAAGTGCTCACCACTCCCCCCTCCCCGTCACCCTTAGGCCGCTCTGGGGCCTCTGTTCCGCAACTCCCAGCTGGCGCAGTTCCAGTTCACCAGCCGAGACTGTGACTCCCTCAAGGGTCTCTGCAGAATCATGGGCAACGGCTTTGTGAGTCCGGGCATGAGGACGGCAGCGGGGGTGGGGGTGTGTGTGTGTACGGTGCGCGCGGACGGCAGTGTGTGTGTGTGTGTGTGTACGGTGTGCACGGACGGCAGCGGGTGTGTGTGAGTGTGTGTACGGTGTGTGCGGATGGCAGTGTGTGTGTGTGTGTGTACGGTGCGCACGGACGGCAGCGGGTGTGTGTGTGTGTGTGGACGATGTGTGCGGACGGCAGTGGGTGTGTGTGTGTGTGT
>NW_006399986.1:2950539-2963255 GCF_000299155.1 Elephantulus edwardii | reverse complement strand
GTGTGTGTGTGTGTGTGTGTGTGTACGGTGCGCGCGGACGGCAGCGGGGGTGTGTGTGTGTACGGTGTGCACGGACGGCAGCGGGTGTGTGGGTGTGTGTGTGGACGATGTGTGCGGACGGCAGTGGGTGTGGGTGTGTGTGTACGGTGCGCACGGACGGCAGTGTGTGTGTGTGTGTGGACGATGTGCGCGGACGGCAGTGGGTGTGTGGGTGTGTGTGTGGACGATGTGCACGGACGGCAGTGGGTGTGTGTGTACGGTGCGCACGGACGGCAGTGTGTGTGTGTGTGTGTGTGTGTGTATGTGTGTGGACTATGTGTGCGGACGGCAGTGGGGGTGTGTGTGTATGGTGTGCACGGACGGCAGCGGGTGTGTGTGTGTGTGTGTGTGTATGTGTGTGGACGATGTGCGCCGACGGCAGCGGGTGTGTGTGTGTGTGTACGGTGTGCACGGACGGCAGTGTGTGTGTGTGTGTGTGTGTGGACGATGTGTGCGGACGGCAGTGGGGGGTGTGTGTGTGTATGGTGCGCATGGACGGCAGCAGGTGTGTGTGTGTGTACGGTGTGCACGGACGGCAGCGGGTGTGTGTGTGTGTGTGTACGGTGCGCGCGGACGGCAGCGGGGGTGTGTGTGTGTATGTGTGTGGACAATGTGCGCGGACGGCAGCGGGGTTGTGTGTGTGTGTGTACGGTGCGCGCGGACGGCAGTGTGTGTGTGTGTGGACGATGTGTGCGGACGGCAGTGGGTGTGTGTGTGTGTACGGTGCGCACGGATGGCAGTGTGTGTGTGTGTGTGGACGATGTGCACGGACAGCAGCGGGTGTGTGTGTGTGTGTGTATGGTGCGCACGGACGGCAGCGGGGGTGTGTGTGTGTGTGTGGACAATGTGCGCGGACGGCAGCGGGTGTGTGTGTGTACGGTGTGCACGGACAGCAGCGGGTGTGTGTGTGTGTGTGGACAATGTGCGCGGACGGCAGCGGGTGTGTGTGTGTACGGTGTGCACGGACGGCAGTGTGTGTGTGTGTGTATGTGTGTGGACGATGTGTGCGGACGGCAGCGGGTGTGTGTGTGTGTGTACGGTGTGCACGGACGGCAGCGGGTGTGTGTGTGTGTGTGTACGGTGTGCACGGACGGCAGTGTGTGTGTGTGTGTGTATGTGTGTGGACGATGTGTGCGGACGGCAGTGGGTGTGTGTGTGTGTACGGTGTGCACGGACGGCAGTGGGTGTGTGTGTGTGTGTGTGTGTGTATGTGTGTGGACGATGCACGCACTCAGAAGGCTCACGGCGGTCAGCCAGTCCCTGTTCTCCTCAGGAACCCTTGGGTCATTTCAGAGCTAACGCAGGAGCCGAGGCGCCCAGGGCGTGTCTGGGACCAGCAGAGTGGCCAGGAGGAGCAGGAGAGAGTGATCTAGGTGCACGATAGGGTTTTCTCCTCTCTGGAATGGGCTTGGTAAGGGGATTTGCCCCGTGGGGTCAGGCCTGAAAGAGTTGTCTTGTGTGTTGTGTGTGACGCAGTGAAGCCAGCATGGTATACTTGCTCCTGTGGGAGATCCTAGGACAGGACGAGGGACGCAGAGGCCAGGCCCCTCACGTCCTGCCCTGTGTCTGTGTGTGTGGAGCAGCACCCTGCGAGGGGGTGCAGGGAAGCCAGGCAAGCCTGGGGGCAGGGACCAGCACCGTTTACCCGCTGGCCGCTCCCCACGCGTGCTCCCCGTACAGGCTGCAGCCACGACTGACAGGAAGGTTCAGCTGCTGGCTGCTGAGGGCACCTTCCCAGGGCTCACCATCCTTGGGGGTGAGGGTGGTGGCCCACACCTGAGAGAGACAGGGGTACTTGGTGTGAAGAGAGCGAGGACCACATGGGGACAGCCATGTCTGACCTCTGCCACCTTCACAAAGGGGAACTGTCCCCATCGACAGCATCAGTAACACAACACCAATTCCCATGAGGTCCAGCATGTCCCCCATGCTCTCATAGCTCTTTTTATTCATCTCAACACCAATCTTACTGCTTTGCTGGGTCCAAAATCTGAAGCGATGGCTCACAAACTACACAGAACCATATTGTTGTTGTTATGTGCCATCGAGTCGTTTGTGACTCATAGCGACCCTATATACAAGAGTCCTAAACACCGTTCTGTCCTGTGCCAAACTCACTGTCTCAAACACACTCATTCCCACCACTCCACTCACAGAATTGATCCATCTCATTGAGGGTCTTCCTCTCCTGCGCCGTCCCTCCACTCTCCCAAACATGATGTCCTTCTCTAAGGACCAGTGCCTCCTTGCAACATGCCCAAAGTATGTCAGACGAGGCTTCAGAATCCTTGACTCCAGGGAACATTCTGTCTTCACCCTCTCTAGGACAAACCTGTTTGTTCTCCTACCAGTCCATGGTATATTCAACACTCTTCTCCAGCACCACAGCTCAAAGGCATCAATCCTCTTTCTATCAGCCCTATTCACTGTCCAACTCTCCGATGCATAGCACACAATTGCGAAGACTGTAGCCCGAATCAGGCGCACCTTAATCTCCAGCCTGACGTCCCATATTAGGGAAGTCAAAAGGTTATAATCCACCTAATAACACAGTAGAGTTAAGACAGCTCCCGAAATGTACATGCAGCCAGAGACTTGGGGCTCTAGGCTATTGTTCCAAAGTTCTGGGTCCTACAATAATGGCTTTCCTGCCCCCAAGGTCTCATCAGGTCTCCAGTTCAGCCCTAAGTTGAGTAAGAAGTGTGTCCTGTAGACACTGTAGTCATCTAGGGTCTCTTTAGTGGTTCCAGATGATCTCTCTCACTCTGCCTTGCTCTATTCATTAACGAGACTAACCAGTCCTCTTTTTTTTTTTATGTGTGTGTACCGTCAAATCGGATCTGACTGGTACAGGAGGCGATTGTTCCTCCTTCTTCAGCAGAGCATCTGGTGGATTTGAACCGCGCACCTCTGGGATTGCAGTGCAGTTTCCTGCCACTAGGCCACCAGAGCTCGCCTAACCAGTCCTCTTGTAGACTGTTGAGACTGGCCAATCCCCTTGTGGATAGGCTAACATGCCCTATTTGCATATTCCCCCCACCCCCAATCCACGTGACATCTGCTCTTCTTAATACAGTCATCATTTCACCATAAAACAAATGGTTAATCTTTTGGCTAGGAAAGACAGTTTTGCATGCTAAACCTTAGCCACCCAGACTTGGTCACTTAGAGGACAGGAAATGCCAAATAGATGAGGAAGTGGCCTGGTTGGTGGATGAGGGGAGGTGCCAGCATTTTGTTGGGGAAGAAGGGGACGGAAGAGCAAGAAGGCGACCTTGTAGGGGCCCCTCCACGTTCCAGGCGGCAGACGCTGACACCTACCAGGCCCGTATTCTCTAAGGTGCCACAGAGAAGTCGCGAGCTGTCCACTGGGAGCATTCGACGCTGTACTCTTTCAGCGTATACTCTGGTCATTGTTTTCCAGTGGGGAGACGGGCTCATATACATGAGGCGACTTCCTGTTAGGCCACAGAGCTGGGAAGCAGGGTCAGGTTTGAATTTGGTCTTAAGTCCTGTGCGTGCACCCAGCGGGCCTCCCGGAGCCGTCAGCTGACCCAGCTGTCAGTCAGGCCTGGGCTGGGGCAGAGCTCGTGGGGCCCTCACACCTGCTCAGCTGATACCTGGGCCCCAGACCCACCTCTCAGGGCTTCTGGACCCGGGGACACTCATCTTTGGGGAGACCCTGCCTTTCAGAGTTGGCAGAGAAGGGCGTCGAGGCCCCTGAGTGACACCCACCTGACCTGGTCACCCGCAGGCGGGCTGCATGCTGTTCCCCCACACGGCGCCCTGCGAGGTGCGCGTTCTGATGCTCCTCTATTCGTCCAAGAAGAAGATGTTCATGGGCCTCATTCCCTACGACCAGAGCGGCTTCGTCAACGGCATCCGCCAGGTCATCACCACCCACAAGCAGGTGTGACGGCCCAGCCTGGCCACCTGACAGGAGGAGGCAGGGAGGCGTGGTGGGCATGAGGGTTGAAGGGACATCCGGAGCCATCCCTGATAGGGGCCCTTGAGGGAGGCATTGAATGCAGGCAGGGTGCTGCAGGTACAGAAAGAGCCTGGGTAGTTTGGAGGCCGAGGGGGGCCCGGGGTGGGGGGAGCATCCCTGGCAGCTGAGCTGGTGCCCTGGTTGGTTCACCGCTTCCTCAGTTAGGCCTTGACTGCTATGCTTGGAATCTTTGGTCTGTTCATTGTGAGAAGTACACCCCTTGGGTTCTGCACCCCAAGCTGGGTCCCCACAAGGGTTGTGATGTGGGCAGGTGCAGGGCGGAGACTCTAGCCAGGCAAGCGGGGAGGCTGGTAGGTATGGGGAGAGGCCTGGCTGACTTGGGGAGGAGCATGGCGGGGACTGCGGTGGGACACCCCTGGCCTCTTTCATGCGCCCACTGTCCCTCTCACAGGTAGTGGGCCCCCGAGGTGTCAATGCAGGGCCCCTGCAGATGGTCAGCAATAAATTCCTGGCGTGGAGCGGGGTCCTGGAGTGGCAGGAGGTGAGCGCTGGGCATTCCTGGTGTTGAGTGGTGGCATGGAGTGGCCAGAAGAGGGGTGGCCTCGGAGGGACGAAGGAACACCCCTCTCCTGATGATCCCTGTCCCCTTTTCTTCCCCCAAAGCCCAGACCAGAGCCCAACATCCGCTCCAAGAGGTGGCTGCCATCCCACATCTACGTGAACCAGGGCGAGATCCTGTGAGTGCCCGGGGTAGGGGGGCCTCGGGTGGACCAGCCCCTGCTAACCCTGTCTCCTTGGACCCGGTAGGAGGACCGAGCAGTGGCCCAGGAGGCTTTTCATGCAGCTCATACCACAGCAGTTGCTGGTGAGTGGGAGCCGGAGAGGGGGTCGCTATAGATGGTTGGCAGCATGTGCAAAGGCCCTGTGGCTGAGGCTGTGGCCAGGGAGGAAGCTGTTATGTCCCCCAGGCCAGGCTGTGGTCCTGAGGTTCTCTGCAGGCTTTGGGCTAGAGGGTCTGTGGTGGTGGAGCTGTGTTGAGGTGTGTACCCCTGTGTGGAAGGGCTGGGGACATGAGTTCTGCCCACATGGTGGAACATCTCACAACTGTGGGTGGTTGAAGACTGGCACTGGGCTCCTGGTGGCCAGATGTTAGGGGGGACATCCCCTCAGATGAGTTTGGTGAGGCAGGCACAGGGCGTCTTGGTCTGATCCCAGGCCTGTTGTGTCTGGTGCCGACTGGCCTGCAGGCCAGGAAGGGCGTCAGTTCTCGGCGCTGGTGTGGAGACAGCTGAAAGCCAGCCACCCAGGTGCCCAAGCTCCCGGAGCTGCCACGTGCCTTCCCCACAGACCACGCTGGTGCCGCTGTTCCGGAGCTCACGGCTGGTGCAGTTCCACTTCACCAAGGACGTGGAGACGCTCAAGAGCCTGTGCCGGGTCATGGACAACGGTTTTGTGAGTGGGTGAGGGGCATGGGGGGGCGACCACGGGGCTGGTCGGAGCTGGAAGGATGGGCCTCGCTGCAAACTGAGTTCAAACCTCAGAAACCAGATCTGCTCAAGTAGAAAGAGAAATTGAACAGCACTGATTGCTTTTCCGGGGTGGGTTTGGGAAAGTGAAGAGAACGCTGTAACCCACACAGACTGAGCCCGGTCCCGCGTGGCTCAACTCTGCAGGGTTATGGTCACCATGACCCTATTGCACAGATGGGGAAACTGAGGCCCAGTGGAGGCTTTTATCAGCAGGTGCCTGTGGCTTACTCAGAGCCAAGGGCCTTCCTGCTCTGAAGGACTCTGGGGTATCACCCCAAGACCCAAGTGCTTAGGATGGTCTCTGGCCTGGTCGGGAGGCCCGCCCCAAGCCCTCAGCATCCCGTGAACTCCTTGTCCCTTGGGGCTGGGCTTCCTTCCCTCTCTGGCCGCAGTTTCTCATGTGTCGGGCGGGGAGGGACACGTCTCAAGTGGCAGTCACTGCCAGCACCGTCTGGGAGAGTGTGCCTCTCAAGGGTTGGATGGGTGGGATCCCGTCAAGAGTCTGAAAACAGTTCCCCCTTGGGAACCCGGGAGGCCCTCCGTGTGGCCACCTGGGGTCCCCAGCTCGTGCCCAGCGATGTGGTGTCAGTGCCCTGGCCGGTTGCCTTCCCGAGTGGATGAGGGCTGCAGGGCTCCCCCAGAGTGGAGACCCTCGAGGCCGCTGCCACCGTCAGGCACATTGGTCATCCTGGTGCTTGGGACCTCACTGGAGGCATGACTTGCTCAGTCCTGCAGCGTCTCAGCGCGGGGTGTTCGGGGTCTCCTCAGCCTGCGTGTGTGGGAGTACGTGGGGTGCCGGCGTCTCAGCAGGAGTCAACACGGTGCAGGTCCCGGGGCTCCTGGTCCTCCCTGACCCGGGCAGCCGTCTCGGTGGTGTGTCTGTGAAGTGGGGTGGTGGCCCCCCGGCCGGGCGCTCACAGACCTCCGCCCGCAGGCCGGCTGCGTGCACTTCTCCTCCAGGGCGTCGTGCGAGGTGCGCGTGCTCATGCTCCTCTACTCCTCGGAGAAGAAGATCTTCATCGGCCTCGTCCCCCGCGACCAGAGCAGCTTCGTCAGCGGCATCCGCCGCGTCGTGGCCAACCAGCAGCACGTCCTGCAGAGCAGCCTGCAGCAGGAGCAGCAGCAGCGCGGGGTGAGGGCAGCGGGGCACGGCGAGGGGGGGCCCCGGCTCTCAGCACCCCCAGGCCCCCGGGCCGTCCACGGGGCTGACTCGCCTTTCTCTCCACAGATGGGGGGTTAGTGGCCTCGTGGGCCAGGCCTCCAGGAGCTGAGGACGAGGCCCCTGCGGACTGGTGAGTGGCTGGCCGAGCGCGTGCAGGGCCCATCTCGGCCAGGTCACGGGAGGAGCAGGGCGACCCTGGCCAGAGAGACAGGCCAGGCCGGCGGCAGTGACAGGCAGGCCACTGGGGCTGGTTGTTGTATGTGCCGTCAAGTCTCCTGTGACTCATAGCGACCCTGTGTACAGCAGCCCTAAACTCTGCGCTGTCCTGTGCTATCGGGACCCCGTTGGGCCTGGCAGGGTGGGAATTTGCTGATGGGATGATGCAGGCACTGAGGCTGCTGGAGCTCGTGCCCAGATTCCCGCTGTCCTGCCTGCCAGGTCCTGTCCAATCAGGGCCCCTGGGACGTGCAGTCGCCCGGTGAGACAGAGGACGGCGTGCCGAGATGCCCCACGGATGAGCCGTACGTCCAAATAAAGTCTTTCGAAAACCTGCTTGCGCCCTCGTTTGCTGTGCTGAACCCCACACTCTGTTCTCAGTGGCCAAGTGGGGTGCCTTGGTGGCCTAGCAGGGTGGAGGTGCATCTGTGATTCTGGGTTCTGCGGGACGCTTGTGCAAGACCATCTGAGGTTCCCCGTGGTGGACGCCTTGCCTCCCAGGGCAAGAGAGCCCGGTGATGGGCTGGCTGAACTGGGGGGTCTTTCCTGCTGGAAAGTGGGCACCTCGGGTGCTGCCCCCGCCGGTTCACCACTGTGTTCCAAGGGTCCGGTGAGCAGAATGGGCCTGGGAGCATCCCGTTCCCAGTTACTGCAGTCTTGGAGAACCCATTTGCCCAGACTGCGTGTGGGACGGGCTGGCAGGGCCCATGCCCTCAGGGGTCCTACAAGGTCAAGACTTAACGCACGCGCGGAGTGGGGAGGTCTGTCCCATAAAGTTGCCACCTGAGCACCATGTGGGGGAAGTCGGGTGTGGAGCCCTTAGCGTTGTCCCCACTCATAGTTGGGACGTGTCCCAGCTCTGACGGTGGGCGACCTGGACGGGTCCTTCCCTGTACACACTGGCCAGGCTAGGAGAAAACTGCGTTTATTGTTAGGAGGGGAGCATGTCAGCCCTCGGAGAACTGTGGGTATAGCCGCTCCAGCTGTGGGGGGAACTAGGTCAGCCCTCGGAGAACTGTGGGTACAGCTGCTCCAGCTGTGGGGGGAGCTGGGTCAACCCTCGGAGAACTGTGGGTGCAGCCGCTCCAGCTGTGGGGGGAGCTGGCTCAGCCCTCGGGGAACTGTGGGGGGAACTAGGTCAGCCCTCGGAGAACTGTGGGTACAGCTGCTCCAGCTGTGGGGGGAGCTGGGTCAATCCTCGGAGAACTGTGGGTGCAGCCGCTCCAGCTGTGGGGGGAGCTGGGTCAGCCCTCGGGGAACTGTGGGGGGAGCTGGCTCAGCCCTCGGAGAACTGTGGGTGCAGCCGCTCCAGCTCTTGGGGAGCACACTCAGCCCTCGGAGAACTGCCGGTACAGCCGCTCCAGTCGCGTCTCCAGGTGCAGCCGGAACGGGATCTCCAGCACCTGGGAGAAGCCCTCGGCCAGGGTGGGCGCCTCGAACTGCTTCCTGCGGCAGACGCAGTGATGAGGGGGTGCGGCGGCAGCGGGCCTCAACCCCACCCTGGCCTTGAGTCCATACCTGTAGCCATACATGACCATGTCGTTTATAGGGACGTGGGCAGAGCCGGTCATCTCACGGAACTGGGGGGACACAGTAGGATGTAAGGCAGGGCCTGGGGAGGACTTAGGGGCCCGGGGAGGGGGTTCGGGGCTCACGCGGTTGTTGTGACGCGCTTGCTCCAGGGTGGCGGTGAAGAGGAAGCACCGGCAGGGGACACCAGCATCTTGGGCACACTTGATGTACCTATTGGGGAGCCAGAAAGGAGCTGGGCTAGTCTGGTGTCCCCAAGGCATCCAAGCAGAGGCTGGAGGGGGCCCGGGGGTGGTACACAGGTGGTACCTGGCCCGGCTCGGCGTGTCTGGGTTCGTGTTATCAATCACAACCCGCTGTTTCTGCTTCAGAGACGCCTCACACATGCTGACACAGCGCTGCCAGGAGCCCAGCGTGTCCTAGAGGACACGAGAGAGGAGACCCTGGGAAAAGGAAGATCCACAAAGGAAAAGGCAGCCCCGGACAGGGGGCCTGGCATGGCAGGGAAGGAGGCAGTAGTGACATGGGGGAGCTGGGTCCCCGAACCGTGAAGGGGGACTGTCGGGATGGGGGCGCAGCACACAGCCTTGTACCCTGTTCACGTGGACGTATCCGGCAGACACCAAGTGCTCCGTGAGGAACGTGGACTTCCCGGCTGTGGGGGGAGGGTGAGGGTGTGTTTTTAGTGGGTGCCTAGGCCCTGGAGAAGGCCTGGGGACACCAAGGGGTCAGAGGTCACAGCATCTTACCCCCAGGAAATCCAACAGCAACGACCACCTCCGGGTCGGGGCTCAGGAGGGAGCTGGACTCGGGGAGGCAGAGAGGCCCTGAGGAGGTGACGGTCCTCTGGGGGGGAGCCAGACAGGTAACCTGAGGCTCCAGCTGCCTCCCGCACCCCCCCCTCCCACCAGCCCCAGGCCTCACCGGGTCAAAAGCTGGGAGGTCGAAGGCAGCGGCAGGCCACTTGAGGAAGAACTCCTCGGGCGTGGAGAAGGGCAGGCCCAGGTTGAGGGCGAACTGGGACGAAGGCAGAGGTAAGAAGGGGGCACGACGGGGCTCCCCGGGGACGGTGGGCCTGGGACAGGGTGCCTCACCAGGCGGTCTGCACAGGAGAAGTCTTTCTTCTTTCGCCCGGGGGCCCAGTTGGCTGGGCGACCAGCCGCATCTGGAACACGGAGGGGTATTTAATATATAAAATATAACCTCTCAATATCAGCAACTCAGCATGTGTGAGAGGCACGAAGAGGGTGCCCCCAATAAACCCCGGGGTTCTCACCTCCCACGAAGCAGCTGTCCCCTATGGAGATAGTCACGCCCTCGTTGGCCTGGGGACACAAGATGGGGCAATGGGCAGTAAGGAGCCCTTTCTAAACCTCTGTTCCCACTAAACATTTAGGGTGGATCCCAACCCTTCCTGTCCCACCACCTGCACCTGCAGCCTCGTGCCTGTTCTCCAGGAGGATGCCACAGGGCACCAGTGTGCAGTACCTCCACCTTCACTGGGGCTCCTAGGTTCCCACCCTGGGACACTATCCGCTATCTGCAGTGTGGGCCCCTCTCTGCACTTTCTCTCCATCCAGCCACACTGGCCACTGACACCCCCCCCTCCGGGATGCCGGAATGCCTTCCCCCCAGACACCCAGGCTTCTCTCAGCTTTCCAGGGTCATCTGTCACCACAGACCAGCCTTCCCTGAGCTACCACCACCGCGGCTCGCCCGGCTTCATTTCCTCTCTGCTTTTACGCATCAATCCAGGCATTTATCTAGTCTCTGACCTCTCTGCTCGGTGAAGGCTGTCGGGGCTGGGCGTCTGCCCTGCTCACTAATATTTCTAGCTCAAGAACAAATGGACGTGCGTAAATGAGTGAGCAAGGAACAGGGCATGAGAGGAGGACGAGGCCATGGGAGGAGGGCTGAGGAAGGAGAAGAGAAGGGCGCAGAGGGAGGCCGGGCAGGGGCCAGGGGGCAGGAAGGGGCGAGGGCAGAGGTGACGGAGGCTCACCTGCTCCTGCAGATGGTCCCACATGCCGATCACCGGCTTCCGGTACAAGCCTGCATGGGTGGCTACGAAAACCTGTGGGTGGCAGGGGCTCAGACACCACCCTTGATGCCTCCTCGAGCACCGGGCAACCTTCCAGGGTTCAGAGCCCTCAGTGCATGCTATGCCAACCCTCACCAAGCCCAGAGAGAGCCCAGAATGTAAAGTTTATGATGATGGATTGCAGTCCACCAAATCCATCCGACCTCTGTCTCACTCGCCCCACAGGTCTCTGCCCTCTCTCTCTCTCAGTCTGTCCCCAACTCTCTGCTCTACCATCCCCAGTTCTCTGGACATCCCTCTCTTTCTACTCTCCTCGATCTTTCTCCAGGGTCTGTTTCCTCTCAAAGTGTCAGTCTTCCTGACTCTATCCCTCCCCCCCACCAGATCTCTTACCCCACAGAGCCCTTAGCTACCTTCCCTGCAATACCTGGAAGGGGACCCCCAGCTTCTTCACCACAGCTTCCACCTTGGCCTTGAAGTCCTCTGCTCGTAGCTTCCCTCGCCCGATGCCCATCTGGTTGGTGAAGATTACCAGCTAGGAGAGAGATGGGTGCCTCCGTGCCTGGGACTCCCAGAGGAGAAGCCAGACCACCACACCTTGCACGGGGGTGTAGTGCAAGCATAGTGACCCTCCCGCTCTCCCCCTCCACACCCACCTTATAACCCTCAGCTTCCAGCTCTCGCAGCTTCTTTGGAATCTCTGGGTATAAGATCCTAGGACCATCGGGGAAGCAGCAAGGGTGACCTGGGGCCCGGAGGTGGGCTCTGGCTGGGCCCCCTCTCCCTCCCTCTCTCCTCCTCTCACTTCCAGTCGCTGGGGCTGGTTGGAAAGACCTTCCCAGACTGTGTGGTGATGAGAGTCCCATCCAGATCAAAGCTGGCTACCTGGTGTCAGGACAGAAAAGCATGGCAGCTGTCAGGCCCCTCAGACTGACACAGCCGCCCGATGAGGGAAGCACTCTGACCGTCCTCATTTTACAAGTGGGTAAACTGAGGCGCGGAGCCTGGAAACGTCTCATGTGCATTGAGTATTCCCCCAGCTGGCAATCAAACAGAATTTCCCTTGCTCCCATTTTTCCTAACCCTCAAATTTAAACTCCTGCAAACGGGGATTACTATTTCGCTCTGGTCTCCTCTACCGTAGCTGATTAAATCACTCTGAAAACATAAAAAAAACCAAAGCGGTGATTTTCCCGCACTTAGTAGCTCGAAGTGAAGAGAGATGGGGACAAAGAGCAGTGGCCTCTGCTGGAAATGGGGAGAAAGCAGCATTTAGATGTGAAAAAGGACTGTGCTTAAAAAAAGCTGATGCACAGTGTCTTCTCCAGGACTGATGACTAAGCCCATTTCGCAGAAGGTAAGTGGAGGGTAAGAGAGGTCTAGGGGCTTGTTCAACGGACACCCCACAAACTTAGTCCCAAGCCTGTGTGGGAGCTTCGCAGTCCCCCGCACCTTGCTCTGAGCCTTCACCCCGGGTGCCGTGTACACCAGGATTTTGGCGAAGTCCTCCCAGCCTGGCTGCGGCTTCCGCATCCTCTTTCTCTGGGGCTCTGCGTCGTCCTCCACGTCTGTGTTTGCCGGAGGGGTGCCGGGCGGAGTGTCTGGCTGGGATCCTGGAAGGCCGGTCCCTTCCCAGCGCAGAATCAGGGGGTGCAGGCCATTGACCAGGTACAGCGTGTCTCCCACCTTCAGAGAGCCCTCCAGTCCCTGGTTCAGCTCCTGAGTTCCGGCGGTTGAAGGGTTCACTCCCAGCTGCAGAAGAAAAAGAGCCCAGATGGGGAACTTTCCTCCAATCAGATACCTGAGGAAGGCCCTGCCTTTATTCTAACTGCAAATTAAACAGTATTTTTATTTTATTATTTTTTTGTATGTACCATCAAATCAGATCTGAAGGGTACAGGAGGAGATTGCCCCTCCTTCTGCAGCAGGTGGATTCGAACCTCGCACCTCTGGAATTGCAGTGCAGCTTCTTGCCACTAGTCCACCAGAGCTCTCTAAGCCCTTAGTATTTTGATGCATGAACCAGCTACCCCTTTTCAGCCAATCCGGTTTCCCCCTGTTGGGCTCTCACCCCTGCGAGGCTGAACTTCCTCCCCCAGACTCCCCCTGGCCTCTAGTTCTCCTTGGGATCCTGTTACCTGTTTTACGGCCACTGTCCGGGTCTCAGGGTTGGCCACCAGCTCCACTGAGAGTAATGAAGCAGAGTCAGGATTCGCATTCTTGTGCGATTACTGGGGGGGGGGGGGGGGG
>NW_006399986.1:2929555-2950219 GCF_000299155.1 Elephantulus edwardii | reverse complement strand
GCATCTGGTGGATTTGAACCGTGCGCCTCTGGGATTGTAGTTGCAGGTCCTTGCCACTAGGCCACCAGAGCTCCCCAGGGGTCCGCCCTCTTGACAAGGGGCGCAGCCTGTATCAGAGCTTCCTTCTCCCTGAACATCCTTCTCCACTAAAAGGTGTCTTGAAGCTGGCCCCATCTTCTCCTCCAAACTGCCCAATTCCAGGTCATGCACAACCAGAGGGCACCTAACGACCGACTTCAGACCTGGCTGCACCATGCGTGTGGCTAAGCCTCTCCCAGGGGTTTGCTTCAATAGTGACTGTCCCGCCCACCTCCCCCCCCCAAAACACCCCTGTGGGCTCCAGCCTCGCCCACCTTGATTTCGAGAGCACTTCCGGTCAGTGACCCGAGTCAGAGGTCCCCGACCCAGGATGAGGGTTTGACCGTCCGAGGGCAAGAAAATGGGGGGCGCCCCACCCGGGGGGCTCTCGAGCCACAGGCGACCCTGAGCTTCCATTTTGGGCCCAGGCCTAGGGAAAAGTCAGCAAACTATTTAATTGGCAAACCTTAGCGCTGCCCACCCTCCCATGTGGCCCCTGCGAAAACCCGCCTCTTTTTGGCGCATCCTTAAGACTGGCTCGTCCCACCTCGAGAGACGACCTCGGTCCCGGAAGTTGCGAAAGGAAGTCCCGCCCTCCTCCAGGAAGTCCCGCCCTCCTCCAGGAAGGCCCTCTGTTCGGGGAAATTTGCCACTTTGATCGACCAATGGCTCGCGCCGTTGCCCCGGCGACGCCGCCGGTTCCATCCCTCCGGGAACCTGCATCTGAAATGCTAGCTCATGAGCCGAGTGCATCGCGCGCGCCGCGCAGCCCGCCCCCCGCTCTCACCTGGGCACTCCCCTAGGGCTCACGCGCCGCTTCCGGCCCGAGACGCTCCGCCGGCAACTCGGTCCGCTTAGTTTTCAGTTCCGCGGCGGACGGAAATGACTCACTGCACCGGGAAGGGCGGGGCCTTGGCGTCTCCCACCTGCGCAGCGCCGCCCCATCTCAGGCTTAGAGCTGTCCCTGCGCAGCTCTGATTTAACCTCTTGCTCAAATTAGCGGCCAGTAGGATCTGATGTGTTCTCGCTCCACGAGCTTATCTCTTACTCTCTCGAATTGTACACTTGCACCTTTTTTACTGGAACTAGAAAGAGCAGGTTGTGTGTGTTGATGGTTGAAAATTAGGAAGGGCGTACGTCCTGTCTCCATACCTTTTCAACCTGTATGCAGAATAGATGATCCCGGAAGCTGGGCTCTATGAGGAAAAATGTGCGATCAAGATTGGTGGAAGATCTGTCAACAATCTGCGATATGCAGATGACACAACGCTGCTTGCTGTTGCTTGTGCTTGCTGAAACTGAGGAGGACCTGAAGCACTTGTTGCAAAGGATCAAAGACTCACCCTCCAATATGGATTGAGGCTCGATGTCAAGAAGACAAAGATTCTCACCACTGGGCCAATTGGCAGCATCAGGATGGATGATGAAGAGATTGCGATTGTTCACAGCTTTAGTTTGCTTGGCTCCACAGTCAACACTCTTGGCACCAGTAGCCAGGAAATTAAAAGGCGCATTGCCATGGCAAAGTCTGCTGTTAGGGACCTCTCCAAACAAAGTACTGAAGAGCAATGGCTGTCTCTTTGTAGACTAAGGTGCGTCTGATACAGGCCATGGTCTTCACAATCACTTGTTATGCATCAGAGGGTTGGACAATGACCAAGTAGGATAGAGGGAGAATTGATGCCTTTGAGCTGTGGTGCTGGAGAAGAGTATTGAGGGTACCATGGACTGCTAGGAAAACAAACAGATTCATCCTGGAAAAGGTTAAACTGGGTGGCTCCTTAGAGGCAAGGATTCTGAGGCTCCATCTGACATACTTTGGACATGTTGTAAGGAGGGACTGGTCCTTGGAGAGGGACATCATGCTTGGTAAGGTGGGGGAACAGCGCAGGAGGGGAAGGCCCTCTATGAGGTGGATTGACTCAGTGACTGGGGTAATCGGGATGGAAATGTCAAAGACAGTGCGATTGGCACAGGACAGAGCGGAGTTTAGGGCTCTTGTACGTAGGGCCACTATGAGTTGCAAGCAACTCCACAGCACATAACAACAACAGATAGAGCAGGAGGAAGTTTTCTTTCCCATTTGCAGTTCGTTGTCAGTGGGAGGCCCCCGTCCCCCACACTTGGTGTTGTTATGTGCCTTCAAGTCGCTTGCAACTCATAGCGACCCTATGTACAACAGCCCTGAAATTCACTTTATCCTGTGCCAATTTTACTGTCTCTGACACAACTACCTTCATTACCTCAATTACTGAATCAATTCATCTCATCGAGGGTCTTCATCTCCTGCGCTATCCCTCCACCCTTCCAAGCATGACGTCCATCTCCAGGGACTGGTCCCTCCTTGCAACAAGTCCAAAGTATCTTAGACAAAGCCTCAGAACACTTGCCTTAAAGGAGCAGCCTGATTTCATCCTCTCTAGGATGAACCTGTTTGTTTTCCTGGCAGTCCATGGTATATTCAACTCTTCTCCAGCAACACAGCACAAAGGCATCAACTCTCTATCTCCTAGTCATTGTCCAGCTCTCCAACACATAGCAAACAATTGCAAAGACTATGGTCTGCATCAGGTGCACCTTAGTCTCCAGACTGACATTCTTGCTTTTCAGTACGCTGGAGACATCCCTGACAGCCGACTTTCCCAATACAATTCGTCTTTTTATTTCCTGGCTGCTGGTACTAAGAGTATTGATTGTGGAGTCAAGCAAACAAAAACTGTTAAAAAATCGCACTCTCTTCATCATCTATTGTAATGCTGCCAATGGGCCCAGTGGTGAGAGTCTGTTTTGTTTTTTCTATGTTGCACTTCAATCCATATTTAAGACCCACCCCTGATAATATCCTTATTTTTAGATTGTTCCTTATGCTGTATATTGTCAAGTTGGGCTAATTTGTCTACATGTTGATAGTTTCCAAAGTAGTAGCGAATCTCTGATGGGTGTGTCTTGACAGATGGAGGCAGGGGTGTTCCATGTTTATTGATAGAATCCTAGCTTCTGACCTGGGAGTTCTGGTGGACTACTGGTTAAGTAGCACTGTCAGCTCAAAGGCAAGCAGTTCGAATCCACCAGCTGCTTCAGGGTCAGGAAGACGGGCAATCTTTTCTTGTGTGATTTCCAGCCTCTGAAAAGCTGCTGGAGGATCAGCTGAGTCAAAGCTTCAGACTTATGTCCCACGTGTTCTATCACTCCCAGCCAACATCCTGTGGTAGAAACAGCTGCAGCTATAGGTAGGTTTTGCCTTTGCTGGGGAGTATGTGAGCTAGTTAAGGAGAAGGATTCCTTAAAACAGTCCCTATTCCACTCATCTCCTTGGTAACTGGGCCTCCGCGGTAAGAGAGACCCGGAATTCCTCCAGATCTCAACCCTAAGACATCTCCATTCCCTATTTGTTAAATGAAAACTCAGTTTTGCAGTGAGAATCAATGATCAGCTTCAGGCTATGTTGAAAGAACACACCACACTTTTCTTAGAGGTAAAACTCTTTATTCTGAGAGCGCCCCTCCCAACTCCCGACCGCTATCCCCCACTCTCTCCCCCACACTAGGGCCAGAGAGCGAGACCCCTGCCCCCCACCTTGGGTGGACGAGGGCCCTTTAAGGCACCTGTGGGGGTGGGGTGAGAGGGACGGAAGCTGGTACCGTCCTGGATGCAAGGACGGGCTTTGATTGGCAGGCTGTTGTCGGATGGA
Source organism: Elephantulus edwardii (assembly GCF_000299155.1). Taxonomy (NCBI): domain Eukaryota; kingdom Metazoa; phylum Chordata; class Mammalia; order Macroscelidea; family Macroscelididae; genus Elephantulus; species Elephantulus edwardii. Next base: position 2,946,450 of record NW_006399986.1, on the reverse strand, counting down.
ACCAATGAGAAAAGGTGTCAGAATGTAGAAAGATTGGACCATCCCTGAGGAGAGGGCCAGAGGGACAAAAATTGTCAGGGTTTAGGGAAAGGTGATTATTTAGGGAAAGGTGATCCCAGCCCCTAATAGTGTAAAGAATGTAAATTAAAGGCCTCAGGCCAATCCAGATCACGGGTAGAGGCTCGGTCACGCCCCCAAGGGACAGGAGCCAATCTCGTGGGAGAATTCATAAAAGGCAAAAGGGAACTTCTGGGAGACTGGTCAAGCACTAGAGAGCTCGAGCCAATTAAAAGTTTAGGAGCGGCCCAGTCACTAGGCAGTAGTTTGCCACTGCCCAATCTTGGGACTTGACTGTGCTCTTTTGGCGATGCACCCAATGCCGAGCGAGCAGGAGTCTGTTACTAGGCAGAAAACGGCAAAAACTGACCAATTGAGTGCTTACAATTAGTCACGCCCCTGGTTGAGAGCGAGCCAATCCCTTAATGGAAAGGACCTGTCGCTGGGCAGAGAAAAGGGCGACACACCCCACCATGAGACGGGACTGGCATCGCGCCTCGGCGCAGGAGGGGGCCGTGGGCCAGCAGGGCATCCCTGTCAATAGGCCGGGATCGCCAGGGATGGTCAGTCCTGGCCTGGGCAGCACCGCGAGGCCAGTCCCGAACGTGCCACGGATTGGCGGGCCCCGGGGTGGGGGTTGTAGTGTGTGGCGAGGGGGCGAGCGCCGCCGGCCTCAGTATTTCCGCTTCAGTTTCTGGAAGTCGCTGGTGTTGAGCCGAGGTCTGGGCAAGTCTCCGAAGACCTGGGTGTCCTCAGCCTCCCGCAGCACCAGGGCGCGCATGCTCGCCGCGATGCGGTCCAGGTCCGGCGAGGACGGCTGCGGAGACAGCCACCGCGCGGGGTCAACACCGAAGGGGTCCCCAGCCCCACTTTTGTCCCCGAGCAGGAACACCCTTCCCCCTACCCTGCATTCTTAGGAGTTGCAGGAGCCCCTGCCATCACCTCCTCCCAGAAGCCCTCCTGACTCTCTCTCCTCCCATTCTGGGTCTGGAGCTGCCCGTATCCACAGCAGCTGAGCGCCTGTCTGCTGACCACCGGGCCAAGCGCTGCCCCAGGTTCACCTAAGTCTACACTTGAGATTCACTCATATTCCACTTGGGGCTCTGCCACAGCGAACAAGAGGCTTTACCCATCTAACCTCAGTCTTTCCCATCAAAAAACAGGGTAACATGGTAGCTGAGGTCCCTGGGCGGGCTAAAAGCTATCAGCACAGTGACCGCTGCGAAAGGGTGGATTTTGGTGCAGTGAATTAAGCGATAGGCTGCTAACAGAAAGGCTGGTAGGAGAAAGTGAAGATTCAGCCGTGGACACACTACAGGCAGATCTCCTCGGGCCAAAGGGGTGGTTGGGAGTCCAGCTTCACTGGAAGGCTCTTGGTTTCTGAGCTGGGTGGAATTCCCAGGCTGTACAGAGCGGATCCCTTCCATATCTCCCTCCAGAGTGGACTGTCCTGGAGGTATCCTGCCATGCTGCTGGCCCGTAGCCCCAGGTCCCACTGCCAAAAAGGGCTGAGATGCGGTCATCGGCAGAGGGGACCCGTCTGTCCAGAAACCCAGCATGCAGGTGGCCACAAACCCACATTCCACTCTGCGATCACAAGCAATGGCTTGTACAGGTGTCCCTGGTGTCCAACAACACTGAGCCCTGGGGTTTGCAGATGACCCTCAGATACTGAGTCCACAAGGACCCAGGATGCCTCCCTGCAAGTCTACAGGAAGCTGGGCTCTCATCCCGATTGGCCCCATGACATTCTGAGGCCCCAGGAAACGTCTCCGTACCCTCAGTGCCTCGGTTTCCCCTCTGCTTAAGAGAGCTTTTGTCATAGGCAACAGAGAAAGCCAGTGAGACCAGGAAGAGGACCAGGGGGTGGGAAGAATCCTGAGAGGGACCAGGAAGATGAGGGGTGAGGGGCAGTCTGACCCCTTTTGGGCCTGTTTCTTCCTCCTGAACAGGAATACCAATATGCTCAGTGGCAGGTGTCTTCCTGGCCAGAGCAAAGGGGTGCTCAATAAGCAGAGATGTGAGGCTGTCTCTACAAGACAGGCTAGAAAACATGAGTAGTCCCAGGAGTGGGGCTCACAGGTGCTGTGGGATGTGGGGAACAATTCAAGACCTGTTCAGCACCCCTCTGCCTTCACCCCTTCTCCAAGGAGCCACTCACCTGGCCGTTCTCCTCATCCGATGACCTCGCCTCTGTCCTCTTCTCCTTGAAGGCCCAGATGGGCACAGAGACGGGCAGGGACTTGGCGTACTGCTGCGTGGGCAGGGCCGAGGCTGGGGGCACGGAGTAGGCCGCAGGGCCGGCAGGCGTCTCCTCACTCAGGCTGCCGTCTGTGGGAGGAGGTGGCCTTTAGGCTCTGTCCCCGCCCTTTTCCCAGCCGGGGACAGCCTGGGGAACTCACCATCGGTGCTCTCGGGGTCTGACTCGCAGAAGGGGGGCAGGTCCTGGAGGGTGGCATCCTCGTCCATTACAAAGAGTCCTGTGGACAGTACAGGAGACCAGGGCCAGTTGGGTCCCTGCTGTACCCCACTGTCCCCAACTCCAGCATCTCTATGTTGTCTACGTTTGCCAGTCTTTTGAGCCTCTGGGCTTCAGCAGTTACGTTCCTTCTGCTAAGAACACCCTTCCCCTAGTGTCACAGATTGTTTCAACTCAAAATATGCGTCAACTTGGTTGGGCCCTGTCAGTGCTTTGTTGCTGTTGTTGTGTGGAGTCAGAACTGACCCACAGCTGACCCTCTTGTAGGTTTTCAGAAGCAGGGAAGCAGACTGCCCATCCTTTCCCCATGGAACTGCTGGTGGATTCGAACTCGGTGGCTTCAGGATTGGAGCACAGTTTCTTACCACTAGGCCACCAGAGCTCCCTTTTCTGGTGGTTTGGTGGCTATGAAACAATATAATCATTCTCCACGATGTCTTGGGATGTTAGCCAATCAGTTGTGTGGAATTCAGAGTGGGAGGCCCCCAAGTTAGTCAGGTCATATAACCCTTTATCTGCATATGGGTGGCATCATTTTTTTTTTTTAATTTTTCTTTTAAAATTTTTATCATTTTTTTTCACAGAGATTTTGGATTTCCATTCATTCATTGCCGCACTTTTCTCCCTGCCCACCCCTCCCCACCAGCTCGCTTCCCCCCTCCGAAGAGAGAAAAAAAAAAAGAAAAAAAAATTCCTTCATTAGTATACAATTCCCACATCCCTTCCCCCCACCCCCACCCCGAATACACTTCTCTATGCAACCTTAATTCTGGATTCCTGTGCTAACCATAATACTCAATCATATATCACTTCTAATCTGTTCTTTCCCTCATCTGTTTCAATACAAGATACATAATTTATCCAGTTTTTCTGTCATACCCCCACACCCTGATGTCAGACCCATTCTACAACAGTGGCACCATGCAGTATTTGTCCCTTTGTGACTGAGATAGTTCACTCAGCATAATGTCCTCCAGGGTCACCCACTTTGAATAATATTGCATGAGTTCCTTGTTTTTCAACGTGGTGTAGTATTCCATTGAGTGGATATACCACCGCTTCTCTATCTATTCGTTTGTTGATGGGCGGGTGGCATCTTTTTAAAGTGTAGTCTGCATCACTTTTCATCTTACAAGAGATAAAAGGAGGGGGAGCTCTGGTGGCCTAGTGGCAAGAAGCTGCACTGCAATCCCAGAGGAACACGGTTCGAATCCACCAGATGCTCTGCCGGAGAAGGAGGCGCAATATCCTCCTGTACCAGTCAAATCTGATTTGACGGTACACGCACACAAAATAAAAATTAAAAAAAAAAAAAGAGATAAAAGGAGGGAGAGTGAGGAGAGAGAGTGGGACGGACCTCAGTATCACCATCACCAAGAAAGAAGAGCCAGGATTGCAGCTCAGCTTTTGGGCCTGGGGCCCCTCTGCTGAGAAACTCCTAGTCTCAGTGGAACATTGATAGGAACCTGACTCCAGATCTGATAGACAGGGGAAGCCTTCCATTAGAGCTGGTGCCTTAAAGTTATATACTTCTATTCTCCTAAATTGTCAGGGACTCCATTTTTTTTTTTCTTCACTTGTGATCTTCCTGTTAGAAGCACTAGACAATTGGGACCCCTGGTTTTGGGCCTGATCATGGGCAGAAATGAGTTTCTATCCATCTATTACACTTTTGGGTGGGGGGGGGGGAAGGACAATTATGATCGTTGTTTAAGAAATGGTGACCTGTGAGCACAGAGGTGAAGTCACTTGCTTGAGATGCCACAGCTAAAAGGTGGCATCACCAGGATTTGTTTCTAAGGCTCTCAGCTCCTTTAACCCTAAGAGGATGCCCTTTAATCCTATAAGGGTTTTCTCCTGAGGCGGCCACCACTGGTAATGACAACAGCATGCTGAGGAAAGGTGCCTAGGTGGTGAACAGGCTGAGCACTAACGGCAAGGTTGGTGATTGAAACTCACCAGCTGTTCCTTATGAGAAAAGCCTTGACCATCTGTTTCTATAATGCCTACAGTCTTACAAACCCAGTGGGATGATTCTACTTTGTCCTAGCTTTGCCATATATCAGAATTAACTGGGTTTGACTGATTTTGCTTTGTTGAACCACCTGAAAAATCCTTATGTACCCTTTAGGGCCCTGACAATCTTACTGTCTAGTTTTTGAGAGGAAGTCTCTCACCTCCAAATACCCATGAGGACAGCTGGCTGCCCCTCTCCTGTGGCGTCCTCAGCTGTCAGCTGCAGCCCTTCCTTAGCTCTTTGGTCTTCTGGGAATTTGCGGCTCCAGATATAGAAACACTTCCAATCCTGCTCCTGGCTCAAGAAGCCCCCTCCCCTTCCCTCCCTACAGTCTCTTTGGTCTCCTCACACCAGGACAGCAATGCTTCAGGCAATCTTAGAGCCCCAGACAAGGGCTGTGGATGCATGGTATGTGAGCCCAGGCTCTGACAGTACTGGGCAGGCTCCAGGACAGGAAGAGTGGGAAAACCAAGGCCCGCAGAAGGAAAAGTGACTTGGCCAAGGCCTGACAGTGAGCTGGGGGTGGCCTCTGTGGCTCCCAGTCTCACGACTGGATCACCAGGGCTGAGAGATAAGGTGGCCCGCTCTGGGAAAAGTGGCTAGGGGTGGGAAGCAACTGCCCACCCATGAGCCTCATCAGCCTCTGCCCCATCTCACCTCCATTGTCGCTGACACCCAGCCTTTCCCCAGAGGTCTCCGTCTCTGTTGGCTCATCCTCCTCCTCATCTTCCTCCTTGGCCAGGGCTGGCTGAGGCGTGCTCCGTGTAGGGCTAGGTGGCTGTTGCAGTGGTGGGGGCATGGGAGGTCTAGCGGCAGTAGCTGCCCCATGGGCCAGAGCGATGTCATGGAGGCAGCTGCGGGTGGCCTCGGCCAGGGCCCCCCGGCCATGGGCGGTGTAGGTGCAGGGGCCCGGGCGTGGGGGCGGGGCAGCTGTCAGCAGCACCAGCTCGGTGCCGGTCCGGGCCCGGAAGCGCTCGGCGGCCCCCACCACGGCATCCCACAGCTCATCGGGGCGCCCCGACGCCATCCGCGCCCTGTGGGTCAGAGGTAGGCTCAGGTGATGTGGTTCCGACAACTTGCACTTCCCAACTCCAACCCCACCTGAGCAGCTGTCGCTTAGCTGCAGCTCAGACCCCGTCCACGCCACCTGGCACATCAGAGTTGAGCTCAGCACCTTCCCCCAAGCCCACTACTCATCAGCAATTGTGTGATCCAGGAATTGGTGTCATTGACTACCCAAGTCACCTGGCCACTGTCTCCATACCTTCCCACCTCACTCATTTCTGCATCTGAACCCACGGCCCCACATCTACTCTGTCCACTGTGGGAGCTTCACGACACTGTAAATATAACTGAGATGTGCTGCTAGTGTCAAATACACACTGGAATTTGAAAGCAGTATGAAATAACAGAAATCACACTACCTCATGGCTAGAACTATGATAACAACAGGATGAGAAAACGAATATATTTCACACAGATTGACTACCTAACACATTCTATGAGAATTCATGTCATCCGTTTTTGGGTTTTTTTTAAAAAAATCTAATTCGAAAAAAAAATCTAATTTGACTTATGACATCTAGAAAATTTAAATTATATATATGGCTAGCATTCTACTACTTTTGGAGAGAGTTGCCCTAAACCCTTGCCCACCTTCCAGCCTCCAGCTCACCAGAAGGGTCCTACAACCCAGAGCTCCACAGTGTCTCCTGATCTGGGTTCCAGGCACCTGACAATGTAGGCCCAGAGCCAAGTGGCCCTGCCTCCGTATCACAATCAACACGGTCCACTGTAGCCTTCCCACGGAAGCTACTCATTCCCCATCCACCCTTTGACATCAGGGTAACTCATTCCTATGCAAGTCAGCCCCTTCCTCTGGGCTCCCACATAAAATCCCAGAGCAGTGCTGTGACAGGTCCAAGCCAGAGGTTGGCAGGGCCCGGCGTGGGGTTCATACCCATTAACAGCCTTATTATTTGTAGAGAACTGGGGACTTCCTGGAAGGGAGTATCACGATTACACTCTCTGAACTATGGTATTGGGAGGCAGCAGGATGAAACTCTCTGGGGTTGCCACCCCAGGACGCATGGCTGAAAAGTGAATTGGGAGTGGATGAGTCCTGAGCCTCTCTAACCCCCAAAAAAAGACCTGGGTCCAAATGAGGAGGGACCGCCCCAGACCTCTCTGGATTCCTCCGTAGGAGGGGAAAAGCCAACACCTTCCCCTTCATGCTGACAATCTTCCCATCAGGCTATTCTCATGGAGGAAGATTTAAGGGGTGAAGACAAGGAGGTGAGACTTGCCCTCAACAGGAGAGGAAGGAGAAAGGTAAGGTGACTGGACTTCGCACAAGGAGAAGAGGGAAGAGAGGCAAAAGTGCAAAGAAGGAGGGAGGTCGAGCCCAGAAAGAGGTGATAAGAATCCTGCAGAACTCTGTCCATCCACCTGTCAAACTGGAAGCTCCGCCCACCTGAGGGTGGGAGGAACCCCAGGATGCACCTAGTGTGGGTTGTCATGGTGCGTGACAGGGGCGTTAGCTCAGCCTCCTCCCAACCTCGCCCTGAGGGTCCATCTGAGAACCCAGAACCCTGGGAGGTGGGACAGGAAATCCCGCCCAGGTGGGGGCCGTGGCCGGAAGTCCCGCCTTTGAGCGGGTGAGGGGCAACCCGTAGACCCCCCAGTCCACCCTTTGAGCCCCATGGACACAGTCCATGACCGAGGTAAGAATTCTAGTGGATCTTCAGGCCGCGGGATGAGGCTGTCTAGGATCTGCCGCGGATGAGACAGGACAGTCCCCGCAGGTGATCCCTTCTGAGCTTTCAGAGAAGGGTCCCTGGATGACCTTTGCCCCCTGATCTATGCCGGCGAGACCCCTCCCGAGAATCGCTCGCCCTCCCAGATCCCCTCGGCCTCGAGACGGCCAAATCCCCCCGACACCGCGGTTCGCAACGCCGCCTCCACTCACGTGCCCGTAGCCAGCATGGCCGGGCCGGCGCCGTCGCGGCCCTCAAAAGACATGGCGGTGCATTGCGTCACTTCCGCGTGGTTAGCCTTCCTCCACTGCACCGCCTGCCTCCCTTAGCCTGGCCGCCTGTGACCAGGGGACTTCATCTGGACCTCAGTGGGGCGCAGTGGCCGATAGCAGGGTGCCCATAAGACTGAGGATGACAGGAAAGCTTCAGCTTGTTCAGATGCAAGCCGAGACCCTTCCGGTTTGCTCCCTAGAAATAGCGCTATTCTGCACACACTTATTCCAGTCCCAGAATACTCATTATCAATGTATACGGCAGTGAAGGAAAGCAGTGCCCATTAATAAACATAGTGACTAGCTTGGCTTCATCGGCCCGTAACTGTGTATGAGCTTTCCCTACACCCCTCTCCCCATCAGCACAAAGGCTGGCGAAGACCCACTAAGGCAGCTTTTCTTGCTTCAGCTTGCCCAGCTTAAACATGGCGACTCAGCCGGCTTCCTCTCGATGGTGACTCAGGAATTCTGGGAATGCTTCGTTCGAGGAGTCTACGCGGCTTCACCCCATTCCACTGCATCCCTCAGCGCCTCTCACCTTCTTTCACTTTATCAGTTCCTCTTTTCCAGCACCTCGCTGTCGCGCCCCGAAGAGAGACAGGACTGCCCCGCATTAACATGGCCACAGCTGCCCAAGCTTGGGCTTTGCCCTCAAGCAAAATGGCACCTCCTTTGGCCTCTGTGCCAGTTTGTAATATGGAGAAGGAAGTAGGCGTTGCTAAGTGGGCAGTGGCTAGGGGGCGGGGCTTCTAGTCCCGCCCTCTTGTTTTCTTCGTGGCGAGGGCGGCCCAACTGCGCATGCGCCCTCCTTCTGGCCGGCTCCGCCTTCGGCGCCTGTGCCACGTGATTGTCACTCCGGGTAACCACCCCACTTCCAAGTGATAGTTTGGCCCGCTCCCTGCAGGACAATAAACAGGAGCGCTACCACTGTCTGGACTTGAGGGGGAAAGTCTTATACCCGGATGTGATTCCCCGCTTAACCCGGAAGAGGAGGTGGCTAGTGCCGTGGGGCCTTGGCGGAGGCTATGGCGGGATCTGAATACCGGGTAAGCGGGGATCGCGCGTGCGGTGGCTTTGAAACACCTCCCCGTGGTTATCAGCTTCACGCCCGGACTCTGGCCGGTCTTTGGGAACGCAGGGCGGGTCTGAGCAGACGCCATTCTCTTATAAACACGCTGTCACTCTCCATGCCACTTCCCTGGGGGTGGGGGGGCGGGAGTCCTGTTTTTAGCTCCGCCCCTTCGGGCAGTTGAGACGCTCTCTTGGGCCACGCCCCCTCCGAAGCGCACCCCTCTAGCTGGGGACGAGCTGGGGTGCACTGGCTTCCGAATGCTGCACGGGTTTCTGCTTTCCTGGACCACTCTCCAGCCCCTTCCCCCCAGAACCAGGGGCGCCTATCCCCTGGTGGGGGTCGGGGAGCCCCTTTCCCTGGACCCGCCCCCTTGATGTCTTTTCCTTACGCCCTGCCCCTCCCTGGGTCCCGCCCTTAGGTGGTGTTTGAAAAGGGGGGTGTGTACCTGCACACGAGTGCCAAGAAGCACCAGGATCCAGATTCCCTCATCGCTGGCGTCATCCGTGTCGTAGAGAAGGTGGGTCGTGGGTGGGCAGCGTGGAAGTGGGGATCGATCTTTAGATCCTGATGTCTGGCATGGCACTTAAGCAGGGCTGAGGGTGGGATTGGAGTGAGGGGCTCAGAAGGAAATCTGGGAGACTTTCCCTGCAAAGTTTGGGGATGACGGTTTGGGCAGCGTGGCTTGAAGTCCCTTGTAACCCTTGTCCCCTCTCTCAGGACAATGACGTTCTCCTGCACTGGGCTCCTGTCGAGGAGGCTGGCGATTCCACCCAAATCCTCTTCTCCAAGAAGGTAGGCGTCCCTGGCTTCTCCCTTTTCTGCTGGGTTTGTCTGAGGCTGGAACATTGGGAAAGAATCTCACATAAATTCAGCCCTTCTCTCACATGGGAGCCCACTTGGGGACCAAATCCTTTTGGCTATTCAGTTTCACGTCCTGTGCAATGGAGTTGACAGTGGCCTTTCCTGAAGAGTAGCTATCTGGAGCCCTGGCCGAGGGGACAGCTGCGCCCTCAGCCCCTTGACTTCCTTGGAAAGCCCTGTTAGGTGCAAAGGGGTGGACCAGCCTGTGTAGTCAGCCGTGCGGGCTCATGCCGGAAGAAGCTCAGTCCCATCACCATGTCCTGAATGTTCCTCATGTGGCCTATGGCTTTCCTCTCGGCTCCTCCCGGCTGGACGTGGACAGTCAGTGTTCTCAGAGCTCTCAGGAAGGCCAGGAAGAGAGCGATGGGATGAATCAACCTTTGTTCTGCCACCGTGGGAGAGAGAGGACAGAACAGCTATTGGGTTGAAGCATGACTGGGGGGCCTTCTATCTTCCTTGGTCTAAACAGCACAGTGTTCCATTATAGCAGTTAGAGTCTCCCCCAGCCACTGGCAGGAGTGAAATGTAAAACATCAGGGCCTTCTGGGATTTTCACAACGGAATGACAGCACCGAGGAAGTTGCTACCTTATGGGCCGGCCCTGTTGAGTTCAAGAACACCGTATCCTCTGGAAGGGCCAGCCAGGGGACAGGAAGCTCTATCAGCAGAGCTGCCTCCCGCGCTCACACAGCCAGAGTCTGGGCACTGGAAGATTAAGTCAGCCCCAGGCTCTGTACGGAGGGAAGTGAAGATTGGCCTCTTTGCTTGGTGTGAGATAAGAGCCACAGGAGCCTTTTGCCGCTCCCACCCATCTTATGAGCAGTGACTGCGAGAATTGCCCCCCCCACCTACCTGCTCCGTGACACGTACCTACATCCCCTCCTCGGGCCGTGGTGCCATGCGTCTCAGACTACTGACAGACTTGGGTTACAGTCCTGTTCTGGCCACACTGGGTGACCTCTCTGAGCTTCCATTTCCCTCTTTGTTTGACGGGGCCTCTTTCCAGGCCCCCCAATGGCTCCGTTTCAGAAGATCTCTGAATGCACAGTTCTTCATTTGCTTTTTTTGTTTCTTTCCCTCCAGGACTCCAGCGGGGGTGACTCCTGCACGTCGGAGGAGGAACCGACATTTGACCCTGGCTATGAACCTGACTGGGCCGTCATCAGCACCGTGCGGCCACGGCCCCGCCCCACGGAGCCCAGGAAAGGTAAGCCGAGCAGGTGCCCCTAGAGGCGGGATCGGGTTCGTCCCATCCTCATGGCTCCAAAGACTTTGCTGCTCAGTCATTGGGGCTGGTTTCCAACCAAGACCAGCCTCGCCTGGCCCTTTGGGATTTACAGCCTTACTCGTGCCGTCTGCTGGTGGAGTTAACTTGTTATCGTGTAGTTGATTCTGCCTTGTTGTGACCCAGGGGGGCAGAGCAGTAGACCTGTTTCATGTTGTTGTTGTTGTTGTTATGTGCCGTCGAGTCGCTTGAGACTCATAGCGACCTTATGTACAACAGCCCTAAACTCCGCTCTGTCCTGTGCCAATCACACTGTCTCTGACACTCCCATCCCGATTACCCCAGTCACTGAATCAATCCACCTCATAGAGGGCCTTCCCCTCCTGCGCTGTCCCTCCACCCACCCAAGCATGATGTCCTTCTCCAAGGACCGGTCTCTCCTCACAACATGTTCATACCTTGTCAGACGAAGCCTCAGAATCCTTGCCTCTAAGGAGCAGCCCGGTTTAACCCTTTCCAGGACGAGTCTGTTTGTTTTCCTAGCAGTCCATGGTATTCTCAATACTCGTCTCCAGCACCACAGCTCAAAGGCATCAATTCTCCTTCTATCCTCCTTTGTCCTTGTCCAACTCTCTGATTCATAACAAGTGATTGCAAAGACCATGGCCTGTATCAGACGCACCTTAGTCTCCAGAGAGACACCATTGCTCTTCAGTACTTTGGAGAGGTCCCTAACAGCAGACTTTCCCATAGGGATTGCAAAACTGTTATCTTCACAGAATCACATTGCTATACCTTTATTCTGCAAAGCACACAGTGGATGTGAATTATTGAACTTTAAATTCACAGCCCATGCATTAAAGACAAAGTCTCCAGGTCTGCTAAGATTGGCCATGGACTCCCCAAGTGAATACTGCCCCACAAAGATTTAGCTACGCCAGCGCAGGCTACAGATGCAACCAGTGAAAAATGCTCTCCACAGTTACATGGGATATGGTGGGAGCCAGAGGAGGCTTCCAACCCCCAGGGCATCGGGGAGCCTTCTAAGGTGCTAGCAAACTTTGGTTCTGAGTCACACTTGGGAGTTCTGGTCCAGGGTCCACGGCACAAGGGACTGGCTTGTTTAGGAAGCCAAGAGCCTTTTTTTTTTTTTTTTTAAATTTAGGTTGTTTATTTTTCATTTCTATGAACATCTACAGAGATTTTGGGATTCCATTCATTCATTCTTGCACCCTTCGAGGTTTTTATTTTTGGGGGGTATGAAGTGAAGAGAAGGTTGGAGGTCAGGTGAGGTAGGAGAGAACAGACTTGAACTGGCAGTACGAGGTTGAAGATAATTATCCTTACGTGAATTCTGGGGTCTTGGGGAGTCTGGGGTTTTAGAGGAGGTATGTGTCACACTTGTCTTCTTTTTGGAACGACCTTGCGATTTTAATCCAGTGGAGATCTTGCCAAAGAAACAAACATAACTCAGAACTCCCCGAGGACAGGTTCTGGTCTGGCCCGGGGAGGGCCTGTTGGGAGTTGATTGTGTGCTGAGGGAGTGCCCTCAGTTAACAGGGCCGCTTCTGACTCCTCGTGCCCTCCTCCAACATGGTGTCTTCCTCATTAGGTGCCGAGTCCAGTGCCTCCCAGGGATCCTGGGCCTTCTCTGTGAGCCTGGGAGAGCTCAAGTCCATCCGCCGTTCGAAGCCAGGCCTGAACTGGGCCTACCTGGTTCTGGTGACCCAGGCTGGAGGCTCCCTGCCTGCCCTGCACTTCCACTGTGGGGGCACCCGTGCCTTGCTCCGTGTCCTCAGCCGCTACCTTCTCTTGGCCAGGTGAGTATCACCCACTGCTGTGCCCCGTCCCAATACAGCTATGTCCTGACCTCTTAGGGTCCTGAAAGAAATGCAAGAGAGAACCTAAAAAAAAAATGCTTAGAAAGGACTCACTAGGTGATAAAACTAAGAAATGAAAGGGTAATAGTGACTTGTCTTTTCTTGGCACCAGCGGTCAGGAAATCAAAAGACAAATTGCATTAGGTAAATCTGCTGTCAGGGACCTCTCCGGAGTACTGAGAAGCAGTGAGGTCAGTCTAGAGATTAAAGTGCCCCTGATCCAGGCCCTGGTCTTCACAATGATTTGCTGTGCATCAGAGAGCTGGACAGTGACTAAGGATGATAGAGGAGGAATTGATGCCTTTGCGTTGTGGCGCTGGAGAAGAGTCTTGAACGTGCCATGGACCGCCAAGAAAACAAATAGGTCTATCTTGGAGAGGGTGAAAACAAGTTTCTCCTTGAAGGCTAGCATTTTGAACCTCCGTTTCACATACTTGGGCACGTGGCCAGGAGAGACTGGTCCTTGGAGAAGGACATCTTTCTCGGAAGGGTGGAGGGACAGCACAGGAGAAGAAGACTCCGGTTGAAATGGATTGATACGGTGACTGGGGGAATGGTTGGTGTCTTAGAGTCAGTGAGACTGGCTCAGGACACGTCAGGCTTCAGAACTGCTGTACATAGGGGTGCTATGGGTCACAGGCGACTTGACGGCACTTAACGACAACGTTGGCTTAATACGGCATCCTTGGGTAGTTGTATGCTAACCAAAAAGATTAGAGTTTTTAGTCCACCCAGAGTTGCCTTGGAAAAAAGGTCTAGCAGTCCACTTGTCAAAAGTTCAGCCACTGACTCTATGGTACATGGTTTTTATTTACATTTTACTTGATGAGAAGGGAGCTGATGTGCTGACTTCTAATCACAGGATGTTACACAGGGTTGTTTGATTCTCCCTCTGAGTGTGTCTACCATGCTAGCAAGTGGCATCAGAAAACGTTTCATTTGTGGGGTGCTGACATAAATCATGATCAGTCCTGGGACAGAGGTCACACAGAATTTACAGACTGTATGTATAGTTTAGGGGGGTGTTAAGAACGTTATAGGGAGGGAGCTCTGGTGGCCTAATGGCAAGACGCTACACTGCAATCCCAGAGGTACGCGGTTCAAATCCACCAGATGCTCTGCTGGAGAAGGAGGGGGCAATCTCCTCCTGTACCAGTCAGATCTGATTTGACGGTACACATAAAAATAATACAATAAAAAAAAAAAGAACGTTACAGGGGATAGCTCAGGCTTACGCCCAAGGGGCATGTCAGGTCCCCAAAGAGGAGCTTTTTCTTAGTTCTTCTCATTCTGCCATACATACATACCCTTTTGCAGTTCCCTCAGGAAGGCCTCCTGGCGCCCACCGAGGACAGGATCCTCCCAGCCCGTTTGGGCAGGCTTTTCTCGATTCTGCCGCATGTCACCCCAAACTCTGACACTGAACCCCTCATGAGCCAGTTTCTGTCTTTAGTATTTCAACCCTTGACCCGTGTTACAGCTCTACTTGGAGGTTCATTGTCTCCTCTTTGCTTCCTGACTGATGATGTTGTTTTTCATATGGGTTTAAAGGGCACGTCAACTTGAAGGCCTGTGTGTCTGTCTCCCGCACTTTCCCCAGCCTGGGCCATGAACTACTTTATTTTCTTTTCATAGTCCTCAGATCATTACTTTATATAGCATATTGATGAGTTGTAAGCTGCAAACTGATCACAGAGAATGATTACAGAAAAGGTATCAAACCACAAGTTGTTAGCAGTTTTCTTACTACATTGCACTATTGATTGCTCTCTCTACGGCCTTATTCTCCACGGATTGGTAGCTCTCACCAAATGAGTGGGTGGGATTATGCAGAGGAGGTGGCTGTGTCCTACCAAGGGGATTGGATGGGTTTCCAATAATGCAAGTGAGGGGTTATTGCAGTGGAGTCGGGCAAATAAAGTCTGCTACATCCCTGGGAGGGGGTTAATTAGTTTTGCTATCCATGAGCTCTGGTGGCCTAGTGGCAAGAAGCTGCACTGCAGTTCCAGAGGTATGCGGTTCAAATCCATCAGATGCTCTGCTGGAGAAGGAGGGGCAGTCTCCTCCTGTACCAGCCAGATCCAATTTGACAGTATACACACAAAATAATAAAATAAAATAAAAATATTTAGGGAGCTCTGGTGGCCTAGTGGCAAGACACTGCACTGCAATCACAGAGGTATACAGTTCAAACCCACCAGATGCTCTGCTGGAGAAGGAGGGGCAATCTCCTCCTGTACTGGTCAGATCTGATTTGACAGTACACACACAATAACTAGTTTTGCTATCCAGCTGAGCTTAAAAAGCGCTGTCCCAGAGCAGTCCCATGGGATCTCACTCCCAGTAAGAAGAGCTAGGAGTGGAGCGTGTCCCTGGGACTCAGGATCCCTGCCCTGAGAACCTTCGAGTCCCAAGAAACGGAGAGAAGAGAGGGCTTACTGGAGGCAGCAGGAGCAGAGAAACGGTGGCAGCAGTAGATGGAGTGACGACCTTTCTGGCCCGCTGAGCAGGAAAGCTGAGTGTCTGTGGACAGGAGCCGTGCTGGTGGAGGAGGCTGCCCCTAGGCACTTGTCAGAAGACCTCGGCTTGCCAACCATTGAGCTAAAGAGCATAGCCGAGTGGGGCAGAGGCCGAGCTGGCCTGAGAGGCTGAGGGCTGGTGAGTGATGCACCTGTAAGCATGCCGGACATGCTCTTCTGATCAAGCAACTGCTGATCCTAAATTGTCATGGTTTTTTCTCCCCCCTAAAGCTCCGTGATTGTGAATCTTGTCTCTGAGCTCTCTGTGGCCACTGTAAAATGAATTATCAAACCTAAAGATACAGAGTGTGTGTGTGTGTGTACCGTCAAATCAGATCTGACTGGTAAAGGAGGAGATTGTTCCTCCTTCTCCAGCAGAGCATCTGGTGGATTTGAACCGCACACCTCTGAGATTGCAGTGTAGCTTCTTGCCACTAGGCCACCAGAGCTCCGACGGCACATAACAACAGCAACAACAAAGATACAGAGTGTCTTGAGAGCTGGTGTCAGAGTTAGTGAAAAGGCTGTAGGGTCTGAGCATTTCTGTCTGCTTCGTAGGAATCGGCTTGGGGCTGATGGCCTTGTTGATATCACTCTCTCATTTCTTACCATTTTCACAAATGTCGGTCAACCTGGATAAGATTGTCTAGGGGAGAAACAGTCTGAGAGCCCACTTTGCCCAGGTTGCTTGTTTCAGAGAGGTAGGGCAAAAGTTCAGGGGGAAATAATCTTTCAACTTCTTTACTTAAAGAACCAAGTCAAAAGGCCACATAAAGGAACTCATTTCATTGCATGCTGTTCCCTGTGACTTAGCAACTCCAGTCAATGGAAAACTGTTTCTTTCCTCATATTCCAGCAAAAGTCTCAGGGCTGTGTCTCATTGGTCCTGCCTTTTTAAAAAATTTGTGTGTGTGTGTGTGTGTGTGTGTGTACACGTACTGACAAATCAGATCTGACTGGTCCAGGAGGAGATGGTCCCTCCTTCTCCACCAGAACATCAGGTGGATTTGAACCGCACACCTCTGGGATTGCAGTGCAGCTTCTTGCCACTAGGCCACCAGAGCTCGCCTGGTCCTGCTTTTGTCACGTGACTCAAGCTTCTTGAGCAGGAACGTCTTCATTGGCACTCACCAGCCCTGGGTTATAAGCTCACCATTTGGAGCTAACTGATTACAGACCTTCACCCTCAGAGGGGCTGAGCTGAGACAACTCCAAGAGCAGTTTGGTTTCTGCAGCAAGGTGGTTGGGGGGGGGTGCATGTAGAGTGGGCACAAGACCCTCCCCCCATCGTTGACCAGAGCGTGCTCCCTCTCCCCTCGCAGCTCGCCACAGGACCCCCGCCTCTACCTTGTCTTCCCCCACGACTCTTCTGCTCTCTCCAATTCCTTCCACCACCTCCAGCTCTTTGACCAGGACAGTTCCAACGTGGTATCTGTGAGTCACTCCAGACCTAGGCGGGGAGTGGGTGTAGAGCCTGTCCAGTTACAGCGGGGTGACACAAAAAAGGATGGACTGGAGTGGTTGAGATGCAGAGCTGCAGAGTGCGGTGGGTGTGACAGGGAGGGTGGGCTGTAGTGAGAGAGGGAGGAAAGGGGTGGACTGTTGTAGGTGAGACAGTAAGTGGTGGGCTGTAGTGGCTGGAACAGGAAGGGGTGGGCTGTAGCTGGTGAGACAGTGGGTGGTGGGCTGTAGTGAGAGAGGGAGGAAAGGGGTGGACTGTTGTAGGTGAGACAGTAAGTGGTGGGCTGTAGTGGCTG
>NW_006399986.1:2925304-2929195 GCF_000299155.1 Elephantulus edwardii | reverse complement strand
CTGTAGTGGGTGAGACAGTGGGTGGTGGGCTGTAGTGGGTGAGACAGTGGGAGGTGGGCTGTAGTGGGTGAGACAGTGGGCGGTGGGCTGTAGTGGCTGGAACAGGAAGGGGTGGACTGTAGTGGGTGAGACAGTGGGTGGTGGGCTGCAGTGGGTGAGACAGTGGGTGGTGAGCTGTAGCTGGTGAGACAGTGGGTGGTGGGCTGTAGTGGCTGGAACAGGAAGGGGTGGGCTGTAGTGGGTGAGACAGTGGGTGGTGGGCTGTAGTGGGTGGGACAGTGGGTGGTGGCCTGTAGTGCGTGGGACAGTGGGTGGTGGGCTGTAGTGGGTGGGACAGTGGGTGGTGGGCTGTAGTGGCTGGAACAGGAAGGGGTGGGCTGTTAGTAGCTGGAACAGGAAGGGGTGGGCTGTTAGTGGGTGGGACAGTGGGCGGTGGGCTGTAGTGGCTGGAACAGGAAGAGGTGGGCTGTAGTGGGCGAGACAGTGGGTGGTGGGCTGTAGTGGCTGGAACAGGAAGGGGTGGGCTGTAGTGGGTGAGACAGTGGGCGGTGGGCTGTAGTGGCTGGAACAGGAAGGGGTGGACTGTAGCGGGTGAGACAGTGGGCGGTGGGCTGTAGTGGCTGGAACAGGAAGGAGTGGACTGTGGCGGGTGAGACGGGGTGGTGGGCTGTAGTGGCTGGAACAGGAAGGGGTGGACTGTGGCGGGTGAGATGGGGTGGTGGGCTGTAGTGGCTGGAACAGGAAGGGGTGGACTGTGGCGGGTGAGCCGGGGACAGGGTCCTCTGTGCCGGGTAAGACATGAAGGGTGGGGGATGATGCGTGACACTGTGTTTCGGCCTGGCCCCCAGCGCTTCCTCCAGGACCCCTACTCCACCACCTTCAGCAGCTTCTCCCGAGTAACCAACTTCTTCCGGGGAGCCCTGCAGCCGCACCTGGAAGGGGCCTCCTCCGACCTACCCCCGCCTCCAGAGGACGAGCCAGAGCCTGGCTTCGAAGTCATTTCCTGCGTGAGTCTCAGAGGCGACATGGCTCCTTCTTGGCTCTGGCACTTGGGCTTGTGGTGTCATGTCCCCTCAGTAAGTGGGAGATGCCGATGGGTCGATCGCAGCACGTGCTCCTGCCTGTGGTGGGCACATGGTGAGAGCTGTGGGGGCAGATTTGTTACGAAGCCAGAGAAGGACCTTCCTGCCCCCAACACCAGTGTGGGCCTGGGCTTGGCCTGGAGGTGCGCTGGGAGGGGACTCGTTGGCCACACGGCCTTGGGCTCACTTGCTTTGTGTCTGCAGGTCGAGCTGGGGCCACGTCCGGCCGTGGAGCGGACCCCTCCAGTCACAGAGGAGGAGTGGGCGCACCACATGGGCCCCGAGGGCCGCCTGCAGCAGGTCCCAGAGCTGAAGGCCCGCATCTTCTCCGGGGTGAGGCGCTGGGGTGGGTCGGATGAGGCTGGGCAGGTGCGGTGGGCAGTCCGGAGGAGCCCCTCTGAGCTGCCTGTTCCCCTCTGCCACCGTGCCCCCTCACAGGGTCTGAGCCCCAGCTTACGGCGTGAAGCCTGGAAGTTCCTCCTGGGGTACCTCAGCTGGGAGGGCACAGCTGAGGAGCACAAGGCCCACGTGCGCAAGAAAACGTGAGTGAGCCTCCCTCCGTGGCCGCCTGCTCCCGGGGGCGGCCGTAGGACCGGGGTTTGGGGGGGTCCGCCTGCGGCTGAGCCCTCCTGTGCGCCTGTTTCTTTCAGAATATGGTTCCCTCCTTGATTAATGCTCTAAGTGTGGAAGGGATGAATGTCCCTGCTTACGGCCGGTCCGGCGTGACGCCAGATTGAGATCCCTCAGGGAGGGCCCTGATAGGATGGCTTTGTTTGTGACCACTCCCAGGTCCCCTGCTACCTGTGGTCCTTGGCACAGAGCTCCCTCGTTCACATGGCCTTGTCTGGCCCGTTCTCTCTGATGTCTCTCTGTCTTTCCCTGAGCTGATGGAAGTTTTGACCAGCACCAGGTGCCTGGTGCCCAGCGTGACCACCCCTGACCCTCAGTAGATGTGCATGTGGCTGGTCCAGGACTTTTCCTGGATCCTGAAACACTGGCTTCAAGTCCCCACGGGAGGGGCCGTCCGGGCACCCTGTCCCCGCTCTGGAGGCCATGTCCAGCGTCCACTGTCGGTGTGTCCCTCCCTGTGCCCTCCTGTAGCAGTCCTCACGACTGTGACACATTTGTAACCCCACAGAACCATTTCCCCACGTTCCTGACACACGCCTATACCTGCTGTGTGCCTGGTGCCGGGTGGGACCTGTGGGGAACTGGTGCAGGGAGTGGTGTAGCTGTGCTGGACAGCTTACTTCTCGAGCGCTGCTGAGACACAGGTACCGCCAGCGGTGGCTTAAACAGGAGCTTTTTCTCACAGTGTGGGAGGCCGAGTTCAGGATGCTGGGCTCTGTCTGCCCTGGGGGAAGGGATCCTCTCTCTGGGCCCTCTCTCTGCGGGCCCTGGGGGAAGGTTCTTTTCTCTGGGCTTCTGTTTTCTGTGTGGTTTGGCATCAGTCTTGCTCTGTTGCTTTTATTTCTCAAGAGAGGTTCACTCAAAGATACACGCTACGCTGGCCCAGCCTCCCTCACAGCACAGAGACAGTCCAGCCCAGAGCGGGATAGTAACCACAGACACAGGCTGCATTTTCAGGGACACAGTTCAGTCCATAACACCTCCATTCAATCCATCGGCCTTGACAGACTATACAAAGGACAGTACATAGAAAGAGAAGCCCTCAGCAAAGTTGTGAGGGCAGTGTAAGGAATGACCAGGAGTCCTCCTTGATCTGAGGGGGCCGCCAAGCTGAGCCCTGCTGGACCCAGAAGCGACACTAGGTCGGGGTCCCAGCGGTCCTCTTGTCTCCCGACATCCCACGAGACAGGCCATACCTGGGGCCTAGCGTCATGTCCTCCCTCAATCCACCCACAGGGACGAGTATTTCCGCATGAAGCTGCAGTGGAAGTCCGTGAGCCCAGAGCAGGAGCGGAGAAACTCCTTGCTGCGGGGATACCGCAGCCTCATCGGTGGGTGTCCCCAGCTAGGGGTGGCAGGAGTGGGAACAGGGGACACGATTGTGTGAGCAGGGACCACGCGTGAGCAGACGGCGTGGAGGTCTGAGAGAGAGCAGACCAGGGCATGGGGAGGAGCAGAGTAGAGCCAGGCTGCGTGGGTTCAAAGCCCGACCCTGCCCTTCTCAATCTCTGACTGCGTGCCAAGCTATTCTGCCTTCCGAGTCTCTGCTTTTCCTCTTGGAGACAGGTGTGGAGGGGTCCCCGTTGGCACAGTGGTTCAGTACTCACCTGCTGACAAAGAGGTTGGCAGTTCAAAGCCTCCAACCGCTCCGCAGGTTCACAACAGTGTGGCGATCTGCGACGGTGATCACTGCCCTGTAACCCTCCGGGGCCGTTCTCTGTCCAGTGAATCCCATAGACTGAGCAGCAGAGGGAGATGAGGGGCGCCTGTCGAGTGCCCCGAGTCAGGAATGTTCATGATTGTTGCTTGTACTCACCCCTCCTGCACCCTGAGAGTTAAGCCTAAGCAGGAGGTCTGCACCCCCGAGGAGGAATGAGAGCCGGTGACCAGAGGGCCAAGCCCCTCACATTTCTCCACTCTGTGTCCCCATACTCTCTGCACAGAGCGAGATGTGAGCCGGACAGACAGAAACAACAGGTTCTACGAGGGCCCGGAGAATCCCGGGCTGGGCCTGCTCAGTGACATCCTCCTCACCTACTGCATGTACCACTTCGACCTCGGTGAGGGCCTGGCCGGAGCGGGGCCTACAGGCTGGGATGCGGAGGGCAAATACAGAGAGCCGGGCAGGGGCGGGGCCTCCAGGGCAGGATGCTGAGGGCTGGGGCGGGGCTTCCAGGGC
>NW_006399986.1:2913829-2924537 GCF_000299155.1 Elephantulus edwardii | reverse complement strand
GGGGCGGGGCTTCCAGGGAGGGATGCTGAGGGCTGGGGCGGGGCTTCCAGGGTGGGATGCTGAGGGCTGGGGCGGGGCTTCCAGGGTGGGATGCTGATGGCAGGGGCGGGGCTTCCAGGGTGGGATGCTGAGGGTTGACTCCATGTCCCCACCCCCCAGGCTATGTCCAGGGCATGAGTGACCTTCTCTCCCCGATCCTCTACGTCATTCAGAACGAGGTGGACGCCTTCTGGTGTTTCTGCGGCTTCATGGAGCTTGTGGTGAGGTGCAGGGTGAGGAGTGGGAGATGGGTCCCCCCTGAAATGGATCCCGGTCTCTCACGGGACCCTTCATCCCTGCAGCACGGGAACTTTGAAGAAAGCCAGGAGACCATGAAGCGGCAACTCGGCCAGCTCCTGCTGCTCCTGAGGGTGTTGGACCCGCCGCTGTGCGACTTCCTGGGTGTGTGACTGGGAACAGGAGAAGGCGGGGCCTGAGATTTCCTGCTGGCCATCGTGACTGTGTCCAGGGCATTTGGGCCTGACCCACGGGAAAATCCCTGCATGACTCAGTACCTAAAACACACCTGAAAATGGGTTGTCGCTTCCAGCAAAACCTCAGTCGGCATGAGCATGCAGGCACCCTCGGGCACCTCCTCCCTACTCTGCCCACCCCGACTCAGCCCTGACCCGCCGCATATATTTAGTCATTATGTTGTTATGTGCTCTCAGAACCAAGTCTTCGCTGACCTTCTGGGGGGTTTTCAGAGGCTGTACGTTGCACAGGAGGAGATTGCCCATCTTTCTCCCAAAGCAGCTGGTGGATTCAAACTGCCTGCCTTTGAGTTGGCAGTGCGGCTTCTTAACTACAAGGCCACCAGAACTCCTAGGACATATCTTAGAAATGAGGACTAGGACCAGGATGTGATTCTTAACACTGACTGACAGAGCTCCGTGTTACCCTGAGCCACGGGTTAGAAATGGCTTCTCTGGCCCCTGGGCTGAGGCTGACGGTCATGGTTGAGTCACTTCCTCCTCTTGTAAAGTAAGCCAGGGGGACCTGACGCCTCCACACTCTTCTGCCAGTGTGTAATGATGGTGGTGATCTTTCATTTACTGAGCTTGTAAACATGGCGTGGTGGTGGTGCTGGACCTCGTGGTCTGACTTTACAAGGGGGATTAATAACATCAACAGCCCAAACTCGATTCCTTTTAGGTGACGTCAGGCGCACCGCGAATCTTTATACCCAGCCCAGGCCTCTTCATCCTTTCCTCAGCGCTCTGCTCCTCCGCTCGGTTCCGCAGTTTGTGACTGTGACCACACAAAACTCATAGACTGGAGCCACCATCGTTGTTGGGTGCTGTTTTGTTGGAACTGACCCTATGGCTGGCCCGCCAGCAGGTTTTTGGACTCAGTAAATCACACGGGAGGAGACAGGCCTTCCTCCTGTGGAGCAGCTGGTGGATTCGAACTGAATGGCTTTGAAATTGTAGCACAGCTTCCTACCATCAGGCCACCGGAGCCCCCGGGATTTATTGGGCTGTGACCACAGGCAGGCAGTCTTCTTGCCTCGTGACCCCTGAGGTCTCTTGTTTGTTTAGCTTCTGCCTTGAGCAGTAAGTACCCGGAGGCACCCCACTCCCACAGCAAGCCTCTTGTCCGAAGGCACTGGGCTCTCGGGCTCTGGGCCTGGAAGCGACTGTACCTCCTTTTGAGGTACTGCGCTTGCTGTCCTGCTCACTGTCTCCCACCATCTCTCTTTGTCTTCCCATCTTGGAGGTTCCCAGCCAGGGGCCCAGGGTCCAAATAATTCTCCACTCTCACCTCTTCTTTCTTCGTGGTCCTGAGATGCGATCCTGGCTTCTCACTTCTGAGATGACTCATTTTAAGTCTAGTCAGATGTCAAAACTGACTAGTTTTTCTCCTTACAGTTCCATACATCTAATTTGCATAGTTAGCAAGCTCTCCAATCCCCACGGTGGCCCACCAGCACCTTCTTTGCATAGTCCCACCCAGTCAGGGGGAGTTACAAGCCCATGGTAAGGAAAGTGGTATAAAATTGGCCTGCTTTACCTTGGACGCTGTGTGCCGGGCACAAAGCCAAACGCTTTATGGATGTCCTCACTAGAATCCTGCCTACTGGGAAGGTGGGAACCTACCTGGACTCTTCCCCAAGAGGAAAGTCAGGCCTTTCCTTGGGCCTCTCAGACCCAGACTGGCCCATGTCATTGGAAACCTTCGGCAGTGCCTTTTCTAGTGACCGCATGGTGTTCTGCCCTCCTTCAGGATTAGAGGGCCTTAAGTTAAAGAATTGGAATGCTAACCACGTTTGATGGGTCAAACCACGTTGCACGAGAAAAAGGAGACGGTCCTTTTCCATGAACATTTACAGCCTCAGAAACCCAGTGAGCAGCTGTGCTTGGCCCTCAGGCCTTGTAAGGAGTTGGGATGCTTTTGACTCCAGTGGGTTTATGATTTCTATGTTGATTCGTTGGGTGATACAAGCATTTAACATTCTCAGTAGCTACCCATATGGTTAGAGGTTCAAATCCACCCAGTAGGGCTCAGGAAGCAAGTCTATGTGACCTACTTCTGAAATCCCACAGAGCCAGGTTCTCCCAATGCCATTGATCCTGGTTCTGACTTAACCTGACCCTCGAGGAGGTTAAGGTGATTGATTGTTAGTGTTGCGTTGTTGCTGTTTGGTTTTTATTCTGTTTGGATGGCTCTTTAGCACTCTCCCTTCTGAAATGTTAGCTTATATTTTTGCTAGTAGTTAAGGCATGAAAATAGGTGCCTTTGAGCTGTGGTGCTGGAGAAAAATATTGAATATAGCATGGACTGCCAGGAGGACACACAGGTTCACCCTAGAGAGGGTGAAACCAGTCTGCTCCTTGGAGGCAAGGATTCTGAAGCTTCATCTGACATACTGTGGACATGTTACAAGGAAGGACCAGTTCTTGGAGAGGGACATCATGCTTGGGAGGGTGAAGGGACAGCACAGGAGAGGAAGACCCTCGATGAGATGAATTAATTCAGTGACTAGGGTAGTGGGGGTGGGTGTGTCGGAGACAATAAGGTTGGTTCAGGATAGAGCAGGGTTTAGGGCTGGGTTTTGTTGTTTGTTTGTTTTTTTTAGTTTTTATTTTATTATTTTTGTGTGCGTGTACCGTCAAATCAGATCTGACTGGTACAGGAGGAGATTGCCCCTCCTTCTTCGGCAGAGCATCTGGTGGATTTGAACCGTGCGCCTCTGGGATTGCAGTGCAGCTTCTTGCCAGTAGGCCACCAGAGCTCCCCAGGGTTTAGGGCTGTTGTGCACAGGGTTGCTGTGAATTGTGAGCCGCTCAGCGGCGCGTAACAACAGCAGGGCATGATGAGCAGATGCACCCCGGGGCTCAGTGATCACACGCTCGGCTGCGGACGAGAGGGCTGGCTGTAAGAAGCCACCAGGAGAAAGCTGCAGCGGTCTGCTTCCATTAATAGCCCTAAGGGGCGTGTAGAAGGAGTCCTGGTGGTTCAGTGTTTAAGTATTGCTCCATGGGGGGGAAAGGTGAGGCCTTCTGCTTCTGTAAAGATTATAGGTCCGTCAAGGCTCTCGGAGCCAGAACCGTCTCTCCTCAGTCACCGTGAGTCTGAGTTTCCCACCTTGTCACCTGCACTGGGTGTTGGCATTTAACTTTGGAGTTTCTCTTCTTCCTGTACCCTATGGAAAATTTTCATGGAAAACTTGACACTCACATTTCACCTGGAGTCGCAGAGGCAGGATGCGAACCTTCCCCCTTCAGAGCCTCCCCAGGGCACTAGCTCTCTTGGATGGGCGGCTTCTCACAGCCAGGCTCCTCTGGAAGCCCCAGACCCCCCAGCTGCGCGCTTTATGGCTGGGACGGGGTCTGAACTGGTTTGGACCTGGGTCTCTGCCTGTGATGCTCACACACGTACCCCCTGCCCTCTCCCCTTCCTCCTCTAGACTCCCAGGATTCTGGCTCCCTCTGCTTCTGTTTCCGGTGGCTGCTTATCTGGTTCAAGAGGGAATTCCCCTTCCCAGACGTCCTGCGGCTGTGGGAGGTCAGCGGGCTGCTTCCTGTAGGGGGCAGGCCTTGGGCAGGAGCTGGGGAGAGACTGGGTGCTGACGTGCCCCCCCAACCCCATCCCCCAGGTGCTGTGGACTGGACTCCCCGGACCCAACCTGCACCTGCTGGTGGCCTGTGCCATCCTGGACATGGAGCGTGACCCCCTCATGCTGTCCGGCTTCGGCTCCAATGAGATCCTTAAGGTGAGGCCCCTGCTACCCTGCTCCTGTGCAACTCCAGCTGGGTGTGAATCCACCCTCTCTGACCTGTCCCATTGCCTACCTGTGAGGCCGCCCTGTCCCGGGCCGCCTTACTTCACGTGCACTTGGCCCAGAAGGATGAGGACCAGACCTGCACGTGGTCTGGGGAGACCTCGCAAGGCGGTGACCAGTATCACAGGGGCTTGGGAGCGGCCACTGTCCACTCTTGAGCCCACCGTGTTGGCTGCTGGGGATAAAATGCGTGTCTGAGTGGACCCGTGCAGTTGAGGTCTGTGGTGGTCGAGGGTCAGCTGAAATCATGGTCTTCAGGTCATCAGATCTGTTTTCAGCTCAGGAGAAAGATGGGTGGCGATTTGTAACCCCATAAGCTCAAGGGTCAGCTGAGTAAGAACTGACTCGATGGCAAATGAGTGAGCGGCCCCGTGTGACATCTCATGACTGTCTCAGGGGGTTTCCAGTTTGAGATCTGCGTGGGGACAGTCTCCCGCTCCAGCAAGGCCCCATCTAAAGGAGCACAGTGTTTATAAGAAGGGCACAGGCACAGGTGCCGGGCATTAGGACTTGATGTTGCCTTTTGGGGGGCATCATTTATCACTACACTGTGTTAACACTGCAGGACAACAGAGGGCTTCGAGAAGTGCGGTGGAAAACAAAGGTGGTTTTGTTACGGGGTACCCCGGGGTGCGTCCTAACTCTTGCTGCCTCTGAAGGACAATATTACTGCCGTGAGGCCGAAATCTTCATTGGGGAAAAAATGGGCCTTCTCCCGTTAACAGTTCAGTCTTGGGGACCCAGTGCAGGGTCACAGGGGCTGAATGTCTCAACGACGCTGGGTTTGATTACGGAGAGAATTCAGGTGGGAAGGTGCATTACACATTGGCTGCTAGCTGAGAGGCTAATGGTTCAAAGCCCTTAGCCAGCCTGTGGAGAAAGTCTCCTAAGGATTTACAGCCTCTCAAACCTGGTTGGGAGGAAGCTGCCTCGAGTCAGAATCGACTTGGCAACTGGGCATCCCTGCAGGAGCCCCGTACCAGGTGGTGGAGCTGCTGCAGACGATCAGCCTTTGGTTAATGGACAGATGGGCCTGTCACCTCACTGCAGCTCGTACCTCACCAAGTACATCACTGCTGTGGGGTGGGTTCCAGCCCGGTGGCCCCCTTCAGATTACGGGCTGTAAATTACACTGGGCGACGTCGACCCTTTGTCATCCTCTGGAGCTGCTGGTGGATTTGAGCTGTCAGGGATGTGCACCCTTTGGATAGCAGAGGAACCCCCCAGGGCGTACACCAAAAACAGGGTGTGGAATGTTGGTGCGTGAGGTGAAGGGCCACAGGGTTTAGGTAGGTGGTCTCCATCCCCCGCTCCCAGCAGGCCTCACAGAACAGCTAATGGGGAGCACGGATCTCCCCTCCACCTCTGACTGCAGGTGTTGGGGTTCAGGAGGGGCTTTGTGCCTTGTCTGACGCCTGCGTCTCTATAGAGCATGGAAAGTGCTCAGAACAATGACCGCATTGCGGTGTGTGAACTTCGCTGGCCCAGCAGCTCCTCTCTGAGCCCGAGAGGGCCAGACCCCGTTTTCCCTCCATTGTGTCCCCAGCATAAGACAGAGTGGACGCTTGGGCGGTGGTGGTAGAATGGCTGTGTGGCCCAGCTGACCCCCTCCTCCCGCAGCACATCAATGAGCTGACCATGAAGCTGAGTGTGGAGGACGTGCTGACGCGGACCGAGGCCCTCTACCGGCAGCTGACCGCCTGCAAGGTGGGCCTCTGGCCTCTCCCTTCCCACCTCGCGCTTCTCCTCCTCACCCCACCACCACTCCCCACTCCCCCCTGCGCCACTAGCTCCTCCCCTTCCACCTCACCTCCACTCACACCCAAGCCCCTCCCCTTCCCCATCTTGCCCCTCCCACCTCGCCTGCCCCCCCAGACCCTCTCCCCCACCTCACCTGCTCCACCCCAGCCTCTCCCACTTCTCTCCCCCTCCCCCACCTCTAGCCCCTCCCACCACCTTCCATGCCTCTAGCCCCTCACCTCCTCCACCCAACCCACCCCTGCCTCTTAGTCCCTCCCACCTCTCACCATTCCTCCTCCACTCCCCACCCTCTTCCCCCCTTCTCTCTCCTCTGGACCCCCTTCCACCTCTGGTCCTTTGTCTCCAATCTCTCCTCCGTCCCCTCCCCTCTGACCCTTGGCTCCCTCTCATCCCGCCTCCCTCTCTCCAGGAGCTGCCCCACAATGTGCAGGAGATCCTGGGCCTGGTGTCACCTGCAGAGCCCCACAGCCCCTCGCCCTCAGTGTCCCCACTGCCTCTGTCCCCCACCCGCTCCCCACCGGCTGTGCCTCCCCCGGCCCACCCGGCCCCGCAGCCAGACAGCAGCCTGGAGATCCTGCCAGAGGACGAGGACGCTGGCGACTCCTAGCCCGGCCGGGCGGACCCGCACAGGCACTTTACTGTCCCCACCTCGGCCGCCTTCCGAGAGGGGCCGGAGGGCGGTGCTCCCTGTCCTCCCGCCCCGCAGCCCTGCGCTGTCCTGACTAGCTGGCTCATTAAACTCACTTCCTAGAAAGGCTTGGCTTTGTGCTGGTGGGAGGGAGGCAGCCGCAGATACGCTGCCCTGGGCCTGGCGGAGGGGCCGGGGTGGTGGCCGCGTTCTGCGGACCAGCGCTCAACGCCCCGACCCCAGACCACGTGCCTCGGTGAGGGGTGACGCCAGTGGGTGAGAGTGATGGAGCCTGTGGACACTGGAGCCTCCCCGAGTTAGAGGGTTTTGTGGGAGTGAAGAGACCGCGCTGACGACCCCCAAAGCACAGGGTCAGGGCCCCAGGGCTGCCGCAGCCCGGTGCAAATAATATACTGCCCCATCTCAGACCATGCTTTCATCTCAGCCTGAGTGGGCCTTCGCAACCTGTTCGTAGCTTCCCGCGACGCTCAATGTGCAGGATGCCCGAGGGGGCAGGTTCGGGACTCCAGAGGTGCCCTAAGAGCTGTGCCTCTGCTTCCGGCGAGCTGCACCAGGGTGGTGCCAGGGACAGGGGTGGGGTACAGGGCTGGACCGCGTTCCTTTACTCAAAAAATACTTTAATAATGGACTTCCTTGTGGGTTGTGTGTGTGATGAACTTGGGCTTGTTGGTCAGGTGCGGTATGGTCACTGCATGCAGGGAGTCCGGGTGTGGGTGCTCGACCTTGTGCGAGCCGTGGCCGTGGTGGTGGATCCGGATGGCGGCCCGCAGCGCCGACTTGATGGCCGTCTCCACCCAGCCGTGCGGGTAGGCCGTGTGCTCCCCGGCGAAGTAGATGCGGCCGTAGGGGACCACCCAGTCCACAACATGCGGGTCTGGGTGCCAGGAGAGCGGCGGCTGCACCACGAAGCCGCCCTGGCTGTGCGGATCCTCGCCCCAGCGCTTTACCACGCCGGTGCCATCCCAGAGCTTGTGCACGTGGGGCCCGTGCAGCGCCGCCACGTCGTCCAGCACCAGGTGCAGCACCTCGTCCGCAGTCAGGCCGGCGAAGGGCGCCACCGAGTCCGACCAGGTGTACGAGGCCAGCAGCAGCGCGCCCTCGCCGGGCGGCGGGTAAAAGATGACGCGCGATGGGCGGTCAGTGTTGGAGTGGCCGCCCTCGATGTGCTCCTCCTGCCAGAAGGGCCGGTGGAAGCTCAGGTACACCTTGGTGGCCGGCACGTAGTGCAGCGAGCGCAGCATGTACTCCCGCTGGCGCGTCAGGGGCGGCGTGAAGTTGATGCGGCGCAGCGCGGAGCCGCTCACCGTCATCAGCACCACGTCGGCCGTCAGCACCTGGTGGTGGGTCCCCTGCGCCGGCCTCACGTGCACGTGCACCTCCTGCTGGTCCTGCTTCACCGTCACCACCGGTGTCTGCAGCAACAAGGGTCCCGACAGCGAGCTCAGCAGCGCGCTGGGCAGCAGGTCCCAGCCGCCCAGAATGCGGCTGTACCTGTGGGCGGGGCGAGAGGCGATTTGGGTGTGACCACGCCCCCGTGACACGCCCCTCCCCACAGCCCTGCCCCTGCAATCATTGGCATCTGGGGTGTGTGTGTGTGTGCGCGCGCACGCACGTGCAATCATTGGCATCTGTGGTTATTGTGTGTATGTGTGTGCAATCATTGGCATCTGTGGTTATTGTATGTGTGTGTGCAGTCATTGGCATCTGGGGTGTGTGTGTGTGCAATCAATCACTGGCATCTGTGTGTGTGTGTGTGTGTGTGTGTGTGTTTGTGTGTATACCATCAAATAGGATCTGATGGGACCAGGAGGAGACTGCCCGTCCTTCTCCAGCAGAGCATCTGGTGGATTCGAACCACACACCTCTGAAATTGCAGTGCAGCTTCCTGCCACTAGGCCACCCGAGCTCCCTTGTACCTGTCTTGCTAGCATTGCCAAATGTCTATCCCCGCTCCTCTCTGCTCTCTGGTCCTTGAGGATCCAGGAAGCAAGGGGCATTACTATCCCTGGGCCACCTCCTCCTCTGGTAACCATTTTTTTGTTGTTGTATTAATTTTCACTTACTGGGACCGGAAATTTAATGATCAAGGAGACGCAGTGCTGCAAGGATCTATTATCACCAAACCAGAAAAATTTTCCACTCTCTGGTACCCTTTCGTACACAGGTGGATGCCCCCAGTTGGAAGGGCAGAGGTTGGCAGGTGGGCGGGACCAGATGAGAACGCTCCACCTCTCTGTCCAGTGGCCCCGCCCCCCTACTGTTACCTTTTCCAATTGGCTTCTGCAGCCCTGCGCTCCGCCCCTCCTGCCAACCCCTAGCCAGTCCCAGCTGGCAGTCCGCTCCCATCGCTTGTTCTGATTGGCCTCTGCCGTCCTGGTCCCGCCTCTCAGCCCGCCTGTTCCCCGTTACTCGTCCTGATTGGTCCCCGCCTCGCCCCTTACTGTATCTGGTCACTGAGGCAGCTGTGGGCGCGCAGGGCCTCCGAGAAGCTGAGATAGAAGAAGCCATCCTTGGCCAGCGTGTCTCCCAGCATCCGCACGGCCTCCTGGCTCAGGTTCCCCTTCCCGAGGAGGTATTCCTGGGGAGTGGGCGAGGGCCCAGGTGTTTGAGACACCCCCACGGTGGTTCAGTCCCTCCCTCCCGCGTCCCTGAGGCTCGGGTAGGGCCGTGTCGGGCCCCGGGTCAGGGGGTCCCACAGCCCCTGGGCAGTTCCTGGGGGTCCCGCTCACCAGGAGCGTGTGCCTGTCGAATATCTCCAGGGCCCTGTGGCAGCCCAGCACCTGGACATCTTTGAGAGCCTGTGGGGAGCACGCCGGGGGGCTGAGCTTCTCGAGTCCCCCCCGGCCCCTGTGGGCCTGACCACGTCCTCCCTGGGGTCTCCCCCGGTCATCTCTGCCTCCCTGTCCCCTCTCCCCTCCCCCCTCCCGCTGGCGGCAGTCCTGGAGCAGACGTGGGCATGTCTGTCTGGTGCCCACTAAATGCTGGGTCTCATGACTCGTTCTGGGCGCGAGTGGAGCTCACTGGGCCCCCTGAACCCGTCAGTGCGGGCAGGAGTGATGGTCAGCAGGGGTGATGGCCAAGGAAGACATTCACAGGAACGTGGAGCTGGCATGAGGACAGCAGGGAGGATCTGAGGATCATGGGGAGGATCTAAGAGCCGTGGGGAGGACGAGAGGGCCGTGGGGAGGACATAGCTATGGTAGGTCGGACTTGAGGGCCGTGGGGAGGACCTGAGATGGTGGGGAGGACGTGAGGGCTGTTGGGAGGACCTGAGATGGTGGGGAGGACATGAGGGCCATGGGGAGGACCTCAGATGGTGGGGAGGACGTGAGGGCTGTGGGGAGGACCTCAGATGGTGGGGAGGACATGTGGGCTGTGGGGAGGACCTCAGATGGTGGGGAGGACATGAGGGCTGTGGGGAGGATGTGAAATGGTGGGGAGGACATGAGGGCCATGGGGAGGACCTCAGATGGTGGGGAGGACGTGAGGGCCGTGGGGAGGACCTGAGATGGTGGGGAGGATGTGAGGGCTGTGGGGAGGATGTGAAATGGTGGGGAGGACATGAGGGCCGTGGGGAGGACCTGAGATGGTGGGGAGGACATGAGGGCTGTGGGGAGGACCTGAGATGGTGGGGAGGACATGAGGGCCGTGGGGAGGACCTGAGATGGTGGGGAGGATGTGAGGGCTGTGGGGAGGATGTGAGATGGTGGGGAGGATGTGAGGGCTGTGGGGAGGATGTGAGATGGTGGGGAGGACGTGAGGGCTGTGGGGAGGACATGCGAATGGTGGGGAGGACATGAGGGCCGTGGGGAGGACCTGAGATGGTGGGGAGGACATGAGGGCCATGGGGAGGACCTGAGATGGTGGGGAGGATGTGAGGGCTGTGGGGAGGATCTGAGGATGGTGGGGAGGACATGAGGGCCGTGGGGAGGATCTGAGGATGGTGGGGAGGACATGAGGGTTGTGGGGAGGAC
>NW_006399986.1:2882521-2913276 GCF_000299155.1 Elephantulus edwardii | reverse complement strand
CGACATGACAATGGTGGGGAGGACATGAGGGCCATGAGGATGGTGGGGAGGACATGAGGGTTGTGGGGGGGACGTGAGGATGGTGGGGAGGACATGAGGGCTGTGGGGAGGATGTGAGATGGTGGGGAGGACATGCGGGCTGTGGGGAGGATGTGAGGATGGTGGGGAGGACATGAGGGCCGTGGGGAGGACATGCGAATGGTGGGGAGGACATGAGGGCCGTGGGGAGGATTTGATGCCCATGGGGAGGATGTGAGATGGTGGGGAGGACATGAGGGCCGTGGGGAGGACATGAGGATGGGGGGAGGACGTGAGGGCCGTGGGGAGGATGTGAGGATGGTGGGGAGGACATGATGGTGGGGAGAACATGCGAATGGTGGGGAGGACTTGAGGCCCATGGGGAGGATGTGAGATGGTGGGGAGGACATGAGGGCCGTGGGGAGGATGTGAGATGGTGGGGAGGACATGAGGGCCGTGGGGAGGATCTGAGGATGGTGAGGAGAACATGAGGGCCGTGGGGAGGATGTGAGGCTGGTGGGGAGGACATGCGGGCTGTGGGGAGGACGTGAGGCCCATGGGGAGGATGTGAGATGGTGGGGAGGACATGAGGATGGTGGGGAGGACGTGAGGATGGTGGGGAGGACGTGAGGATGGTGGGGAGGACGTGAGGATGGTGGGAGAAACGACTATGTCTTGGAAGAGAGGACGAGGCTCAGACTTGGGGCACTGGGAAGCCCTCGTGGCTGAATGGGAAGAGACCCATCTGGAGCCATCAGGGGGGAGGCTTGGAGGTTGGGGAGAGGTCGGGGCAAAGGACCAGAGGAGGCGAAAGAGCAGAGCTGGGGACAGGAGGTGAGGGTTGACAGGGATGGGATGGGGCAGATCAAATGGGGAGGGCAATGGGGAGTCTGATGGCTGTGAGATGGGGGAGTCCAGGAGTATGAGTGGGTTTAGGGGAAGGGGCTGAGCCTTGAGGGAGACTAAGGGCCCAGTGGGTGGCCAAGGTGGACGAACAGAGGCCTGAGGGTCTGCAAAGGGATTTAGGAGACAGCAGTTTGCAGACTAAGGCTGAAGGCCCAGGCACAGCGGGAAGAGGGGGGTCTGGCAGTGTGAATGACGGGGTGGTGGAGCAGGGACCCAGCCCGCAGGGCTCTGGGGGTCCCGAGACTGAGAGCCCACCCCAGAGTCCAGCGGGTGACACCGGAAGGGACACCGGCTGTGCAGGGAGACCCGCCTTGTTGAGGGCCAGCTGGTAGAGCTCCTCGGGCGAGTGGCCCTTCTCCTGGGGGTCTAGATGGTAGCCCAGCTTCTCAGGCATCTTCTCCACCACGTAGTTGCGCAGCTTGACGCCGTTCACGTCTATCCACGTGTTCTCGTCGTACTGGACGAAGCTGGTCAGGTTGAGTCCCAGGGTCTTACAGAGCTGGTGCAGGATCCTGAGGGTGGGAGTGAGGGTGGGGGGGTCGGTCGGGGCACTGAGGGTTGAGAGGGGCAGTGGAAGAACCAGGTGTGAGGAGAGCAGGGCCAGAAGGGTGAAGGTGGCGCTGGCGGCGATGGAGTTAGGGTCTCCTCAGTGAGGTTGGAATCAGGTAGGGACAGGCTTTGGGGCTGAAGATGGGGTCACAGGGGATGAGGACAGAGATGAAATGGGGAGAGTGGGTTCGGGCTGGGAGCCGGCCTGCACTGGGGATGAAGGTGGGGCCGGGATCTGAGTTGGGGGGTAGACACAGGGTTTGAGGGACGTGGGGGCTCTGTTTGGCAGGACCCAAGACAGGTGGGGGTGGCCTGGACCACAAGACTGCGAGGCTGGGCTCGTGAGAGGGGGAGTGGGAGGCCGACACCGGCAGGGTTCGAGGGGGACACCTGTGTGAGTTGGGCATACGCATGGCCCCCAGCTCCCCTATCCAGCCGGTCTTCCTGTGACGGTAGGTGAGGATGCGGCCTCCGATCCTTTTGTCGGCCTCCAGGATGGTGATCTGGGGAGGTGGGCAGGGCACTTCAGTTTCTCCCGCTGACCCTCCCCTGCCCCCTGGCCAGCCCCTGCGCCCCCCCAACCCCACCCCACAGCAGTACAGCCCCGGGGGCAGACTAGGAGAGGCGGGCACTTGGGCAGCATGGTGTTTCCAGGCTACAGCAGGAAGGCTGATGGCTAGAATGCAGAGGGACTTACCACCTCGGCAAGTGGGGAGATTTCCCATCTGCCTACGTGTCTAGAGCCCCGGCCCTGTTCTTGGATGTCAGTTAGACCTCAGGAATGACTTCCCGTTTGGTGGCATTTCTGTCCCCACCACTGGGTCCCAGGAGGGAGCTGGAGGGTGCTGTCTACACTGGCAGGCACCCCTCGAAGCCTCAGCGGGACCGGGATCCCCTCCTCGCCCCCCAGGGTTCTCTGGCGGGAACTCCCACCCCACCCCCGAGAGTGCAGCCGGAAGCCCTGCCGGTGCCCACCTTGTGCCCAGCGTCGCTCAGCACCTTGGCGGCCGTCAGCCCAGCCGCGCCGGCGCCCACCACGATCACCCTCTGGGGCTTGACCGTCTTGTTGAGCCCGTGGGTCACGATTCTGAGCAGGTGCTCGTAGTCCGGATCCACAAAGCATTTCTGGAGGGGGTCCTGCATGTGGACAGCCTTCGCGGACAGGGAGGCCGCCAGGCTGAGGACGAGGCCGAGGCCGAGGAGGCGCGGGGCTGGGGGAGGAGGAGAGGTCAGTGTCGGGGGCGAGGGGCCCTCCCACGCAGCCCCTCTCCTCATCTACTCACCCCACAGGGCCATGGCTCGCGGCTGGGGGACAGCGCCTGGGGTGGAGAAGCAAAGGCATGTGAGGGGGGTCTGGGTGCTCCTGGCTCACCCCAACCTTACCTCTCTCCCTGGCTCTCCGTCTCCCCTCTTGTCCCTCCCTCTGTTCTGTCTCCCCCGCCTCCTTTCTGCCCCCCTGACCCTCTGTATCCTCCCCACCTCCCTCCTCTATCCCTGGGTGCTCTGTCTCCCTGACCCTCTCTGCCTCTGTCCTCTCTACCCCTACCTCCGCTCTCCACAGACGGCAGCAAACCTCTCTGCCTTCCTGTCCTTGTGTCTGGTCTACAGGTCCCCCTTCTGGTCCCTAAATGGGGTATGTCACGCCCTCCCCTCCCTCGGGGAGTTGGGCCAGAGGAAATGAAACTGGTTTCTGGGAGTAGCCCCAGGTCTGGGGTTGGAGGCTGGTTGAAGCTGCTGGGGTCAGCGGGCGAGAGGGACCTAGCAAGGAAACTTTTCTCTATTTTCTTCTCTTGCCCCAAATAGTTCTGGGGGTGGACGGGCGGGCGCCTGAAATAAATGCCGAGGTAGCGGGGCAGACAGCTCCCCTCACTGTGGGGTGAGGGAGAGCCTTGAGGGGCTGGTGAGCATCTTGTTCTAGGAGATTGCCAGCCACTCCTGCGGCCTGCAGAGCCTGCACTGGCTCCACTCCCTTTCATGGGAACTCTGGACCTCAGTCTTCCCCTCTGTGAAATGGGTGTAGCAGACGGAGCTTGCAGCCTGGTGTGCGTCAGCCCGGGGCCCCCTTGGCAACGCTGCTGTGCGGTACGGAGGTGGAGGGGATTCGGGGTGTACAGGCATCCGGGTACAGCAGCGAGCACACACAGTGTTCGGAGCTGGCACCCACTGTTGGGTCCCTTCAGATCTTGGTCCCAGTGACAGTAGAATGTCACCCGAGAAGCACATCACCACCAGGCCTCTCTCCTGCCTGTGTCTAACACCAGGGGGTCTTGGGGGGGGTTGTCATGTGTTGGGAAAGAATCCACCTGTTGCTCCTGAGGGAGGAAGGGGGGGCGGTCTCCTCTCAGACTTACGGCCTAGTCCTGGGCCAACGCTGGTGCTGGGCCATCCCAGCAGGTGGACGTGCTTGCCTGGTACACGGCTGACCTGGGGTTCATGCTGCTCCCCTCCGCACTGATGTCCTGCTGGGCCACACCGGGTAGAAACTGGGAGCCCACCTCTGCCTTCGCCTCCTCCACCTGCCTAGCCCCCAGGGGGTGTCCTCTGGCAGAGGGGCCCCCATCTCCTGGGAGCCCTACTTCGGGTAGCAGGGCCTCACAGTTTTGGGGCTTCAGCCAAGGGGCAGAGGGGTGCTGACGGGGCCAGGGAGTCAGGAGGGGAACTGGTGGTGGGGGTTTTCTCAGCAGCAGTAGTTCTAGGTAAGGACATGGGAAAACCCGGCCTGTGGACAGCAGAGGGTGTGGTCTCACGGAGGGTGGGCTTGTGAGTCACTTGGTGGCCTGACAGGGGAATGTGACCAAAAAAAAAAATCCCCGGAGTCAGAAGGCTGGACGGAGAAAAGGAAAGTGAGAGTCAGCGAAAACGGACACCAGTGGGCTCTGCACGCAGGACAGGCCGCCTGCTGTCCCCACTGAACAGATGAGACAACTGAGGTTCAGAGATGGAGTGGGACAGGCCAGCAGGCCAGCGAGGCTGGGAGATGGAGGCCCTGTCCCGAGTGACCAGCACTGCAGACACACAAACCCGTGATGACTTGGACTCAGCAGGGGGCCAGATCTGGGCTGAGCGTGCTTCTTGTGTGTGGCACCGATTAAGGGGGCCAGCAGGGGCCAAACAAGGAGGGGGGGGAGGTCTAGGGCGTCCGCTCAATCAAATCAATGCTTCAGTCAATTATTGGGATATATTGATTTTGTGACATGTGAGGCTGGCAAGGAAACCCTACAAAACCCTTCCACGTTGTCTTTTGGGAGAAAACCCTACTGGTTTGTTCTCGGGTGAGTGATCCGTTCTGGGCGCTGGCCTCTGATGGTGCCGGGGGGGGGGGCTGGGGACTGAGTTGGGGGTCACATGTTTGGTGCCATGGAGTTGATTTAGACCCTGGAACCTCATGTGATCAGGACGGCCCCATTGGATTTGCGGGGCTGCAGGTTTTAAGCAAGGAGCCCTGGGGGCACAGGTGAGGGGGTTTGAACCCACCAGCCGCTGCATGGGAACAGCTGAGGTGGTCTGCTCCAGGGGAGACTTGTTGCCCTGGACAAACTTCAGTCAGGGTCACCCCGACAACAGTGGGGTTCTCAGTCTTTATGGGAATAACCTCCAGGAGGTTATTCTCTGTCAGCACCACTGGAGTGGTTTGAACCTCTGACCTTTTGATGGGGAGCTAAGTGCTTAATCATTGCACCACCAGCATCATTCACTATCCATTTAATCTCTTCAAAGACTCCCTAGTCGTTGGTATTAGGACTAAAGGAATTTCAGGGGGGCAGAGCCGGCTTGGGGGTGCCAGAGCTAGCTAGGACACCTGGGGAGGGGGGGGTCCAAGCTGGAAGGGGGTGGGGCATGGTGTGCAGACTTACCTGAGCCCCTGATCTTCAGCTGACCCCAGGATGGGGTGGAGGACCCTTGCCCCATAGCCCTCCTGCCCCCTCCCCAGGTCTCCGGACACCTTTAGGCCCTGGAGGGGGCACTCACTGTATGGCTGGCTCTGAGGTGCCCTCTCAGCGCCCATGGCCTGTCAGCCCGGGACTGAAGTCATCCTCGGTTCAGCGCCGAACTGGGCAAAGGGCGGAAACTCTGTCCAGAATCCCCTTGTCAGACCAGAGGTGCCAGTGTCCTAGAGTGGGGTCAGAGCAGTTGGTGGCCATGGGGGGAGGGGGGAGACTCCCACCCTGCCAATCTGAAAAAACTTTCTAGTGGCGATGCACCCACCCAACGTGGGCGGTGACCCCGCCACGTGCGCCCTACGATTCCCCAAACTGTCCTGTGACCGCTTCAGCTGAGGGTGTGTGTGGGGCAGGCTCACAGGGCGCAGGCTTCCTTCTCAAACACGCAGAGGCCTGGAGGCTAGGGAGCTGCCCTGCCAAATGAAAGGCTGGTGGTTCAAATCCACCAGCTGCGTCTTCAAAAGAAAGATGGGCAGTTCTCCTCCCATGATTTATAGCTTCTGAAAACCTGCTTCAGGGTCAGCTATGACTTGGTTCCAACCTGAAGGCAGTTAAGAGCAAGGAAGATGGGTTCTGGGGTTGGCTAAAAACTTGAGGGGTCAGGTCAGTGGTGTGCTGGGGCTGGTTCACTGCAGTCTGAGAGCAGAGTATGAAATCTTTGGAAGTTTTTGTTTGGTAAGCCATCATTATAAAAGGGGGGAAAAAAGGGAGAAAATGTCACGTCCAAACCAACTCCTGCTGTGTGAGGGAACATGTGTCACAGCATTTTGAGTGGGTGCTTTTTAAATTTATTATTATTGTGTGTGTACTGTCAAACTGTATCTGACTGGTACAGGAGGAAATTGTCCCTCCTTCTCCAGCCGAGCATCGGGTGCATTTGAACCATGAATCTCTGAGATTGCAGTGCGGCTTCCTGCCACTAGGCCACCAGAGCTCCCTTGAGTGGGTGCTTTTTGGAAGATCACCAGGCTTTGCTTCTGAGGCACCCTAGTCGAGCACGTTAACCACCCAGGGGCTTACAGCTACAGGCATCTTTATCCAGAGCAAAGACGATAAACCTTGAAACCCATCACTGCTGACCACACCGTCCTCCATGTGGGGTGGGGGGGTGGATGGCACCCCATCATGGGGCTGCTGCTTCTTCTGCCCCTTGGAATCAGCCGGGGTGTGGTATTCACACCATGGCAATTGGCAAGCGTTTCTTGTCTGAGAAGACTGGTGCTTAGACATCTACCAGGGAGCTCTTGTGGCCTAGTGGTAAGCAGCTGGGCGGCGATCCCGGAGGCATGTGGTTCAAATCCAAACCTTCCCACGTGATTAACTGCCTCTGAAAACCTGCCAGACGGTCCACCATGGGTCGGTTCTGACTCCACTGTACCCAACAACCAGAGCTTGGGAATTTTGTTTCAACATTACGGGTGAAGATGGCTTCTCCCCTGCTCTGGAAACCGGTGTCAAAAGTCTGGCTGTGCCCTGTGGGGCAGGGGAACCATCTGGGAGGATGGGAAGGGGTCCACAAGGCAAGACAGCCACCTGAGGTTTCGGGGGACTCAGAGAAAGCAGGAATAGCCACCAAGTGCCACTCTTACCCTAATCAGGGAGAAGCAATGCAGTGAGACCGGGAGGGAGTCACCTTCAAAAGCCTCTGGTGCCAAATCTGACCACATGTGCCATCTTCGGGTAACTAGTGAGGACGAGCTTTAGGCAGCGGCCCTTGGTCTGGCAGAGCACACGCAGCTGTTTCCTCCCTAGAAAGGGGAACTGCAGTTACAATGAAGCTGCGTGGGGGGCCGCCCGCCGGCTGCTGTGTTCACGTCGTGAGAATCCCACCCCAGGTCCCCGGAAGACGACGTCAGGGCTGATCCACTGAGGGCTGGGCTCCCTGCTCTTGCAGGCAGCCACCGTCCCAGTGTATTAGACTTGTGGTTCTCGAAGTGGGGTGCCCAAGGATCTCCGGATGGTGTGGGAATACCAGAAGGGTCGTGTGTTTAACATTTTACCAAGGAGCTCTGGTGGCCGCTAGCCAAAAGGTGAGCTGAGAAAGGTGTGCAGTCTTCTGTAAACGTTCACGGCCTCAGAACCCGATGGAGGGTCCCTGAGAGCCAGGACTGGAGGACAGAGGGGTCAGCTTCAGGATCCCTGGGTGTCAGGGGACAGAGGGAGGCAGCTGGTGGCCTGGCTGTGATCTCTGACTTTGGAAGCCCCAGATGGTCCAAAGAACAGTAACAAACTGGACGGACCACAAACCTCGAGCCAGACTCCCTATAAGGAATAAGGGGCCACCACCGCCAATGTGTGACCCTCTTCTTGGTGAGCAGAGGATGCTCGGCCCGTCTGCCTGCAGGACATTAGGAAATGGCACCCCAATGCTGTTGTCTCCTGGGGCCCGCTCTCCCCTCACTCCCAGCTCACCCACTGACACACAGCCATGCTCACGACTCGGTTTCGTTTTATCATAAACTTGCTTTATTGAGAACACAGTCCTGGCAGCTGTTTTGGAGAAGGCAGCAGAGTGAAGAGGGGTGCACAGGTGACAGCCCCCCGCTGGACATGGGGAGTCTCACGCTGACCACTAGGCTCTCCTTGGTCTCCGGGACATTCTGCAGCAGTGCTGTGGCCACCTCGGGAGCCAGTGACCACCACAGCAGGACCTCCTGTGGGCCAGGATCAGGCCTGCTTTCATCTTCTCTCATTTAACAAACATGACAAGGACTGAGCAGGGACACTCACTCAGGTGAACAAGTGACCGTCCCTGCCCACAGGGGTGCACAATCTAACAGGGAAGGAAGGGGCCACTGGACACAAGTGATGCCACACAACCGGGCTGGGTCGCTCCAAGGGCGGAGACGTGGGCTGGACTCGCTCATCGGGGAGCGGGTCCGTGGTCACCCCGCTGGAGCCCTAAGGTCAAGGTGGGTGGCAGAAGGGAGGGGGGTGAGTTGGAAAGCACTCAGGGTCCACACTGACGGAGTGGCACTGGCCCCAAAGTGCCACGCCTCGTGTACTTGCTATGATCCAAGTAGGGAACGCCGAGGAGAAGCAGGCAGCACCGGGCAGCCCCTGGGCGCGGGAGGAAGGCGAGGCCTCAGTCGAAGGTGATGCGGAAGCCGCGCTCCTGCTCCTTGCGCCGCCGCTCGCACACGCGGCTGGCCTCCTCCACGCGCCGCTGCAGCAGCGCCGAGTTCTGGTCCACCCACTGCAGCGAGTCCATGTGCGCGTTGAGGATCTTGCAGATCTGCTGCAGCGGGTCGCTCGAGTCGGCGGGGGCGCCGGCCGTGTTGAGGTGCTCGATGATGTCCTTGAGGTCCTGGGCCATGCGCTTGAGCTGCGCGTCGATGTTCTCGGCCAGCTTGTAGGTCTTCTCGCGCTCCTCGTCGGCGTGCTGCAGGTAGATGGTGCCGCTCTGCTCCTTGGCCGCCTCCTCCAGGGGGCTCAGCAGGTCCTCCAGCTCCTTCTGCTGGGACAGGATGAAGTCGAGCTCCTGGTCCAGCCGCTTCTGGTCCAGCTTCACCTTCTCCACCTCGCGGTGCAGGGCCGTGATCTTCTCGCCGTTCTCGATGAGCGTGCGGTCCCAGGCGTTGACCTGCGTGGCCTGCTGCAGGAAGTGCCGCTCCTGGTCCTCCAGCTCCAGGCTCCACTTGTTGATGAGGCTCTCCAGCTGCACGTAGGTCAGCGTGGGGCTGGCGGGGGCCCCCACGGCAGCACTCGGGGCGGCGGCGGTGGTTCCTGCGGCCGGCACCGTGCCAGGGAGGCCGGCTGAAGCCAGTGGCTTCAGGTTCAAGGCAAAGGCGGTGGTGGTGGTGCTGGTGGCTGAGGCACTGGACGTCACTGCGGATGAGCTGGCAGTCGCGCCGGGAGGCTTTAAACTGAAGCTCAGCCCCCCAGTCGCGGGAGCCGAGGTGGAGGTGGCCGGGGGGCCGAGCGAGAGGCTGGGGGCAGCGGATGACGCTGGAGCTGTGGCGATGGAGGCGAAGAGGGAGGGCCCCGTGCTGGTGGTGGTGGTGGCGGCGGGCACAGAGGCGGCTGGCTGGGTGGCTCCGGCGGCAGTGGCTGCTGGGGTGGTTGCAGCAAAGGGTAAGCCGGTGAGCCCCGTGGACTGTGCTGCACCCCCCATGGAACTCAGACTGAAGCCAGAGGCCCCCGCTTGGGTGGTGGTGCCCTCAGCGAGCGAGAAGCCCCC
Organism: Elephantulus edwardii; assembly: GCF_000299155.1. Taxonomy (NCBI): domain Eukaryota; kingdom Metazoa; phylum Chordata; class Mammalia; order Macroscelidea; family Macroscelididae; genus Elephantulus; species Elephantulus edwardii. Next base: position 2,903,682 of record NW_006399986.1, on the reverse strand, counting down.
AGAGGTCGTGGGTGCAGAGGTGGACGTGGTTGCTGGGCCGAACACGAAGCCGCCGGGTGCTGTCGCCTGGCCTGAGGTGACGGTGGGGGCTATGGTGCTGGTGTTGCTGCCGAGCCCAAAGGCGCTGGGGGTGACCGTGGCCTGGGGGGCTGCGGGGGTTCCCAGGTTTAACTTCGGGGTGTTTATGCCCAAGGAAAAGCCTGTTCCTCCAGAAGAAGGTGTTGTAGCCCCAAAAGTGAACCTTGGGGTTTGACTGGCAGGTGCCTGGGTGGTGAGTGTGAACAGGCTGGTCGACGGGGTGCTGGCAGCTGGCTGGGAGGGCGCCCCGAAGGTAAAGCCGCCTGTGGCAGGAGTAGAGAAAGAGAACCCAGTAGCAGGGGTGGTGGTGGTGGTGGTGGTGGCAGTGGCGGCTGTCTTCGCGGTGCCAAAAGTGAACCCGCCTGAGGGGGCCCCCGTGCTGCCAAAGTTAAACCCGCTCATGGCTTCGGCTTGTGGTGGTGGCAGCTACTCCAGGTCCCCAAGCAAATCCGTTGGCGTCTGTACCCCAGGGGTTCTCTAGAGCAGAGGAAGTGACATGATCAGAGTGGTAAGACGGGAACTGGGGCCCAGCCCTAACCCCACTGTCTCCCACAGGGCCACCGAACCAGAGCTCTCCCTGTGGGGGTCAGGTGCCCCAGCACAGCCTCCCGCTGCCTTAGAAGAGAGTGAAGACCCAGCCAGCATGGACACCCCAGCAGGAGCCTGCTGACACCCTGATTTTAGTTCAGGGTATTATGGTGGCAAATGCTCAGCTCCTAACCAACAGGTTGACAGTTCAAAGCCACCTAGAGGCTCCCCAGAAAGACTCTGTGGTGCTGTTTCTCTGGGGTTCTACTGCCATATGGGCCCGCTGGGCCATGACAAGGAACTACCTCATGGCTCCAAATAACGTAACCCACTTCAGATTTCTGGCCTTCGGACCTGCAAGGGGACAAATGTCCATGGTCTTAGCCGCCAAGTGGATAGTTACAGCAGGCAGGTGACAGGCCTGCACCTGGGGCGTGCCTGGTCCCTCCTTGCTTTACAATCTCACACAGGACCTCACACCGCCTCCCCAGCAGGGCCAGGGATGGTGGCCACCAGCTAGGCGCTCCCCAAAGCTGTAGTACTGTGGTGCTGTCAGCAACTCCAGGAGCTGGTGACAGGGGACAGTAGGACCCTAGCAGGTGTGGTGAACACCCCGCCGGCAGACATTCATCAGAAAGATCTGTGGGTTGCGGCTGACCACAAGTTTACTATGTATTTCCTATGAACCTCCTCTCGTTTCCTGCGAATTCTGTTCACTATGTTACTGCTCGCTCTTCACCCACCCAAACCCTCAGCTGCTCAGGGGTCCCAGGGGGCGGGATGTGGCCCCACCACACAGGACGAGCAAGAAGATGTTGGTGGGGTCCCTAACAGCGGGCAATGGCGCAGACTTCATCAGGAGGGAGTCACGAGCACCAGAGGGCAGAGCGTAGGGCCAGCAGCTGGGGCAACAGACTTGGGTGAGGATCATTCTGAGAAATGGATACACTAGCACTGCACTAAGAGGCCCAGGAGGCCTAGTGGTTGAGCACCTAACAGCTGACTGGAAGCCCTGGGGATCTGCTCCTGTCAAGATCACAGCCTAGAAAAAAGTGTCATTCTACTGCCTCAGGGCCACCAAGTGGACGCCTGGCAGATCAAACCCGCTCAGAGGCACTTAGAACAAACGCCTGGAAATCTGCTTCCAGAGCAGTTCCACACTGCCCTCCGGGGCCACTGTGTGTCAGAAGGGACTCTGGACAATGTCTGTACAAACAAACTGACAAAAGCATGAAAACGAAACACAAGGAACGCCCAGCCCGGCCAACATGCATAATAAGCAGTGACAAAGCTGGCCCAGGAGTCCCCTCTCACACAGGACACTCCTGGGTTGTGTGGAAGGTCTTAAGGGAGAAGTGGGGAGCAGGGAAGAGAGGGGGCTGGAGTGAGAAGCGGCTGGCTGGGCCTCTCCTTATGGGGTGTGGTCTGCCCCCAGATAAGGGGTCCCATTCACCATCACCATCGCCCCCCAGCCGTCTCTCCCCTCCAGCACTGGCACTTTCACCATGCCGAGTCCCTACTTTCGTGTCTTTATCTACTCACTCCCAGGAGTCCAGGTGCTCCTTAGAGTCAAGGATGGTGAAATAAACTTTGAACATGTCAGCAAGAGAGGAAGAGCCTCAACCAGACAGATGGACGACGCAGTGACTGCAGCAGTGGGTTGGCACGATGGCGACGGCACAAGACAGGGCCACGATTTCCATCAGACACAGCTCAGGTGACAACAGGCAGCGAGGCCGGCCAGTTCGAGAGCCTCACGGGGGCTTACGCCCATTCTCTGCAGTAAGCTGCCCCGGGCTCTCCTGAAGCCCTGTCCCCGTGAAGCTTAGATTCTGAAGAGGAAAGCCCTCCCTGAGTTATGGGCACACAGGGCTGCAGAGATGGAGGTGCTGAACTAGACAGGGCGGGCTGAGGTCAGGCCAGAGTGTTCACACCCCAGCAGTGTGGAAGAGGAAGGAGGGAAAGAGGAGGTTACTGGGGTGCTGCGTTAAGTCTGTCCCTCATTGCCGCGCAGTCCTTGTTCTGTTGTATCTAAGGTCACCCGCCACCTGCTGGGAGAGATGACCTGACGCAGCAGAGGGCCGTCTGTCCACCCCCTGTCAACATCTGATCATTGTACACTCTGGGCCTCGGGCAGCGGGGCTGGTACTCAGCACACTGCCGCCTGGTGGCACTGCTGACAGTCTAGCCGGCTGCATCTGCTCCTTTCCGTGGAAGCAGACAGACCCGAGGACCAGAGGCGGGGAGAAGTGGGAGAGGTCAGGGACACGTGGAGACCGCCCATCCCCTCCGTAGAAAATCAGACCAGAGGCAGGTTTCCAGGGGCTGGAGACAGCACGGGAAGAGACTGCCCGTCTTTCTTCCGCACGCTCCTTCTGAACAGGCTGGACCTGCCGTGTGCTTCCCCGGACCCCCCGTTTCAGAGGTTATTTTAAGTCAGAGCGCTCCTCAGTAGTGAGTATTGGTCGGTCACACGGATGCAGCTCCGACACGCACAAACAACGACAACAGTTCATTTTTTTACAGTGCTCAGCTGATCATCTAAAGGCTGGTCAGCACTGATAGTTCGCAGGACAAAGCAGCAAGAAAAGCCCTGGGGCAGAGCTCTCCTCGGTCACATGCGGTTGCTGTGAGGTGGAATGGACGTGGCAGGGCTCAGCAAGAAACAAGAGTGGATGCAGGCGGGCAAGGCGTCTGAGGTGCTCTCGACGGCCCCAGTTCTCCCTTGCACGCGACCATTTCCACCCCGCTGCTCGGCTAATCAGCAGTTACTTTTTCCTTCCTGCCCTACCCCCAGCCCTTCTGAGACCTGGGGCACCGCGAAGGTCTCAGGCAGGCGACCAACGGCATTGTGGACTGAATGGAGTACACTCCCAACTATGTGCTGTCCACTCTGACCTCTATGCCTGGGGTCAAAATGCCACCGAGCAACGGGCAAGATGTGTTATATGTCAATGGGGCAGGATTAATGGCGGGTGTGCTTCAAGTCAACAGCTTTTGAGAAGCAAGCAAAGCAGCAGTATTCACAGGAGTGAGAAGGCAGACTCCACCTAAAAGCCCACCAACAGATGAATGAGGCATGGACACATGCACGCCAGAGTCCAATCCATACAATGGAGTGTCATTCAGCCATAAAAAGCAACCAAGTCCTGCTCCCTGTGACCACATGGACGGGCCTTGAAGACACAAAGCTAGGTGACGGGAAGCCAGTCACAAAGGACCTCACACTGATTCTGTTTACTTGCAACGTCCAAACACAATGCAGGTCTGTGGGTCAACAGGAACAGGGAGCGGGGAGTGAACGGAGAAGAGATTTCTTTTGAGATCACAAAGACGGTTTACATTTAGATGCTGCTGCCGGTCCACAGGGCTCTGGTGGTGTTTGGGGAGTTGTGCTGCTAACCCAACAGCAGTGCCACCCTGGTGGTTCAAATCCACCAGCTGCACCACGGGAAGGAGGTGGGCATTCTCCTCCTGTGCGTTTCACAGCCTCGGAGAACCCGAGGGAAGCCAGCCATGAGCCAGCTCAGACTTCACGGCAATGAGTTTGTTCCTGCTAGTCACATAATGCTGTAGGAAACACCAGAACTGTCTGCTTTAACTAGGCGAGGTGTGAGGTACCTGAATTCCATCTTAACCACCGACACAGAAGTCAGGAAAGAGGGTTGAGGGGCTATAGGAAAATAGGGCTGTGATGGCCACTGCACCAAGAACCAAAGAGGGGCAGCGGAGGGCCTCTAAAGACAGCAGCAGGTGGCTGTGGGGACAGGTGGGAGCAGTACACACCTGCGCCCCCTCCCCAGCAGCTCTGTGAATCAACACAGCCTCCCAGGGGAGCCTTAATGATGTCCACAGGGAGGAGGGGAAGGGTCTAGGCCAGGTCGTGGAGACAGTGACCATGGAAACCATTTCCCTGGCAACCAGGTTAAGAGTGGGAGGTGGGAAGGGCTGGCTTCATCCTGACAACTAGAACCTGCCACTGGTCACGTCCTGTTCCAGCACCAGCCAGCCAGGCAGGTGAGGAGAAATCAGAGTTCAGGGTCCCCTCCCCAGCCTCAGGCTGCCGGCAGACTTGCTGGCGTTCAATGCCCACCTTTCTTGCAGAGTGGCTTTGAGTCTTGCTTCTGAAATCTGGGAAATGGGGCTGGTATCACTGGTCTCCGAGGGTGGGTGTGAGGATCTGGATGTCACGTGGTCAGATGAGAAGGCCTAGTGACGCAGTGGATAAAGCATCTAGCTGCTAACCAAAAGGCTAGTGGCGTGGGCCCACAGTAGCTCTCCGGGAGGAGGCCGCCATCTGTCAGCAGGACAGCCTTGGGCACCCCACAGAGTCCGACTGTCCTCACCTCATCTTTCTGTCGTCCACGCAAGCCCAATCAAAAGCCTGTGCAGCGTCCAGAAAGGCCCAATCCGCACCATCTCGCGCCCCTCCTCCTCCTCCTCACTGCTGAAGACAGGCTTAGCCTTTCTCCTTCCTGCAACTGCCTGCCCGGGGGATGGGTTAGGGTGCCCACACAGGGGTGGCCACCAGATGCTGGGTGCCCAGGCTGCCTGAGCTGGCTCCTGGCTCTGCCACCCCTCCCAACTGGACACAGGAAAATCAGGGGAAAGTATCAGCCTCAGCCAAGACCCCTTCTCTGAACACCAACGGCAGGTGAGGCGCCTGTGACGAAATTGTTCAAGACACGCCCCCTCCTCCCTGAACCCTATCTCCACAGAACAAACCACGTCACTGTGCACAGGCCAGGTACCCCCAACACCTCTTCCTCCCACAGAGGTGAGACCCAGACACCTGGTCCCAACCTGCTGTAGCACCACTCAACCCAGAACTGTGACTATGACAGAGCCCCAACAGTCCCTATTCCCAGGATGCCCAGGTCCTGTGTGTCCCCCAGCCCCTGAGCAGTAAACCTGTGTATTCATATGTGTGTATGTGCTGCCTAGGGGACAGCCAGTGACAGGGACAGACTGGGCAATCAGAAAGCTCCAACCCCGCAGGCGTCCTGGCCTTTAGACTGACCCCTTCCCCCTCACTTTGCACGGAAAAGGGGCCTTTGATCTTCTATCAGTTAGGAGGGGGTGTGGGATGGTTACTAGGCTTAGCTGTTAATGGAAAGCTGGGACACTGCAATCCACCCAGTAGTAGAAAGGCGGGGAGCTCTGGTGGCAAGAAGCTGCGCTCCAGTTAGGAGGATATGACTCAACGGTACAAAAGAACAAAGGCCTGGAGCTCCAACTTCAAGAAGCTGACAGCTTTGAAAACCCTGCTATGTGGCCCTACTATGCACACACGAGGGGCTGCTGTGTGACAAGGGGCCGGAGGGCAGCTGGGTGAGCAGAAAAGGGTTTGTCTCTAGTTCTATAGGAGGAGATACTGTGGGTTCACTTCCAGACCAAAAGAAATACTGCAGAGACCTAATTTTTGGAGTTCCCAGTACAAGTAAAAGGTATACTGACAAGGTATTCTAGTTAGTGACCGTAACAGTAGTAATAAGTCTGAAATTAAAAAAAAAAAAAGGAAGTATGAACTATTTGGAGAATCAGTAAAATGTGACAGAATCATGGAGTACATGCCCACGAGCATCTACATTTTGATTGCAAAGGGCAGTAAGAGGAGGCAGGCCTGTCCTTGGTTCCTTCTGTCTCTGACGGGACAGACTTGGTGGTTGGGGTTTTGGCGGGGGAATCACTGGACACAAAGGTCGCAGAAGCCAGGGCCTCTCAGAGCTCACCTGGGGTTTGCTGGGGCTTTTCTAGGTCTCTTGAGCACCTACCAACACTTCGATGTGGATCGCACTCTATGTTCCCGTGACACCAGGGCCCTGAGCCCCGGGCCAGGCCAGAGGTGGGGTGGCAGTGCCTCCTGGCGGTGTGCTGCCCAGTCCTGCAGGCCCGCCACCCATGCTCGGCCCCTGTGCTCCCTCCTGTGAAGGAGGTGCTGGGCCGCTAACAACAAGGCCAGCAATCGGAACCCACTGGCTGCTCCTCGGGACAAAGACAGCTGGTTGTGAATCGGAGTCAGCAGTGCAACACACCTGTGACAACTGCCCTCCAAGCTGGGAACTCCGCTTGGCCTCCGTTTTACAGATGTGCTGACGAGGCAGAGAAGGGCTGTGTCTTGCCTGCAGAGACACAGCACTAAGTGGTGGTGACCGACTACTAATTACTATCAGCGTGCCCGTATACACCCGGTTCCTATGGGTGTAGGCATGGGCAGAGGAGGTCCAATCTCTCATCTCCTGGATGAAGGATTTCAAAACCGAGGTTAGATACTGGCCCTTGGAAGATGTCCTTGTCCAGGAACGCTGGGAATCGAGACACCTTGTGAGGGGAGGTCACCCTGGGCTATTCCAGGATTATGCCTCAATCAAGGGTAATAAGGATCCTTGTGAGGTCAAAGCAGAGGGATCAGAGAACAAAGAGGACCTGGACAACTGGGGGACAAGAGGAGCAGTCCCAAGCCAAAGCAAAGAAGCAGCCTCAAGAAGCTGCAAAAGGCAAGGAAACAGGTCCCCGACCTGAGCCTCCAAACGTGGTGTTGTCGGTCCACAGCAGACATTGCCCTCTAGAAAAGTAAAACCATAAATCAATCTGGGTTTTAAAATTTGGTGACTATTTGTTATCGAAACAAGAAGCAATTCATGTAGATGATGCCAGAGGATGTCGGAGCTGGTACAGCACAGCACAGAAGCCCAAGGGGAGAGCGTTTCGGAAGGCAGGCGCGGGCAGTGTGAGGACCATGCGGGGACATGTGGTGGTTGGTGGACCTCACCGTCCTTGAACTTCCTGTCCTTGTTTGCCTAGAGGCCAGCTTCGAACGCTGCCCTCTGGCCTGCCTAACCCAGATACTAGCCCTGGAACCCCTCAGGGACCACAGGATCAGGCTCCCCAGCCTCTGCCCTCGAGAAGTTCAGGAGAAATGCATGGATGGCTACTGGGGTGACCACACTGGGTGGGGCAGGAAAGTTTCCAAGACTGAGGGGCCAAGCTTTGAAGGGAAAGAAACACGTACAGCTCTGGAGCTCCTACTAAGCATCTCCCAGTCATCAACACCACTCCCTAGACTCTTCCCAGCACCCTCCTCGGCAAGAAAGCACAAAGGCTCACAGGGCAAGTCCCTAAGTAGGTCCTACACCAGGAAGTTAACGGGCATCAATCCCCTTAATCACAAGGACCTAAGTTTGTGGAGGGCTCCAGCCGCCCCACCCCCAAATTGGAGATGAAAAGATTGGCTCTCCTGGGGCTCCCAGGCCTGGGGAGCGGTGCTGTGTGCTGGAAGCTGGGGCAGCTGCTAACCTGTCAGTCTGCACAATATCATCACCTCTCAGGGCCTGTCCCACCTCTGCCAGGGCAGCTGGTCAGCCTTGGGGACCTTTGGTCCTCCCTGCCACCGGAGTCTTGGTTTTCAAGGTGCTGCCCAGGTGCCCCCCCCCTTGGCTTTTGCTGGGGCCTCTCCCTGTTCCATTGCCAGGTGCACAGGCCCCCAGAGAACCCCCCCACCCCTCCCTCCACCAGAGCCAGGGCTGATGCAACCTGTTTGCAACAGCCGTCTCACTCCTGAGTCTGGCGCCTCCGCCTTGAAAAAGAGTCCCCGGTAGGCCCTCCCTGACCTGAGCTCCGGGACTAAAGGGGCCATGGATTCTTGGAGGGCTTTACTGAGGCTGGAGGTGACAGAGACATCTGAATCCTAGAGAAGGGGGCCCAGGAGAGGGTTGAGGGTGTGAGCTTGCAGACAGAAACAGATGATCCAGATGTGAATTAGAAAGCGCCAGGAAGGGGCGGTCAGCGGAAGGTGGTGGAACCCCAAGAAAAAGGGTGTGTGTGTGTGTCCATCAAGGTTTCTTTCCAATGCAGTCAGCAAATGCCATGCAAATTAGTTAGAAGATTACCATTACCAGTGCATTAAAAAAAAATCATGGAGAGCCTCTGAAAACACTCATGTCCTTGCGTGGAGTCCAGTGGCCACCGACAGGACAGAGCAGAACCCCTCAAGGCTGGAATGTTCATGGGTGTGGTCACCAGGGCTTTTCTCCCGCAGGGTGGCCCCGGGTTTGGATCCCTGATTAGCAGGGAGCTGGTGTTCAACTACTGTGCAGCCAGGCCTCCTTCCAAACTTGGGAGTTCCCGGCTAAGAAACGGAAATGCTGGAATACACAACCAGCCCGCTTTAAATGTGGACAGATCATAAAAAAAAAAAATCACAGAAGGTGTGAGCAATGGCCACAGCCCAGAGGCAGGAAGACTGGAGTGGTGGGTCTGGAGGGATCCTGGGACTGAACCAGGCCATGCCACCGTCGCCGGCTCCTGAGCTCTCACAACTGCACCTCAGTAAAGCAAGACATTGGGGGGGGGGGGGGCTCTCTCCTCAACTTTATTATTTTTTTAAAAAATTTATTCATGTCAATGAACATTTACAGAGACTTTGGATTTCCATTCATTCACTGTTGCACTTTTCTCACCTCCCAACTCTGCCCCCCCAGTACATTATACTCTTGGAAAAGTAAAAGAAAAATTCTTTCACTGTTTTACAACCCCTCCCCCGCCCTCCGCAACCTTTTTATAAATCTAAAATCCGGCTTTCAGCTGGGTCTGGATAGGGCCTCCTCAGTCTGCTCCTACCGCTAATCCTAATTAATCCCTGCTGCTGCTCAAGTATCTAAACTCAGAAATGGAGGGGAAACTATCCTTACTCGCACAAAAGATGTGGAAGGGGGGGTGGGGAGAAAAGTGCAATAATGAATGAATGGAATTCCAAAAATCTCTGTAGATGTTAGTTGAAATGAATAATAATAATAATAATAATAATAAAAAAATGATATGGAAGGCCCCCATGGTTTGAAAGCATCTACTACCAGAAACAGGCAGAACGCTCACACCTCAACAGTTATAGCAACAATACAACCCTGACACAGCCTCAGGATTTTACACTATAAAAGACAGAGGGGATGCACTAACTCCCGATTGCCCTAAGAGACAGGTGCTGCTGGTGGCCACTTTTTTACCATGGAGGAAACTGAGGCCCAGCGAAGTCAGGTAAAGTGCCAAGGCCTCCCAGGCAGTGCAGTGCAAAGTTACTGGGCTGCGAACAGTAAGGACAGCCTTCTGAACCGACTGGGAGCTCCAGAAAGAAAGGGCAGTAAGTATCGTCCAAGTAAAAATACACAGCTTTGGAAACTCAGGAGGGTCACTGAGTCGGGACTGACCAAAAGCAGTGGGTACACAGCCCAAGTGAAAATTAACCTGTGTGGATCCAAGGAGCTACAGGTGCATCCCAGAAAACACTGTCCATTCAACCCCGGGTTACTGAAACTAAGGGACTGTTGCAACAAAGGGAGTCAGTCATTCAAATGTGTATGATTTCCCAGGGAATAGAAAAGTTACATTTACAGATCAAATCCACCAGATGCTCTGCCGGGGAAGGAGGGACAATCTCCTCCTGTACCAGTCAACCAGTCAGATCTGATTTGATGGTGTACACACACACACACACACACACACATAAAATGGAAAAAAAAGTTACATTTATCATGCACACCCATGTTTATTACCGCTTTGTCTTAATAGCAAAGAGTTGGAAACAACCCAAGTGCCCATCAACAAACGAATGGATAGAGAAGCTCTGATATATTCACACAATGGAATACTATGCAGCACTGAAATACAAGGAACTCATGAAATATTATACAAAATGGGTGACTATGGAGGACATTATTCTGAGTGAAATATCTCAGTCACAAAAGGACAAATATTGCATAGGGGCCACTGTTGTAAAACAGGCCTGACATCGGGGTTGAGGGAAGACAGAAAAGGAGGGGAGGAATGATGTATACTACACTGAAACAGATGAGGGAGAGAACTGTTTAAAAAGGACATATGCATGGGTATTCTTGTCATTATAGAAATCTGGAGTGAAGGCTGCACAGTGGAGTGGACTTGGAGGGAGGGAATGCATAAAAGTTTTTCTTTTACTTTTCAAGAAGAGTGAATTAAGGGGAAGGGGATGGGCAGGGAGGAAAGTGGAACAATGAATGACTGGAAACGTCAAGTCTCTCTAAACTTTCATTAAAATTAATTTTTAAAAAACCTTAAAAAAAAGTTACAGTTATTCTAGATGTCAATGGATGAAGGAGTGGGTTAAACACTGGGGTGCTAACAACAAGGGCAGCAAATGCACCGGCCACTCAGGTAGGAGGAAGGAGGCTGCAGTCTACTCCTGTTAAGACGTACAGCCTCGAGAAAAAGACCAACCAAGACGGACAGCCTCGTAAGGGCACCATGAATCCATGAATCGGATCAGTGGCAGTCAGCTGGGCTCGTGAATTGCACACAGAATCATGCAAATGCTTTAAATGTTGCAAGAATTTCTAGAATGTGACAAGACACTGAGACTCACAGCTGTGAGAAAAATGGCAGCCATTTTTCGCTGTCTGGGTGCCACAAAACTTACATTCATGAAAAATACTGACAGCCAACCTCAATCAAGTGTGGGAGGTGGGGTGAAATGAAGCATATGCTAAAATTTGGCTCTAAGAGGAAGTGATCTAATAAGTTAGCCCAAGTAACTCTCAAAATCCACCTTCCCTGGGCTTCCACTGTTTCCTAGCTGCCCTGGACGATAAGAGGTTCAGTGTAGATATGGATGCTGAGAAAGGAGACAAGATTCTTCCAAAATGCTCCCTCTTTTCGGTCGGTCCAGTGTCTTGGGTGGGGGTCTCTGCCAAGAGGGGAGAGAACCAGGCAGCAGGAGCGCTGAGCTCCTTGTAACAATGAGACATCGCCAATGCACCACCCAAGGCCTTAAAGGCAGCATCTCCGCAGGGACAGACTCAGAAGGCAAGAAAATAGGACGGCAAAGCGCAGTGGAAACGGGACACACAGGGAGGGCGCGGGAAGAGAGCGGTCACACCACAAACGGCTGCCGTGCCAAGGCCACGACTCCAAATGCGCACGAGATGCTGAGCGGAAAAAAAAAAAATCACTCTGTGCTGGAAACTTTCACCCAAAGCGCAAAAGTAAAAAAGAAATAAAAATAAAAAAGGCACCATCTGCCAGGCATGGATGACTCGGGAGTCGAGGACGACCCCCCTCCCGCCTTATTTGATCTTCCCGATAATCGCCGCACGGAGACGGCACGAGGCTCAGACTCGGTCAATCGCCCCGCGTACCCGCTCCGAGGACACCCCCCGACCCAGGGGACCCCACCGATGAACCGCCAGGGGTGGCGGCCAAAAAACTCCTTCTGGGAAGCGAAGAAGCGAGCAGAGAAAGGACCACGTGCGAGTCGGAGGGAGGCGAGTCTGGGCCGGAAACCAGAGTCAGAAAAGAAGGGGTCCGGGGTCCCCGGGGTCAGAGGGCGCCGATCCCCCCACCCACCCCCGGTAAGTGGGACGAAGGGGATCGGGTCGGCCGGGCTCGGAGAGGAGGGGGGCCCGCCTCCCCGTTGGGAGCCCTCGGGGGCGGAGCGCGGAAGGATCCGAGAGCGCCGTGCTGCGCCACCCCCGGTATATCTGTCCCCCCGTCCCCGGGGCCGCCTCATTCCCCGTCCACACGCCACGATTCCTCACACTAGCGCGACACTGCCCCTTGCCCGTGCTGCCCCGGCCATGGCCCTGTAGCCGCGACCCTCCGCGCCCCGCGGCCCGTCTCCGCGCTCACCGCGCCTGCGCTCTCTGCTCCCGCCTTCTTTCTTCAGCAGAGGCCGCCGTCGCCGCCTCTCCTTTCAGCCGCCATGGAGTGAGTAACCGCTCTCCCTTCCCTCTTCAACCGCCTTTCCCGCCCTTTAGCAGCGCGCAGTCGTCACGGTCTCGCCGAGGGTGGGGGTGGGGGCCCAGAGTAAGGAACCTGGTCGGCAATGCGCATGCGCAGGATGGACGGAAGAGCCACGCAAGCGCAGTGAGCATGAGGTGGGGGAGCGGGGGAGGAAGAGGGCGTTCTTAAAGACCCGCGTGCTGTTGAGCCTGCGCAGTAGCTCCCAGAGGGCTTTACCCCTCCTGCCAGAGCCCGTGAAAAAAAAAAAAAGAAGGTTGTGTGCACATGCGCACTAGCCCAACGGAGCTCCTATTTGTATAAGGGCTGCCCTTGCGCCGGTGTACATGCGCACTGATTCCCAGAGGGGAGGTCTAAGAACAATTTACATCGTTTGGGTTGCTCATCGTGCTCTTAGACCTTAGTGAGAAGAAGGCTTGGAGATGGAAGTCATTCTCCGCAACCTCCCTGATGCTGTTATTTTTTTTTTAAACTTTTCATTTTATTTCATTATTTTTTGTGTGTACCGTCAAATCAGATCTGACTGATACAGGAGGAGATTGTTCCTCCTTCTCCAGCAGAGCATTCTGGTGGATTTGAACCGTGTACCTCCGAGATTGCAGTGCAGCTTCTTGCCTCTAGGCCACCAGAATGCTGTTATTTTTACGATACAGTTGCAGTTCATGCCTTTTCAGTCATGCATCTGCTGGGGTAGGGCTAGGCTTAGATAGACATGGACGAAGGCGGGGCTTAGGGGGAAAGCACCGAGCTAATAAAGGGAGGTGGAGCCCGAACATAGGGTAACCATTTGTGACTTGGGCGGGGCCAATCCGGGGCGGGGCTTGCGTAGGAAAGGGGCGTGGTTTGTTTGACACGTTGGGGGCGGATCTTAGGGCCAAGAGCTTATGGGGGTCCAAGGCGGGGAAGATTGCGAACAAATGTTAGCAAGACTGGGGTTTAAGCGCTAAATGGTGATGAAGGGACACAACTTGGGGAGAGTGTCCCTGGAATTTCCTGATTTCCGATTGAATAGATTTAGGGATGAGGTGGAATCGAAAATATTTTAGAGCAAGGAGTGCAGCTGGAAGAATATTCCCAGCTTTCCCGTAATTGAGTTTTGATGTATCAGTCATGGGGTAGGTGAGAAGAGCCTAAGGAGAATTCCTTTAGGAGAGGATGGGGCCGAGGGGTTCAGATCCTGAGATCTGAATCTGAGATCACTGAGAGCCCCGTGCCAGTGGGGTGTGGCTGGCTGGCTACTAACCCTCCCTTTTTGATCTCCCATGCATAGGTCCTCCACTCTCGCCCTGGTGCCCACCTTGGTCCATCTGAGCAACCTCCAGAGCCTCCTCCCAGCTGTTGGTGCTGCTTCCTTCCTTACCGTCCGTGCCCAGCACCTCTACTGCAGCCATGTCACTCCTGGCGACCCTGGGGCTGGAGCTGGACAGGACCCTGCTCCCAGCTAGCGGTCTGGGCTGGCTCGTAGATTATGGAAAACTCCCCCTGGCCCCTGCCCCCCTGGGCCCCTATGAGGTCCTCGGAGGAGCCCTGGAGGGCGGGCTTCCAGGGGGGGGAGAGCCTCTGGCAGGTAAGGGCAATTGGAGGTAAGTGGGGGGAAGGGGAAAAGGAGGAGTGAATGAGTGAAAGAAATATTTATTGAATGCCCACAATGTGCCATGCACTGTTTAGGTGCTACGGTTACAACTGAGAACAAGATTGACATGATTCCTGCCTTCCTAGAACTCACATTCTTGTGGGGAGACAATATGGTAGGTGCCGCTGATTTGGTCCTGATTCAATGACCATATGTACAGAAAAAACACGCTCAGTCCTATCCTCACAGTCAAACACAGTGTTTGAACTCAATATTGCAACCAGTGTCAGTCTGTCTTATTGAGGGTCTTCCTCTTTTTCATTTCCCCCTCCCCCAAATATGATATCCTTCTCCAGAGACTGTGTCCTCTCGATAACATGTCCAAAGTGTGTGAGATAAGTCTCTCCATCCTTGCTTTTAAGGAGCATTTTTTTAAAAAATTACTATTATTTTATTTTTTAAGGACCATTCTTATAGCCATTCTTTCAAGATAAATTTGTTCCCCTGGCAGTCCATAGTTTATTCAATATTCTATGCCACATCATAATTAAAATGAAATCAATTAATCTTTAGTTCTCTTTATTATTCAGCTTTTTCAAAAAAAATTTATTATTTATTGTTTTCCATTCATTCATTGTTACACATTTTTCTTGCTACCCACCCCAGTTTGCTTTTCTCTTTAAAAAGATTCTTTCATTGTTGCACAATTTTCTTCCTCTCCTTCACCCCCCAATTCACTTTGCTATACACCTCTTATTCTGCACTGTTATCATGCAAATAATACCTAATCATATATTTTTTGGACAGTTATTTCCTTCATAAAACACATTTAAATGCAGTGTTCATTATTTATCCCCTTTTCTTAGTTTTCCCCAACCCCCATGTCTGTCCCGTTTTATAAACGGTGTCATTATGCAGTATTTGTCATTTTGTGACTTGGGATATTTCAGTCAGCATAATACCTTACAGGGTCACCCATTTTGAATACTATGACTTCCTTATTTTTCAGTGCTGCGTAGTATTCCATTGCATGAATATACCACAGCTTCTCTATCCATTCATTGGCTGATGGATATTATTCAACTTTTACATGCGTGTGACTCATTGCTGTAGAAGCAGAACCAATTCACAGCTGATCCTCCTTTGAATTTATGGAGGCTGTAATTTGCATGATAGGAGATTGTCTGTCTTTTTCTTGAAGAGCTAGTGGTGGGTTTCTTTTTCTTGAAGAGCTAGTGGTGGGTTTGAACCATCAGAAAGATTCAAAGTTTCATTGCCTTTAGGTTAGGAGTGACACTGTCTTCAGATTAAGCCATCAGAACTCCCTAGCATGGATTGCTGAAATACTATGGCTTGAGTCACTAAGGAAGAAAGAACTTGAGGAAAGTGGGACTGTAACTCTATAAAGAAGTCTGTAGAAGGAGATCTGTCCAGTGGAATACAGAGAAGAGTGGAGTTAAATGAAGATGTATTGGGGATAAGGTAGGATACACTCAGTGACCGAGTTAGAAAATACCAAAAGGGATTAGTTTTCAATTGAGTAGTCAGGAAACCTTCTCCCAATACATAACAACAAGCTGCGACCTAAACAGTTTAAAGGACAGAACTATGAAAAGGCCCCAGGGATGAGCACTTTAAGAGGAGGGAAAACTTTGTGCAGAGACCCTGAGGCAGGAATTGTCTTATTCATTGTAGCTGTGTGCCATCCCTTTGCCTGTGACTCATAGAAACCCTATATACAACAGCTCTGAACCCTGCCCTGTCCTGAGCCAGTCTCACTGACTCTGACACATCTAATCCCGTTGCCCCAGTTACCGTGTCAATCCATCTCATTCAGGGTCTTCCTCTCCTGCACTGTCCCTCCACCCTTCTAAACATGATGTCCCTCTCCAAGGACTGGTCACTCTTGGCCACATGCCTGAAGTATGTGAAATGAAACTTCAAAGAAATCCTTGCCTCCAAGGAGCAACTTGGTTTCACCCTCTCCAAGACGGACCTGTTTTCTTGACTGTATCAAAAATGCATGGCACATAGTAGGTTTTCAATAATTATGAAGCAGGGTGTGCATTCAAGTGTGATATGACCTAGTCATATACTCTTTAGTATAAACTAAAGAGTGGATTCGAGCAACCACAGCTGTGGGGTAATCCATAAAGAAGATATTGTAATGTTTGAGGAATGCTGATTGGACTGACTGGTTCTTTTGTTGATGGTTTGATTTGGTGGTCGGTCATTGTTAGATTGTTGACTATTACTTTGATTGGCTGTTTGAACAGTTTGATTGACTGGTCTGCTGGTTGGTTGGTTGGTCGGTCGAGCTGCTTATTGCTTTATTGATTGGTTTGCTGATGGGTTGATTGGCTGGCTAGCCTACTGGTTACTTGATTGACTTCCTCATTGATTGATGGTTGCCGGCTTGGTTGTCTAGTGCGTTGATTGGTCTGCTGGGTGATAGGTCAGACTGTAGGCTGACTGGCTCGTTGATTGTGTGACTGGCGTGTTGATTTGTTGATTGACTGAATGGTTGGTTGTTTTGCTGAATGAATGGTACGAATGAGTGAGCGTTCAATTGAATGAGGGACCAAAAACTCAGGGAATGTTATGTCCCCTCTCCAAACCTCCAGGCGATGGCTTCTCTGACTGGATGACAGAACGGGTTGATTTCACAGCCCTTCTCCCTCTGGAGTCCCCCTTGCCTCCAGGTGCCCTCCCCCCACCTTCCCCATCCCCACCTGACCTGGAAGCCATGGCCTCCCTCCTTAAGAAGGAGCTGGAGCAGATGGAAGACTTCTTCCTTGATGCCCCACTTCTCCCTCCACCCTCCCCACCTCCACCCCCCCCACAAGTTCCTCCTCTCCCCCTCCCCACCTTTGACTTCCCCCAGCCCCCCGCCCTGGATACCCTCGACTTACTGGCCATCTGTTGCCGCAGCGAGACTGGGCCGGGGGAGGCCACAGGGTTGACACCCCTGCCCCCACCGCAGCAGACCCCTCCTCTTCCTCCGCCACCTCCATCCTCTCGTCCAGCCCCCTACCCCAACCCCGCCACCACCCGGGGGGATCGCAAGCAGAAGAAGAGAGACCAGAACAAGTCGGCAGCTCTGAGGTACCGCCAGAGGAAGCGGGCAGAGGGCGAGGCCCTGGAGGGCGAGTGCCAGGGGCTGGAGGCTCGGAACCGGGAGCTGAGGGAGAGGGCTGAGTCTGTGGAGCGCGAGATCCAGTATGTCAAGGATCTGCTTATCGAAGTGTACAAGGCTCGCAGCCAGCGGACACGCAACAGCTAGAGGGGGGTCCGGTAGGGAGTGCTAGCCTTCAGCGCTAGCACAGTTCTGTTACCCAGGCAGAACCCCTCCATCAAGCCCCTGCCTCTAACTTCATTCCAGAACCCCCCCCCCCCTTTCTTTTACCCTTGCCTCCTTTCCTGCCCATTTCTGAATTCTGACCTTTCCTCTGTCCTCAGAATAGTAGAATGTTTGGCCTTAGCCAATGGCTCAAACAACAGCCAAGGAACCGAAACCCCACCGACAGACAATCCAGGGAGCTGAGCAGAGTTTGGGAATAAGGCCTTTTTTTTTTAAAAAAAAAAAAAAGAAAAACACAACTTTTATTTTTGTGTGAGTGTACCGTCAAATCAGATCTGACTGGTACAGGAGGAGATTGTCCCTCCTTCCCCGGCAGAGCATCTGGTGGATTTGAACCGGGAATAAGGCCTTTTGAGTTTCAGGTTCAGTGGTTTCTTGCAAGTTGTTCTTGGTTGGGGGAGTTGTGGAGGTGTCCTAGGATAGAACCTACAGGTGGGCTCAGGAAGACATGCAGAATTATTGTGCAGATGAGAACAGGAGACTCTAGGTAGGTAATCAAGGAGGGTTTCTAGAGTGGGACCCTTAAGTAGAAAACTAACTAAAATGAGTGACCTTCGTTTGGGGAGGGAGTCACAAGGTGTCCAGGTTCACAGAGCAGGTAGATGGACAGGCAGTGGGAAGAAGGGACGGGGTGTGGGATGGCCATAGCTGGTGACTAGCTGTTTTTTTTTAGCTCTGGGAGGAAATCAGTGTTTTGTGAAGGTGTTGGGGGGACGGGGCTACATCTAGGTAAGGGAGGGTAGGGTCTGATCCTTTGGGGTGTTGTGAACAGAAATAAAATGAAGACTTCCTATTTGGTCTCTGTGTCTTATTTCTGAGAGGAGAAGATGGGGTGTGGACGTCACCAAGGCAGTTACAATGAGCAGCATCTTGTTGAGTTCCATCGAGTCAGAACTGGCCCGTGGCTGACCCTCCAGCAGGTTTTACAAAGGCAGTAAATCACATGGGAGAAGATTGCCTACCTTTCTCCTACGGAGCAGCGGGTGGACTCAAACTGCATGACTTTGGGTTCAGACAACTGGTTCTTCAGGTAGACAGTGAAAGAAAGAAAAAAAAACCAAACAAAACCAAACACAGCCAAATAGGTCGACTTCCCATGGTCCTTGTCTTATGCACCATAAAGGTGACCCTCACGCGGAAAAGACTGGTAACTACTTCTCATGCAAACCTCAAACGAGGAAGAGAGGTCAGTGGGAGATGGGCTAGTTTGTTGTTTGGTGTCAGAAAGTCAACTATGAAGAGAGGTCTCTATGAATAGAGACCCTATGAATGACACGTCCTATTCATGCACCACCTACACGGTCTCTGCCATCCTCAGGCCCGCGGTTGCAGCACTGTGTCAGTCCATCTCTTGGAGGGTCTTCCTCTCT
The DNA here is from genome assembly GCF_000299155.1 of Elephantulus edwardii. NCBI lineage: Eukaryota > Metazoa > Chordata > Mammalia > Macroscelidea > Macroscelididae > Elephantulus > Elephantulus edwardii. Next base: position 2,885,006 of record NW_006399986.1, on the reverse strand, counting down.
GCTGATCCTCTGCTTTCTCCAGCATGATGCCTCTTTCCAAAGACTGGTCACTTCCTCCAAGAAAGACTTGTGTGTTCTCTTGGGCACCCATGGGATGGTCAGTGTTCTTTTACACCACCGCAGTCCAGAGATGTCAGTTCTTCAGTCCTAGACAGCAGCATTGCCCAATGTAACACTGACTGCTGTTCCCATGGGTGCTGATTATGAGTCCAAGTAAAGTGAAATCACTGGCAACCTCGGTCTTTTCTTCCATCTCTCATGATTTTGCTTACTGGGCCAGTGGTAAGGATTTCTGTCATCTCAAAATTGAGGTATAAGCTGTATTGAAGGCTATGTATAGTCTTTTTAAAAAACAATTTATTATTATTTTATTAGTGTGTGTGTGTGTGTGTGTGTGTGTGTGTACTGTCAAATCGGATCTGACTAGTACAGGAGGAGATTGTCCCTCCTTTTCCCGGCAGAGCATCTGGTGGATTTGAACCGTGCGCCTCTGGGATTGCAGTGCTATATATAGTCTTGAGTGGACTTGTAGCCTCTCTTTAAAAACTTCCCATCCTCTTAGGCAAAAGGATCTAAGAGTCAAGCAGCATAAATTAACTGAAACGGAGTCTGAATAAGATAAGTATTTAGCTTTCTAGCTGTGGTGGCCTAGTGGTGAGGAGTGGAGCTGTCAACTAAAAGGCATGCAGTTGACCTGTCCTGTCCTACTGCCTCTGAAAACCTACCAAAAGGTCCACTCCACTATGAGTTCGTTCTGACTTGATAACACAACAACATCCTTTAATTTATAGCGTGGAATGGAAGTTGAGAGAACCCCCCGCATCAACCAGCCAGTTAATGAGTCCACAAATCAATGAAGCAGTCAGCCAGCCAAACAGTAAATGAAGCCCTCAACAGATCTATGTGATGCTTGTTGGATAACCCACAAACTGGCTGGCCAATCAGAGAACCAGCCCATCAGCCAATCAGTTAATCAACAAATATACAGTCAGTACTGGCGGGCCAATCAGACAACCAGCCTGTCAGCCAGCACTGTCCAGCCAATCAGAGAAGCAGTCCATCAGCCAATCAGTTAATCAAGCATTCAGGCAGCACTTGCCGACCAATCAGAGAACCAGCCCATCAGCCAATCAGTTAATCAACAGGCATACTCTGTTTTGTTAATGCATTTGTACATTTTGCAAAGTTAAGTGTAAAACCTATGCGGACAGAGAGGAGGAGTGGCATCCACTTCCATAATCGTTTGCCTCCGGAAACCCTATGAACCTGGAGAGAAGATGAGAGACAACCAAGCCTTGAGGACTCTCCTTCATAGGGTCTCTATTAACAACAATAACATCAACATAGATCAGCTGGCCCAGTGGACAGAAAGCTATGCTACCAAGCCAAAGGTGAGTGACTTTTCATTCACGGCCCTCGGGCCTGTCTTTCATTATTTTTGTTCAGACATTCCTCTAGGTCGTACAGCCCTGATGTACAAGTTGTCATACAGCGGTCACTTGTGGTTGCCGTGAGGCTGAACACTGTGACACTGATGTGTCAAATGCATTAATGGCTGGTTGCCCAGTGCGGACAGAGACCGAGGTGAAGCTCCCCGATTAAAACAAGCTTGGAAGGAGGAGTGGCATCCACTTCCGTAATAGCTTGCCTCCGGAAACCCTATGAACCTGGAGAGAGGATGAAAGACACCCAAGCGTTGAGGACCTTCCTTCATAGGGTCGCTATGAGTCTCCTGCGACTCGATGGCTCTTAACAACAACAACCACAACAAGTATAAAACCTAGGAAGGAGGGAATGGAAACGGGAAACACAGGGCGGGGTTGGGGAGAGGTGTAAGATGAATAATGATGTGGGGATTGCAACCAATGTCTTGAAACAAAATGCATGAGATCTTTTGAATGGAAAACATTTGGTCGGTTTTCATCCAAATCATTTACATACACAGGAGCAAAAAATCATACATCTTAGAGGGTAGGACAATATTAGGTACCGTTGAGTCCACTATAATTCACAATGATCAGTTCTTGCTGAGTTGAAATTGACCTATACCTGATCCTCCAGTGGGTTTGCAGAGGCAGTAAATTGCACGGGAGGGGATTACTCATTTTTCATCCTTGGAGCAGCTGGTGGACTTGAACCTCATCAGTTGGAGTGCAGCTCTTTACCACTGAGCCACTTGTTATGTGCCATCTGGCTGGAGGGTCCACTGCTCCCCCCGGAGGAAACTCGAGAGGATTCTGACACTACTCTCCTATAAAGATCACAGCGTTGGCGCTGGCTGAAAATCGCCTGTGACTTCATCCATAGCCACTGGTGAGAGTCAGCGCCCAGAGCCATCAGGGGCTTTAAGCTCGTTGCCCACTGCTGTGGTGTGGACAGCTGAAACCCAGGCCCCGACAGGCACCTGGGGGGGGAACCCAGACTCTACTACATGCTCTGCTGGAGAAGGAGGGGCAGTCTCCTGCACAAGTCAGATCCAATTTGA
>NW_006399986.1:2880153-2881952 GCF_000299155.1 Elephantulus edwardii | reverse complement strand
GTGCAGCTCTGCAACTGCATCCTGGCCCATCCTCACCCTTCTGCCCCCAACCCTCACCTCCTTGTACCCCCAATATGTTTTTCCCAATAAAAAATATTTTTAAAAAAATGAAAAAAAAAAAGATCACAGCGTAGAAAACCTTAGTGACAATTCTACTCTCTCATATGGGATTCCTTTGAGTTCTCATTGACTGGATGGCTCCCAGCAACAACAACATAGGCATAGAGATGTTGTTGTTGTTGTTGTTGTTGTTGTTATGTGCCATCGAGTCACTTGCGACTCATAGCGATAGAGATAAGTGAGCACAAATGAATGGGAAAAGATGCCGTGTGAAGATCATCATCCTGGCCTGGGGCCAGAATCTACTGGAAGTTGACAGAGACGACCTTCTTCTAGGCTAGAGTTCTAAATTAATGCTGCTTTTGTCATATCCTGCATCATGACAAAGATAACAAATTTCTGTTCTTTAAAGTCATCCACTTGTATTTATTTGATGTCAGCACCAGAAAATTAAGGTAGGATCCACTACATAGTGTGCATCTGCCAGAGGTCATAGTTCTTCCCAGGGAAGCCTGTCGTTGTTGTTATGTGCCATCAAGTCACTTGTGACTCATAGAGACCCTGTGTACAACAGCCCTAAGCCCTGCTCTATCCTGTGCCAGTCACACTGTCTCCGACTACCCACCCCAATTACCCTGGTCATGGAATCAATCCATCTCGTAGAGGGTCATCCTCTCCTGCGCTAGCCCTCCACTCTCCCAAGCATGATGTCCTTCTCCAAGGACCAATCTCTCCTTGCAACATGTTCAAAGTATGTCAGACGAAGCCTCAGAATCCTTGCCTCTGAGGAGCAGCCTGATTTAACCCTCTTCAGGATGAACCTGTTCCTTTTCTTAGCAGTCCATGGTACTCTCAATACTCTTCTCCAGCACCACAGCTCAAAGGCATCAATTCTCCTTCTATCCTCTCTAGTCATTGTCCAACTCTCTGATGCATAGCAAGTGATTGCAAAGACCATGGGTTGTATCAGGTGCACCTTAGTCTCCAGAGTGACACCATTGCTCTTCAGTATTTGGAGAGGTCCCTAACAGCAGACTTTCCCATAGAAATATGTCTAAATTTCCTGACTGCTGGTGCCAAGAGTGTTGACTGTGGAGCCAAGCAAACTAAAGCTATGAACAGTCTCAGTCTCTTTACCATCCATCCTGATGCTGCCAATAGGCCCAGTGGTGAGAATCTTTGTCTTCCATTAGAGACCACTCTGACCACAGTATCTCCTTGAGATTGCATTACAGCTCATTCTCTCTCAGGTTCAAATAACACCCTTCTCTTTTCTCATCCTAGTTGGAGTGCTCCTTCTTAAACCCCTACATCCCTTCGAGAGTTCTTAGGTAGCATGTCAAGTATTAGAATGAAATGTGGAAAGAGCTAGATGGAGTCAGAAAATAAAAAAACAAAGAACTCGCCTGGCATTTCTCAAGTTGAGAAAACTAAAGAATAAATTCAAACCTCAAGTTGCAATACTGAAGGAGGCTGCAAGCAAAATCTTGAACGATCCAGGAAGCATTAAAAGAAGATGGAAGGAATACACAGAATCACCATAATAAGAATTGGCTGACACAGACCATTAGAGGAAGTAGAATACGATCAAGAATCAATGGTAGGAGCTCTGGTGGCCTAGTGGCAAAAAGCTGCACTGCCGTACCGATGGCATGTGGTTCGAATCCACCAGATGCTCCACTGTTGAAGGCGGGACAACTTTCTCCTGTGCTAGTTGGATCTGATTTAACAGTACACAA
>NW_006399986.1:2873553-2880053 GCF_000299155.1 Elephantulus edwardii | reverse complement strand
AAGTAAGTAAAGTAAGTAAGTAAAGTAAGTAAGTAAAGTAAGTAAGTAAGTAAAGTAAGTAAGTAAGTAAAGTAAGTAAGTAAGTAAAGTAAGTAAGTAAGTAAAGTAAGTAAGTAAGTAAGTAAGTAAGTAAATAAATAAATAAAATATTTTTTTTAAAAAAAGAACCAATGGTAATAAAGGAAGATCAAACAGCTGTGAAGGCATTCGGGGGGTGGGTGGGAGGAAGATTCTAGGAATTGATGGAATACCAATTGACATCTTTAAATAAATAGATGCAGCCCAGAACATGCTCACCAGGTTTGTGTCAAGAAATCTGAAGGATAGCTACCTGGTCACCTGACAGAAGAGATCCATATTTATTCTCGTTTCCAAGAAAGATAATAAAAAAGAATGTGGAAATTATAAAACAATATCAATATCACATGCAAGTAAAATCTTAATGAAGATTATCCAGTTCTGACTAGAACAGTACATAGACAGAGAACAGCCAGATTTAGAAGAGGGCATGACACTGGAGATATCATTGCTGATGTCAGATAAATATTGGCTGAAAATAAAGTGTGCCAAAAGGAATGCAGTCCCCATCCCCCCAAAAATCACGCCATTGAAAAACTTATACATAGACCAAGAAGCTGTTGTCTGAAAGCAAAAACCCAACAACAACAACGAAACCCCACCAAAACAAACAAACAAAAAACACCACCACAAAAAACACTGCGTGGTTCAAAATAAAGAAAGGAGTGTGTCAGGGATGTATCCTTTCTCCACTTTTTTTTAAATTTAAATTTATTATTTCAGGAAAAATTTACAGAGACTTTGGATTTCCATTAATTCACTGTTGCACTTTTCTCCCCTCCCAACCCTCCCCCCTAGTACACTACCTTCTTGGAAAAGTAAAAGACAAATTCTTTCACTGTTTTACAAACCCTCCCCCAGGTCCACTCTACCATATAGCCTTTGCTCTAGACTCCTGTCATGACAAAAATACCTAATCACATACCCCTTTTAAACAGTTTTTTCCCTCATCTGTTTCAATGCAGTATACGTTATTGAACCCATCTTTCTCAGTCTCTCTCCAACCCCAAGGTCAGTCCTGTTTTACAACAGTGGCACCATGCACTATTTGTCCTTTTGTGACTGAGATACTTCACTCAACATAATGTCCTCTAGAGTCACCCATTTTGAATAATATTGCATGAGTGCCTTGTTTTTTCAATACAGCATAATATTCCTTTGTGTGAATGTACCACAGCTTCTCTATCCATTCGTTTGTTGATGGGCACTTAGGTTGTTTCTAACTCCTTGCTATTGTGAACAAAGCCGCAACAAACATGAGTGTGCATATATCTGCTTGGATGTCAGTTACGGTCTCTTTGGGGTATAATCCCAGTAGTGGAATTGCTAGGTCAAACGGTATCTCTAATTGCAACTTTTTGAGAAAGCGCCATACCGCCTTCCAGAGTGGTTGCACCATTTTACACTCCCACCAACAGTGAATAAGGGTTCCAGTTTCTCCACAACCTCACCAGCATTTGTTGCTTGCTGTTCTGTTAAATTTTGCTATTCTGTCTGGGGTGAGATGATAATCTCATAGTTGTTTTAATTTGCATCTCTCTTAGAGCTAGGGATTTTGAACACTTCTTCATGTGTTTGTTAGCCATTTGAATGTCTTCTTCGGTGAAATGTTCATATCCTGTGCCCATTTTTCTATTGGATTATTTACCTTTATCTTCTTGTGGTGCCTTTCTCCACTTTTCAATCTATATGCTGAACAGATGATTTGAGAAGTTAGACTTTATGAAGATAAATGTGGCATCCAGATAGATAGAAGGAAAATTCATTAACAACCTGCGTTATGCAGATGACACAACCTTGTTTGCTGTAAGTGAGCAGGACTAACGTTCTTGTTGCAGAAGATCAAGAACTACGTTTTCCAGTGCAACAATGAATGAATGAAAACCCAAAATCTCTGTAAATGTTCATTAAAACTAATAAAATTTTTTAAAAAAGAGCTACGTTTTTGATATGTTTTGCATCTCAACATAAAAAAAAAAAATAAAACATTCCCTCCACTGGACCAATAATAGGCAGCATCATGGTAGATGGAGAAAAGATTGAATTTGTTAACAATTTCATCTTACTTAGGTCACAATCAACACCCTTGGCACCTGCAGTCAGGAAATGAAAAGATGAGTTGCATTGGGAAAAATTGCCATTAAGGACCTCTCCAGAGTGCTAAAGAGCAATGATGTCAGTCTAAAGACTAAGGTGTTCCCTTTTCAGCAGGAAGTAGCTAAGAGAATATGTCATCCCCATTTCCTTATGAATCAGAGTGAAGTCTCTCTCAGGGAGGAGTGATAGGGAACGGCAAAGGACACACTGACAAAGGAGGTTAATCAGAATGGGTTTTGACAAGCACTGTGGCAATGGGACAATTAAAACAGACTTTCAAGAAAAAAAGAGGAATGAACGAGGGGGGTAGAGAAAATAGTGCAATAATGAATGGAAATCTAAAATCTCTGTAAATGTTCATTAAAATTAATAAAATATTTTTTTAAAAAAAGACTAAGGTGTGCCTAATCTGAACCACAATCATCTCAATTACTTGTTATGAATTTGAGAACTGGACAGTTACTAAGGATCACAGATAAAGAATTGGTGTCTTTGAGTTGTGGTGCTGGGGAAGAATATTGTGTTTCCTACGGACTCCTAAGAGAATAAACAAGTCTATCCTGGAGAAAGTAAAATTGGGGTGCTTCCTGGAGGCAAAAATGGTAAAACTTATATACTTTAGGCATATTATCAGGAAAAATCAACCTTTGGAGAACAACATCATGCTTGGAAAAGTAGAGGGTTAGCATAAAAGAGGAAGATCCTTGATGAAACGGATTGACATAGACTGTGGCAATGGGGTCAGATGTGTCAGAGATGGTGGTGTTGGCTCAGGGCAGGACAAGGCTCGAAGATGTTGTTCATAGCGTCACTGTGAGTCATAGTAATGCAGCACATAACAAAAACAACAACACAATGACTACCCAGAGGGTTGTCAGTTCTAACCCACCCAGAGTCAACTCAGACTAAAAGCCTAGGGATCAGTTCTAAAGGGTCCCTGATCAAAGAGGATCTCTCACTGTCTTCCAAAAAAAGATGAGTGCAAAGCATGCATTTTGGACCTGAAGTCCCTGTGATGTGGGCCTCCTAGACACAAGAGGCAGGAGGGAGCTGTAATAGCTGAGACAGGGAGAAGCAATGGCAGAGAAATGACAACAGCAGAGGCAGCAGAGCCAGGCGATGGTGCAGTCTGCTTCATCACTCAAGGAGAAAAGTGACTATGAGAGGTGTGGGGACTTTTGGAACAAGAGAGATCAATGCTTTCTGAGGTGGGCTTACTGATGGAGCGAGTAGGATGGCTCCAGTCACTCATTGGTGGGACAAAGGAATTGTGTAGTTCTTTTTTTAAAAAAAAATTGTTATTTTATTAGTGTGTGTGTGTGCACCGTAAATTCGGATCTGACTGGTACAGGAGGAGATTGACCCTCCTCTCCCGGCAGAGCATCTGGTGGATTTGAACTGTGCGCCTCTGGGATTGCAGTGCAGCTTCTTGCCACTAGGCCACCAGAACTCCCCTAGGAATTGTGTAGTTCTTGCTACAGGGTGGTAGGGGGGCTGTGGGCTTGAGAGTCAAAAGGCTAAGAACCTGAGGTTCAGAGAGAGAGCGAGCTGTTCTGACCCAGTAAGTGTCTGCTGAGTCATTCCTTATCCTGAGTTGTAACTTGGTATGTCCCCAATAAACACCATAGTTGTGGGTATTGTCTGTGAGTTTTGTGTAACCAATGCAAATTTTGGAAGTATTTTTTTCCTTTTTAAAAATTCATGTTGCCCATTTCTTTCCACCTTTCCCCCTTTCTCTCCCCTCCTCCAGCCCATCCCACAATGCACCCCTTTTCCCAGATTGTTCTAATATGATAGTGCATAGTCATATTCCTTTTGGACAGTTTTCACCCTTATCTGTTTTAATGCAGTTAATTCCCCCCCCACCCCCCGCCTTGTGGTTAACCATCGAATCTGATCCGACTGGCACAGGAGGAGATTGCCCCTCCTTCTCCAGCAGAACATCTGGTGGATTTGAACCACTCACCTCCGGGATGGCAGTGCAGCTTCTTGCCACTAGGCCACCAGAGCTCGCAGAGTTCTAATGCATTTGATAATGTTTTGCATGTGCACATGCACGTGTTTGGGGTGTATACGTGTGTCACTGTATATGTGTTCAGCAGAGAAGCAGAGTATTATGGGAGGAACGGCTGGTGTTAGAATTGTGAAAAAGATGGGAGGGTGTATTGGCATGTGTGACCTCATGGAAATATATTGATCTCAATCGGATGGTCATTCTCTTTCCCCCTATGAAGGTAGAAGAGTCAGATGCCTTTGTACATGACCTTTATAGCCCCAATATCTGTATATCTCTGTCTATATATTTATGCTTGTACAGACACACACATAGAGATGCACTTACACACTTTCAGTGCCTTCCACACAGAAGGCCTTGGGAAATCCACCTCTCTTTTTCCTTGTATTTGCAAAAATGGACAGAAGACTTAAAAATATTTGCTGAGTAAGTGGGCAAAGTCATTTACAATAGAAAATATCAGAGGAAGAAGGTTAGCTAGTGTTCATGTAGCAACACTGCCTCCTGCTGGTGGTGGAGACGCTACTGTTTCGCTTCATGGTTCTCCACCTAGGGAGTCAGTTGCCTCCTTCGCATCCTCTCCTGGGTGAGCACTGGGCTGCTCTCCTTCTCCACGTCAACCCTGGACCCTGCATGCCCACCTCAGGCAGGTAGTGCTTCCCTCTGGAGGCAGCCACCCACTGTACTTGGTGCTGAACCTCACGCCCCAGTGCTTCTTTCGGAAATGGGCAAGGCGCTGTCCGTGGTGCTGAACTCTGAAAGTTGAACTGGAAGAAGCTTGACAGCTGAATGTACTCTGTCACATGGGGTCAACTATGCAGAGACAAGCAAGCACAAAACAGGAAAGAGAAACGCTGCATGGAGACCGCCAAGAAACCCAGGAATATGGAGGCACAGAAAGGGAGACAAGAATGTTCCATGTTCCTGAAAAACAAGGACCTCATAAAATAGTACACAAATTGGGTGACCCTGAAGGACATTATGCTGAGTGAAATATCTCAGTCACAAAAGGACAAATACTGCACAATGCCACTGTTCTAAAACAGGACTGACGTGGGAGTTGGGGGGAAACTAAGAAAAGAGAGGATAAATAATGTTCACTACATTGAAACAGACGAGGGAAAGGACTGTATGAAAGGAATATATGATTAGGTATTCTTTGCATGACAGCAGTCCAGAATAAGAGCTGTATAGCAAAGTGGGCTGGGGGTGGGGGGTGGGGGGATGTTATGGAACAATGAAAGAATTTTTTTTTCAAAGAGAAAAGCGAACTTGGGGTGGGTGGGTAGGTATAAAAATATGCAACAATGAATGAATGGAAATCCAAATTTTCTATAAACTTTCAAAACAATCAAATTTTTTTTTAAAAAAGAAAAACACATGATTAACAGAAAACAAAAAAGAATGTTCCATGTTCCTTAGGGCACCATGAGAGGGAGAGAGGGCTAGAGGGAAGAGAGGGAGAGGGAGAGCGAGAGGGAGTGGGAGTGGGAGTGGGAGAGGGAGACGGAGACACAGAATGACAGACATATTGAGGGACCTAGAGCCATCCAAATTTATGCTTTTAGTTTTCTGAAGGGTTAGAAAATGAATGTCTGTTCTTTTTTTTATTAATTTAGTTTGTTTATTTTTCATTTCAATGAACATCTACAGAGATTTTGGAATTCCATTCATTCATTGTTTCACCCTTCTCCCCACACAAAACCCTCCCCCAACCCCCCCCCCAATGTCTGTTCTTTAAAGTCACCCTTTGTGGTATTTCTGTTATGCAGAACCACATCCCAAAGAAGCAAACTTTGTGACCTAGGGAGTAGGAAGTTGCACTGCCAACCAAAAGACCAGGTTTTGAAAACCACCAGCTTCTCCATGGAAAAAGAGGAGGGATCTCCTCTCATGTGATTTACAGCCTGTGAAAGAACCACTGGAGGTCAGCTAAGAATCAGTCCTGACTCAACGATAATGGGAGAGGGAAACATCCCAGAGAAGGAACTCTAGTTGCATAATGATTAATCATCGTGTGACTAACTGGAACTCTGGTGATTTGAACTCACTTGGTGACTCTACAGGACAAACGACCTGGAGATTTGCTCCCATGAAGTCCACGGCTTAGGAATCACTATGTGGAGATTCTGCTTTGTCCAGCAGCATCACGGTGCATTCGAATGGATGCCACAGCCTCCAGCAACAGTTTGTCTCTTTGTTGTTGTTGTTATGTGCCGTTGAGTCACTTGCAACTCATAGCGACCCTATGTACAACAGCCCTAAACCCTGCTCTATCCTGTGCCAATCGCACTGCCTCTGACACACCCAT
>NW_006399986.1:2866167-2873098 GCF_000299155.1 Elephantulus edwardii | reverse complement strand
TGCCACTAGGCCACCAGAGCTCCCCAGACTCCTTTTGATTGTGATAATTTTAAAAATAGTTCTTATGGCTTTTACATCTCATCCTTTTTCTGTTGTTGTGTGTGTGTGTGTGTGTGTGTGTGTGTGTGTGTGTGTGTGTGTGAGATGTTGCTATTTTTTGTTGTTACATGCCATCCAGTCAAAATGGATGCATAGCTGACTTTCCTGCCGGCTGTAAGGTTCCTGGGAAAAGATTGCCCCACTTTCTCCCAGGAAGCATTTGGAGGATTCAAACCACCTTACTTTGGTTTGACAACACAAATTCCTACCCACGGGGCCATCGGAGCTCCTTAGAAATTGAAGAGCTACTCAATCGAGTCAAGGAGGAGCCACTGAGAGGAGAGAGAACTCACAGAGCCTGTCTCCAACTTCCTCACAAGACTAGTCTGCTATCCAAGGAGGACAGCTGTGGGGGCAAGGGAGCAGGTGGGGGACCATGCTTGGCCAATGTGGCATCATCTTTGTTCTGAGGTAAATTTTCGCTTATTGTTGTTGTTAGGTATCACTGAGTTGAGTACAACTCTTAGTGACCTGAGGGACAACAGATCTAAACCCTGTCACTTCCTGTGCCGTCTTCACCTATTGCTGCAGTTGCTGTGTCAATCCATCTTGTCAAAGGTCTTCCTTTCTTTCACTGACCATCCTTCTTTCCAAGTGTGATGCCCCTCTCGCAACATGCCCAAAGTATGTGAGACAAAGCTTTGCCATGTTTGCTTCCAAGGAGTATCATGATTGCACTTGTCCTAAGGCATATCTGAGATCTTGCTGTGGTTAGTTTGAGCCTTTATCAGTAGTCCTTCAAAGAGCTTAATGCTCAAGGCATTTTTCACTACTTAAGCTAAATGATTGAGATAGTTAACAGTTTTAGTTTGCTTGGCTCCACAGTCAACACTCTTGGTAACAGCAGCCAGGAAATCAAGCGATGAATTACATTGGGAAAGTCAGCTGTGAGGGACCTCTCAAGAGTACTGAAGAGCAACAGCGTCAGCCTGGAGACTAAGGTGCGCCTGATCCAGGCTATAGTCTTTACAATTACATGCTATGCATCAGTGAGTTGGACAGTGAATAGGGATGATAGAAAGAGAATTGATGCCTTTGAGCTGTGGTGCTGGAGAAGAGTGTTGAATATACCATGGACTGCTAGGAGAACAAACAGGTTTGTCCTGGAGAGCGGGAAGCTGGGCTGCTCCTTGGAATCAAAGATTCTGAAGCCTTGTCTGACATACTTTGGGCATGTTGCAAGGAGGGACTGGGAGGGACAGCATGGGAGAGGAAGACCCTCGATGAGATGGATCGATTCTGTGATTGGGGAGGTGGGAGTGAGTGTGTTTGAGAGGGCGAGGTTGGCACAGGATAGAGCGGCCTTTAGGGCTCTTGTCCATGAGGTCATTATGAGTCGCAAGCGACTCAATGGCACATAACAACAACAGCACGCTAAATGACTGGTTTTAAGAAGGATATTCTTGGTTTTAAACGTGGTTACTGGGGAGTAGTTTCAGGGGTTCATCAGGTCTCTGTGGCTCCCAAAAGTTGAGGGACTGTGCCCAATAAAAACAGGTTTAAACTGAGCCCCCTGAGGTGGAAAGGGGAACTTCATTCATTCTGTGCCACCAAGAAAAAGAGAGGAGAGTTTCACGGGTTCCTTGGTCCTAGGATTCCTGTGCTGTATACTGCTTGGATTTGCAGGCAGACAGAGAGATAGAGAGAGATAGAGATAGAGATGAGAGAGAGAGAGGGAGAGAGTGAAGTATAAACACAGGAGATGGTGAGGCAGTAAGAAGTGGCAGCAGGGGAATAGCAGAGGAAGGTGCCTCCGGTGAGAAAGGGAAGCTCATTTGGGCCAAGGTTTGATGGCAGAGTGGGGTACCTTTGCACTAATGAATTATAAGAGGGTCTTTTGAGAATGAGTCTCATATGCCTAGCCCACAATACATATTTAAACAATCAGTGGGCTGAGAAGGAAATAAAGAGAGATCAGAAAATCCTCAGAGGCAAATACAAATACACAATTGTTGTTGTTGTTGTTATGTGCCATCAAATCACTTGTGACTCATATCGACTTTATGTACAAGAGCCCTAAATCCTGCTCTATTCTGTGGCAACCTGACTGTCTCTTACACACCCATTACCCTAGTCACTGAATCAATCCATCTCATCGAGGGTCTTCCTCTCTCTCTTTTTTTTAATTTTTGGTCTTCCTCTCTTGTGCTGTCCCTCCACTCTCCCAAACATGATGTCCCTCTCCAAGGACTGGTCCCTCCTTGCAGCATGCCCAAAGTATGTCAGATGACGCTTCAGAATCCTCACCTCCAAGGAGCAGCCTGGTTTCACTCTCTCCAGGACAAACCTGTCTGTTCTCCTGGCAGTCCATGGTATATTCAACACTCTTCTCCAGTACCACAGCTCAAAGACATCAATTCTCTTTCTATCTTCCCTAGTTACTGTCCAGCTCTCTGATGCATAGCACGTAATTGTGAAGACTATGGACTGTATCAGGCGTACCTTAGTCTTCAGCCTGACTTCATTTCTCTTCAGTACTTTGGAGAGGTGCCTGACAGCTGACTTTCCCAATGCAATTCGTCTCTTGATTCCCTGGCTGCTGGTACCAAGAGTGATGATTGTGAATCCAAGCAAGTTAAAAGTGTTAACAATCCCAATCACTTCACCATCCATACTCATGGTGCCAATACAGCCACGATTAATACATACCCATACCCCGTGGGAGTGAAGCCCGCACGGATAAACCGACTTCCTCTAGGGGGCACTGAAGAGCTGCCTCGGGTGAATGGATGGATCCCTTTCCTCTTCTCCCTTCCCCTCCTCCCCTTTTTTCTCTTCCCCTCCCCTCCTCTCATCCTTCCTATAAAAGACAGTTGAGGGACTTAGAAGAAACTCAGCAGCTCTTAGGGCAAGGACAGAGCTGGACAGAGGTCAGTCGCTCAGTCCCTTGGTCCACAACATTGCATAGAAAATATTCCCCAGTGTTGTGTAGTGTTTTACTATTTCATGTTTTTCAGTGCTGCATAGTATTCCATTGTGTGAATGTACCATAGTTTTTCTATCCATTCGTTTGTTGATGGGCACTTGGGTTGCTTCTGTCTCTTTGCTACTGTGAATAATGTAGCCATAAACATGGGGTGAATGTCATTTCTCTAGTTTCTTTAGGGTACATTCCCAGTACTGGAATTGCTGAGTCAAATGGTATTTCTATTTCTAATTTTTTGAGAAAGTGCAAGACTGCCTTCAGTATTGGTTGCACCATTTTACACTCCAACTAACAGTGAATAAGGGTTCCAATCTCTGCACAACCTTGCCAACATTTGTCATTTTGTCCTATTGGACTTTGCTATTGTTGCTGGGATGAGACGATATAGTATAGTTGTTTTTATTTGCATCTCTCTGAGAACTAGGGATTTTGAACTTTTATTCATGTGTTTGTTTGTCATCTGAATGTCTTCTTTGATGAAGTGTCTACTCATGTCCTGTGTCCATTTTGCTATTGGGTTATTTACCTTTTTCTTGTTGAGGTGCTGTCGTTTTCTATAAATTTTAGCTAAAAGTCTCTTATCAGATATGTCATTGACAAATATTTTCCCCCACTCCCACTCTGTGGGTTTCCTTTTTACTCTGTTGGAGGTTTTTTTTTTTTACTTATTAAAAACCTATTTTATTCATATACACGTTGCTCACTTATCAAAATGGTGAGGTTCCAAAAACAGGTTGTTGTATGAAAATAGGCATACTGGGAAAATGGAAGAGCATCATGTTAAATTACAAAATAGAAGATGTCCATATCATTGTATAACTACCAAATTGGATTATTATTTAACTGCTGGATTACATCTCTACATAACTACTGAACCACGGAGAAACATGCATCAGGCAATTGGACACATAACCGGCCATTAATTACTCTCTTCCCCTCCATAATTACTCTTGTCTCATATTTGAGTGTTCCTTACTGCCAGACGTGCATCATCAATACACTAAATAATCGATACAGTAGATTGTTTTTTACTGTTGTTATATATATGAAATGTTGGATGAGCTAGTTTAAGTAGTAAGCTCATTCTATTTAATACAGATTTTTGTATGTTCTCCACATATATATATATGCCAGAATTGTTTTTGTTTTCTCACATTATTTAGCCAACAAAGTGAGTTGATTAAAATTCAGATATGTTCATTGAGTAGTTTTATACCTATTGCTTGCTTATTGTTGGAGTTTTTTTGATATGCTTAGGGATTTGATTCTTAGAAGGTCTCATTCATCTATTTTGTTTTCTCCTGGTTGTGGATAAAGGGTTTTTTTCTTTATTCTTACTGGGGTGAGATGATATCTCATAAATGTTTTAATTTGTATCTCTCTTAGAGCTAGGGATTTTGAACATTTCTTCATGTGCTTGTTGGCCATGTGAATGTCTTCTTTGGTGAAGTGTCTGTTCATACCCTGTGCCCCCTTTCCAACTGGATTATTTACCTTTATTTTGTTGTGGTGCTCAAGTATTTTATAAATTCTAGATATAAGTCCCTTATCTAACGTCATTAGGATAAAGGATTTCTTATCAGGGTTTGAAAGTTACTGGTAGGTGATTCGCTGTGTCAGTAAAATTTTTTATAGTTCTTTATTGTTTAAAATGATATTTGGTGTTTACAGAATTATTTGTATTGCAAATATTTTCCCAGCTTTATATTTATTTTTAGTTTACTCTTTTTAATTATTTTTAAAATTTTATTAATTTTGATGAACATTTACAGAGATTTTGGATTTCCATTTATTCATTGTTGCACTTTTCTCCCTGCCCAGCCCTTTCCCCCTCCTCCCCCAGTAAAATGATTTTTAAAAGCCGTCCAGGACACCTGCCAGGCCTTTCCCGGGATCACCCACAGCGCTGTGATAGCAGGATTCCACCTCCAGGTGGCGACCGTGCGCCGCGTGCTTGAGTTTCTCTGTCCAGTGATTTTATTCCAGTCTGTCTCTTCCAGGATCCAGTTTGCTGGATATAGATGTTCTGATTACAGGTAGAGTCCCCCGAGCAGAGCGCTGAGGGGACTCAGCGGCCAGGAAGGGGTGTCCTTCCTTGTTTCCAGAGTGTGGATTAAATGCCTGCTGTGCGCACAGATCCCCTCTCCCCAGGTCACCTCCTCCAGGGAAGGACAGAACACAAAACCTGATTCCAGTTCCTCTCGTGGAGGCCACCCGGCAGCTGTGAAGGACGCCAGCTATGGGGCAGACAGCGTGGGTCTGAATCCCTCTCACCGCTGACTGTGTGACTTCGAGTCACTTGCTTAGTCTCACTGTGCCTCAGTGTGTTGTGTTGTTGTTGTTGTTGTTCTTTAATTTTATTTTTAATTTTATTTTTTGTGCATGTACCATCAAATCAGATCTGACTGGCACAGGAGGAAATTGTCCCTCCTTCTGCAGCAGAGCATCTGGTGGATTTGAACCGTGCACCTCTGGGATTGCAATGCAGCTTCTTGCCTCTAGGCCACCAGAGCTCCCTTGTGCCTCAGTTTTGAGGCTGTCGTGAACCCAAATTACTGAAGAGCAACGACGTCAGTGTGAGGACTAAGGTGTGCCTGATTCACTGGTGATGCATCTGAGCGCTGGGCAATGAATGAAGATGACAGAAGATGAATTTAGATGAAGAAGATGAATTTAGCCTTTGAGTTGTGGAGTTGGAGAGGAATACTGAATATCCCATGGACTGCCAAAAGAACGAAGAGACATGTCTTGAATTAAGTACAATCAGAGTGCTCTTTGGAGGCAAAGATGACAATACTTCATCTCACATACTTTGGGCACATTGTTAAGGAGAGACTTATTCCTTGGAGAGAGAAATGATGCTGGGAAAGGTGGAGGGAGGGTCAGTGAAAGACTGGAAGACCCTCAGTCAGATAGATTGACACAGTGCCTGCTGTAGTGGGCTCAAGTATGTGAGAAATGATGAGGATGGCACAGGATTAAGACGGAGTTCAGATCTATTGTTTATAGGATTACGATAAATCATACTGAATCCTATGAATCATACTATGGCACCTAATAGCTGCCAACCCCAAAGGTGGCGCCTCACCGGTTGGAATCTTCAGGAGAAAGTGTCCCGACGTGAACCCTGGACTATCAGATCTAAGCACTAGGACCTGTCGTGGCGTAGTCTGGAGCAAGTTGCTGCTATTCACCAAACTGCTCCACATCTGTGGCAGTTCCAATCCACCGGGGGCGGGAGGAAGGTGGACAGTGTCCTCCCAGTGAGATTCACAGCCTCAGAAGCACGGTGGAGGGTGGCTAGCAGTGAGAACATAAGAAAAACCACCTCATTTTTGAGGAACATGTATATGTAATTGGGGAAGTGAAACTGGCTTAGAGATGGAAAAAAGGAAGTGGGCACTGGCACTCTGTGTGTTTCGAGCAATTTGCATATAGATGCTTTTCATGGTTTTGTCATAAATAGTGCTGGTTTCGTCTTGGTCAGCAGCCCCCCCCCCCCCCAAAGCGAAGTTAGTTGGACTCAGAAGCTGCACATCCACCAGGGGGCGCGCAAGAGCACTGAGCGCGAGTGCAGTGTCCATAGGCCGGGAGGCGCTGGGCAGCCAGGACGCTGCCTGGGACGGGTGTGTGCTGTGTGGAGTCTTAACAAAAACATCAAAATTAATAATAATAATAATAATAGTTGTTATTGTTACTACGTGCCGTCGAGTTGCTTGCAACTCATAGCAACCCTATGTACAAAGAGCTCTAAACGCCGTTCTGTCCTGTGCCAACCTCGCTGTCTCAAACACACTCATTCCCACCACTCCACTCACAGAATCGATCCATCTCATCAAAGGTCTTCCTCTCCTTCGCTTCCCCTCTACTCTGCCAAACATGACGTCCCTCTCCAAGGACCAGTCT
>NW_006399986.1:2865107-2865737 GCF_000299155.1 Elephantulus edwardii | reverse complement strand
GAGGAAACCCCGTGGACGCTCCTTGAGTCATGACTCCACTGCAACTGGTTTACAGGTGATTTCAAGGGTTTGGAAGTTCACCCCAGCAATAAGACAAGGATTCATCCTTTCCTCCATGTGTTTCATCCTGGGCATTTGTACAGGACTGGACACCTGAAGTCTGTGCAGTGAACCCCGTACTGTGCCTGAGAGAGTAGGAGAGAAAAAAGTGGGCAGGGATGTGAGAACATAGGGTCACCTAGCTCTGGGTTTGTGGTTCCCCCATGTAGTGGGGTCCCCACAGAACCACGTGTGGAGCCCTCACAGGGCATATCAGGTGGTGAGAACCACGGAAAGGAGAAGATGATGGAACATGGAAACACAGGACTGGGAGCAGCTCTCTGGAAGGGCCAGAGTGAGTGAGTGGGATAGGACGGCCCTTCATTGCTCCAGAGCTGAGAGCAGATAAAAAGAGGCCAGCCTCAGGAAACTTCTAGAAATCACATCAGCAGCAAGATGTTAGTTTCTTTTTCCTTTTTTGCTGATTCATCACTTAAAAAAAATTTATTCTTAATTTCAGTAAAAAAGTACAGAGACTTTGGATTTCCATTCATTCATTATTGCACTTTTCTCCCCTCCCAACCCTCCCCC
>NW_006399986.1:2858015-2860272 GCF_000299155.1 Elephantulus edwardii | reverse complement strand
CAAGGTACTCCTGTTTAAAGGCAAGTTGATTGCCCAGACGTGTAGGCACTGGGGTGGAGCCAAATGGGGTGAGGCAGGGAAAGTGTTGGGTGATCGCAAGGGCAGGTCAATCACTTGGAGGACCTTGCTCAAACCTCTGCTGTCTCCGTGTACTATGCAGCTTTTATTTCACACTCTTGTCAATCCAATAGTACCTAATCATATATCTCTTTTATACAGTTCTCTCCCTCATCTGTTTCAATGTCATGTACATCATTTATCCCCTCCTTTCTTAGTTTCTTCCCAACCCCCATGTCAGTTCAATTTTATAACAGTATCATTATGCTGTATTTGTCTTTTTGTGACTGAGATATTTCACTCAGCATAATGTCCTCCATAGTCACCCATTTTGTATAATATTTCATGAGTTCCTTGTTTTTCAGTGCTGCATAGTATTCCATTGTGTGAATATACCACAGCTTCTCTATCCGTTCGTTTGTTGATGGGCACTTGGGTTGTTTACAACTCTTTGCTATTGTGAACAAAGCAGCAATAGACATGGGTGTGTAGAAGTTAGTTTATTTATTGTTGGTACCAAGAGTGGAGTTTATTAGGGAAGTAAGTTGGTCTGTGCCAGTGCCTTCAGTGCAGCTTCTACTTCCTCCTTCATTACCATTGGCTCCTGTCCATATGGTACTTCTTGAGATTTTTCAATGTCAATCAATTCTTTCTGGTACAGTGAGTCTGTCTATTTCCTCCATGTTCTTTTGATGTTCTCTGGGTCATTCAATATATTGCCCATAGCATCTTTAAATATTGCAACACAAGGCTTAAATCTGTTTTTCAGTTCTCTCAGCTTGAGAAAGGCAGAGCGAGTTTCTTTTTATTCTCCAATTGCAGCTCTCTGCACGTTCTATTATAATACTTTGCTTTATGATCTGCTCTTTGAAATCTTGTTTTTCTTTTGTTTTGGCTTCTTTTTTTATTATCATTTTATTATTTTTGTGAGTATGTGCCATCAAATCGGATCTGACTGGTACAGGAGGAGATTGCCCCTCCTTCTTCAGCACAGCATCTGGTGGATTTGAACCACATACCTCTGGGATTGCAGTGCAGCTTGTTGCCACTAGGCCACCAGAGCTCACCTTGTTTTGGCTTCTTGATGCTCCAGTGAAATCTTCAGAGTTTCTTCTGACATTCATTTTGATTTTTTTTTCTTTCTCCTCTGTTTATGTAATGACCTTTTGCTTTCTTCAAAATAAGCACCCAGGAATTGATGGGATACCAATTGAATTGTTTCAATTAACAGATGCAGCCTTGGGTGCGCTTACCCAGTCTATGCCAGGAAATTTGGAGGACAGTAGTCTGGCCAACAGATTGGAAGAAGTCTGCGTTTGCTCGCATTCTCAAGAAAGGTGATCCAACTGAATGTAGAAACTATCCAACAATATCATTAATATCACATGTAAGCAAAATACTGCTGAAGATCATTCAAAAATGGACAGAACAGTACATAGATAGGGAACTGCCAGAAGTTCAAGCAGGATTTAGAAGAAACTGTGACACCATGGATATCATTGCTGATGTCAGATGGATGCTGGCTAAAAGTAAAGAATACTATTTGTGCTTTATTGACTATGCAAAGGTGTTTGTGTGGATTGTAGCAGGTTGTGGCTGACATTGAAAAGAATGGGAACCCCAGAGCACCGATTGTACTGACATGGAACCTATACCTGGACCAGGAGGTCGTTGTGGGAACAGAGCAGGAAACACTGCATGGTTTAAAATTAAGAAGGGATTGCATCATGGTTGTATTCCCTCTCCATACCTGTTCAGTCTGTGCTGAACATGTTATCTGAGAAGCTACATTCTATGAAGGGGAGGGTGGCATCAGGATTGAAGGGAGACTCATCAATAACCTGCAATATGCAGATGACAAAAACCTTGCTTGCTGAAAGTGAGAAGAACTTGAAATACTTGTGCAGAGGATCAAGGAATACAGCCTTCAGTAAGGATTGAATCTCAATGTCAAGAAAACAAAGATTCTTACCACTGGACCAATAGACCAGTGATGGATAGAGAGAAGATTGAAACTGTTAAAAGCTTTATTTTGCTTGGATTCCCAACAACACCCTTGGTACCAGCAGTCAGGAAATAAGGAGACACAATGCTGAGAAAATCTGCTGTTAGGGCGAAAATCTGCTCTGGTGGCCTAGTGGCAGGAAACTGCACTGCAACCCCAGAGGTGCATGGTTCAAATCCACCAGATGCTCTGCTG
>NW_006399986.1:2855110-2857715 GCF_000299155.1 Elephantulus edwardii | reverse complement strand
TCATGGATGGCCAAGAGAACAAATAGATATGTTTTGGAGAGGGTGCAGCTGGAGAGCCTTTTGGTGGCAAGAATGATAGTTTGGACATAGTTTGGACGTGTTGCTAGGAGGTGCTATTCCTTGGAGAACATGCTGCTGGGAAGTGTGGAGGGAGAACAAAGGAGAGGAAGATTCTCAATGAGGTGGATTGACATAGTGACTGCTGCAATGGCCTCTTGTGTGTCACAAAGTGAAAGGATGGCACACGACAGAACAGAGTTCAGATCTTTTTTCATAGGGTCGCTATTCGTTGTACTTGACAGCACGTAACAACAATAACAAGTTGAAGAGTGGGAAAGACAAAGAATCTCATCCAATGCAAACCCAGGTTTTAGCTCAGCAGTCCCAAGGCACAAATCCTAAATTAATCCTGGCTTGGGTTTCAGGTCTGCAGTCAGCTTTTCCTTCCATCATCTGTCAGGAACAACAAAACAAAACAAAACACACACACAAAAAGAGAGAGAGAACAACAAAACCTTTAACTGTGACTTTTATCTCAGACTCCTCTGGTTACACCTTGCCACAGTTCTCCATAGCAATGCCACAGTCTCTTTACCACCATCATCAGTGTCTTCCCACCATGGTCTCATTCTCACTAGGGTGTAGCTACAGTCTCCCTCAAGTCTTACTGCTCAGTGCTCAGTGTGGGAGGCATTTTCCCTCTTATCCTCATCCCACAGCTGTTGATGATTTTCTGGACTATATGTCTATAGATAAGGTAGCTGGAGACCAGAGGGGACTAATGTAATGGCCAGAAAATTCAACTTTTAAGCTAACACTACAGAACCCTTAGATGTTGACTGGGGGTTTTCCCAGTGTGGGCTGACAGAGAGGGTTCCATCTCCTTCATTCTCTCATTCTTTGTGGAGAAACTTTATCTCACATACTTTGAGTATGTTGTCAGGAGATCCTTAGAAAGGGACAGTTCAGCGAATTAATCATGTCCACCATTTTTGTGCCCTCTTTCTTTTTTTAAAAAAAAATTATTATTAATTTCAATGAAAATTTATAGAGACTTTGTGTTTCTATTCATTCATTGTTGGACTTTTCTCCCCTCCCAACCCTCCCCCCCTAGTACACTACCCTCTTGGAAAAGTAAGAGAAAAATTCTTTCATTGGGTTCATGTTATTTTTTTTACTGTTTCAGCATTTAAAATATTATCTTCGTTCTCTTTCGGAGAGATTCCCACTTCTCATAAACATCATTAACAGAGCCTTGCTTAAAAAATATAAAAGAGTTAGGGGAGCTCTGGTGGCCTAGTGGTAAGAAGCTGCAACTACAATCCCATAGGTGCACGGTTCGAATCCACCAGATGCTCTGCTGGGGAAGGAGGGGCAATCTCCTCCTGTACCAGTCAGATCTGATTTGACGGTACACTCACAAAAATAAAAAAAATTAAAAAAATATAAAAGAGTGATGCAACACTATGACTTTAATACTCTTCCATGGTCTGGGGAAGTGGGAAGGAAGTATTTATTTAGATGCTTTGAAGCATCAAACTCTATAGCCACCTTTCCAAGTTTTCCCATTATTTGACACAAACAACTTATCCTCATAACATTCAAGTGCAATGCACTTCAGAAATGTTAAGACAGTAGGTGGTAGGTTTTGATGGCCTTCACCAAAGCAAGTCACCCAAATAAAAACCACAAAACAAATACCAAGAAAAGTGTAATGGAAACTTGCATTAAAATAAATATTACCAATAAATTCCCCTCAGAATGGTCTAACATGCAGGGTTCTTCAGTGTTAATTTGTCTACATGGTTATTTCAGGTTCTTTCATTGTTTTACAAACCCTCCCCCAGGTCCACTCCACTATGCAGCCTTCGCTCTGGACTCCTGCCATGACAAAAATACCTAATCACATATCCCTTTTAAACAGTTTTCTCGCTCATCTGTTTCAATGCAGTATACATTATTGAACTCATCTTTCTCAGTCTCCCCCCAAACCTGATGTCAGTCCTGTTTTACAACAGTGGCACCATGCACTATTTGTCCTTTTGCGACTGAGACACTTCACTCAGCACAATGTACTCCTGAGCCTCCCATTTTGTATAATATTTCATGATATCCTTGTTTTTCAATGCAGCGTAGTATTCCATTGTGTGAATATATCACAGCTTCTCTATCCATTCGTTTGTTGATGGGCACTTAGGTTGTTTCCAACTCCTTGCTACTGTGAACAAAGCCGCAATAAGCATGGGTGTGCATATATCTGTTTGGATGTCAGTTATGGTCTCTTTGGCGTATATTCCCAGTAGTGAAATTGCTGGTCAAATGGTATCTCTATTTGCAACGTTTTGAGAAAGCGCCACACCGCCTTCCACAGTGGTTGCACCATTTTACACTCCCACCAACAGTGAATAAGGGTTCCAATCTCTCCACAACCTCGCCAGCATTTGTTGCTTGATGATATCTCATAGTTGTTTTAAGATTTGCTTGTTTTTCAATGCAGCATAGTATTCCATTGTGTGAATATACCACAGCTCCTCTATCCATTTGTTTGTAAATGGGCACTTAGGTTGTTTCCAACTCCTTGCTATTGTGAACAAAGCCACAATAA
>NW_006399986.1:2838972-2855000 GCF_000299155.1 Elephantulus edwardii | reverse complement strand
AGTGAATAAGGGTTCCAGTTTCTCCACAACCTCACCAGCATTTGTTGCTTGCTGTTCTGTTAAATTTTGCTATTCTGACTGGGGTGAGATGATATCTCACAGTTGTTTTAAGATTTCCTTGTTTTTCAATGCAGCGTAGTATTCCATTGTGTGAATATATCACAGCTTCTCTATCCCTTTGTTTGTTGATAGGCACGTAGGTTGTTTCCAACTCCTTGGTATTGTGAACAAAGCCACGATAAACGTGGGTGTGCATATATCTGCTTGGATGTCAGTTATTTTTTTGGGGGGTGGGGGTTTATTTCCAGTAGTGGAATTGCTGGTTCAAATGGTATCTCTATTTGCAACTTTTTGAGAAAGCACCACACTGCCTTCCCCAGGGGTTGCACCATGTGACTTATTTCTGATGACCTCAGGAGTTTAGAGTAGTAAGGGTCAGGGATACTATGGACTGCCCCTCTACTGGAATCTGTCTGATATTTTTCAGTCCTGTTGTATTGAAGTTATAGGTTTTGGGGTAGGAAAACCAAGGTGGTAAAATGCTGACTACTGCATGGATTGCCAAGAGAACAAACAAATGTCTTGGAGAAAGTGCAACCCAGGTGCCCCTTAGAGGCAAAGATGGCAAAGCTTTGTCTAATATCCTTTGGGCACGCTGCGAGGAAGGGTCAGTCCCTGGAAAAGGACATTATGGTTGGAATGGTGGAGGGTCAGCGAAAGAGGGAGAGATCTTCAGCGAGGTGGCTTCGAAACAGTGGTCTCGAGTGCGTCAGAGAGGACGTGGATGGCGCAGGAGAAGACAAGGCTCAGATCCCCTCACAGAGTGTGGCCACGCGTTGCAGTGGCCTTGAGGACACCAAACAACAACACAGTCCCAACAACCAGGCGCCTGTGAGCTGAGCCGATTTAAGGTCTGTGCAGATGCAATGGTTCAGGATGAAGCCATGCTGGATTAGTGCAGGTCCCGGTCCCCGTGTGACTGGTGTCCTCACAAGGAGGGAAGGGACAGGGAGGGAAGATGGACACGTGGAGATGGAGGCAGACACTAGAGTGATGTGGCCACATGCCAGTAAACGCCAAGGCCTGAGGACCCACCCCCCACTGAGAGGACAAGGAAGGGTCTTCCCTGCAGCCCCTGGACAGTGACCTTTATTTCAGAGCGCCAACCCCAGACCTGTGTTGTTGCTGTTGTTAGGGGCTGTTAAATCCTTCATAACCCATAGGGACCCCCACGAACAGCAGCTCAGAATGTCGTCCCACCCCACGGTCTCCACCCCGCTCAAACCCACAGCTGAAGGCACTGCGTCAACCCACTGACCAGACCTGAGGGATGATCCATTCCTGTTGTTTAAAAGCCACCCACGCTCGTACGTGGTCAGGGCAGAACCCAAACCACCGTGAGCCATTTTCAACTTGTGGGGACCTTAGAAGTTGAACTCACTTGGTGGGTTTGAATGGCCAACCTTCAGGTTAGTGGTCAATACAAAATATTTACGTCACTCGAGGAGTTTCAAGAAGCTAAGGTGTCCCCTACCAGGAATGACGCCCCCCCCCACTTCTGGGCTGTCCCTCCACGCCCCGGTGTACAGGGCCTTGGCTGGCATCCCCCCTCGGCCCTGTGGCCTCCATCTGTGGGAGGAGAAGGGGCAGGCGGTGTCCCAGGAACCATAACCACCGAGCTTCCTCTTCTGTGGACAGTCCCACCTCCTCCCTGCCTGCTCCTTCCTGGGGAGCTTACCTCCCAGACAGACAGACGGACCAGAAGCCAGATGGTGCCAGGCTCGCTGCAACTGCAGAGATGTCCCCACTGGCCTCACTCCTGATGCTGCTGTTGTTGTGGGGGTCAGCGTGTGCTGGGGTCTGGGGGTCCCCGGCTGGGACTGGGGCTGGCCAGCAGCCTCAGTCTCCCCAGAGGTTCCCAGTTTCTCGTTATAGAAGCTACCAGCTGAGGGTGCAGGAGGTGGTGACGGTGCAGGAGGGCCTGTGCGTCTCCATACCCTGCACCTTCTCCCACCCCTGGATGGGCTGGGTCAGGTCTGATCCAGCTCATGGCTACTGGTTCCGGGAACAGACCGATGTTCTCACTGGGGCTCCAGTGGCCACAAACAATCCAGAAAGGAAAGTAGAAGAGGGGACCAGAGGCCGATTCCAGCTCCTCGGGGACCCCAGGGACGGGAGCTGCTCGCTTCTGGTCAGAGATGCACGGAGGCAGGACGCGGCCAAGTATTTCTTTCAGGTGGAGAGAGGAAACATTGTGAAATATAATTATAAAGAACACATGGTAACCCTGAGAGTGACAGGTACGGAGCCAGCTTGTTTGGGGATGACTGGGGGATGGGCCAGGCATCTGAGACTAAGACACCCCCCCCCCCAGACCTGATGCAGAAGCCTGACATCTACGTCCCTGAGACCCTGGAGCCTGGGTGCCCAGCGACACTGCTCTGTGTGTTTCCTGGGGACTCTGAGGGGTGTCCGTCCCCCACGTTTTCCTGGACTGGGGTGGCCCTCTCCTCACAAGGAGCTGCACCACGAAACTACATCTCCTTCTCTGTGCTCCCCGTCACCCCGAGGCCCCAAGACCACAAAGCCTGGCTCACCTGTGGAGTGGAATTGAAAAATGGTGTGAGCGCCTCAAACACCGTCCAGCTGAGAGTGGCCCGTGAGTCTGTGAAGGGAAGGACTGCGGGGGCGGGGGGGCGGACAGGCCAGTGTAAAGAAAGGGGAGAAGGCAATGGTAACCAGTAGGCATGAGCTGAGAGGGTCCCCCAGGAGAAAATGTGGGTCCCGGGAAGCTGACTTGCCCTGAGAGTTAACGGGACACTCCAGTTCTCTGGGTCCCACTGTGCACCTGGTGCCACGGTCCCAGGGAGGACCAAGGACAGTCACACTCTCTCTGTACCTGGGGGGCAGCATTCCTCTCAGAGCTGCCTCATGGTCTTGTTGCAGACGCCCCGAAGGACCTTGTCATCCACGTTTTCCTGGGAACATCAGGTACCCTGATGGGGGTGGTGTGAATG
Organism: Elephantulus edwardii; assembly: GCF_000299155.1. Taxonomy (NCBI): domain Eukaryota; kingdom Metazoa; phylum Chordata; class Mammalia; order Macroscelidea; family Macroscelididae; genus Elephantulus; species Elephantulus edwardii. The sequence goes on along the minus strand of NW_006399986.1, from coordinate 2,851,983 downwards.
GGGCTGAGTCAGTTTATTATGGAGAACAAAAAGTTGGGGACCCGCTGGACCTGGTGCTTCTCCCTGCAGCCCCACTTGCCCTTTCTCCAGTTAGGGAACCTCTGGGAAAGGACTCACGAGTGGACGTCAAGAAAGGCCAGTTCTTGCGGCTGCTCTGTGAGGCTGATGGCCACCCCCCACCCACGCTGAGCTGGGTCCTGAATGACAGGGTGCTCTCCTGGTCTCCTCCCTCGGGGCCCAGAAGCCTGATACTGGAGCGGCCTCAGGTGGGACCCGAGGACGCCGGGCGCTACACCTGCCGAGCAGAGAACAGGCTGGGCTCCCCGCAGCGCTGGCTGGACCTCTCTGTGCAGTGTGAGTGTGTATGTGTGTGTGTGGGTGATATTAGCAAATTGGGGGTCCTGGGATCAGGGTCCCAGAGCTGGGAGGGACCTGTACTCAGGGCAATGGCAGGAGGCTCCCCACCTGTTGGAATCCTTGTGTGGTTTGTTTCTGGGTCCCAGCAGGTGATTCAATATCCGCTCCACATCCTTAGCCCAGGAAGGCTCCCTTTGACCCCAGGGGAGTCCCTGCCCCCTTGAAGCCAGGCCCCTACTTCTCTTTCAGACCCTCCAGAGAACCTGACAGTGGTGGTGTCCCCAACCAACAGGACAGGTATGAAGGAGGGCAGAGAACCACATCGTGGTCCCAGGAGTCAGGAATGGGGAGGGAGTCCCTGTGTCCCCAGCTCTGCATCTATCTGGGGTGTCCTCCTGCAATCCAGTCATGGAAAACATGACCTGACCCTCTGAGTACTGGAGAGCCATTCTGTCCACCTCATATTATGTGTCTGACAGCAGCAACCCCCCGACACTGAGACCCTCACAGTCCTCAGATCCTGGGGTCCTGGAGCTGTCTTGGGGTCAGAGGGAGGGCGACACTCAGAGCCCCTGGTCTCCCTTTGTCTTCCTGTGCAGAGTGGGCACCAAGGGATTAAAGTGTCCACCACCCCATTGACTCCCACTCTCCCTTCTCTGACCACACGGTCCTCACTGTGGCTCAGTGGACCTCAGCCGTGCACTCAGACTCACCTGTGAGACCCAAATGCCACCCCTCCACTAGTCCCAGACCAGAGTCCCTGCTCCCCTGCTGGACATCTAGACGTGGGAGTCGTGGCCTGGTCCTCGCACAGTGATGCAGAAGAATCAGAGAACAGCGTCTCATCCGAGTGGGAGCAGAGGACACACAGGAGCGTGGAGGGGGTCACTGTGTTCCCCGCCTCCCCACAGCGACACCAGGACCCATGGCGGACGTGGTTCTGGTGGCCGTCACGGCGGCTGCAGTCAAGACCCTGCTTCTCAGTCTCTGCCTCACTTTCTCCATGTGAGCACAGCCCTGGGAGGATGGGGAGATGTGGAAGGGCAGGGCCAGGGAGCTGGACCCCAGAACCTCAGTCCTGGAGGGACCCAGGGATCAGGGGCTTGTGGACAGATGGGGATGCTTGGGGTGGGAATTCTCCTGCAATAACCCCATGGCCCGAGTGTCTGGGATGGACAGTCCCTGCTCTCATCAGATTTTCTGGAGTTCCCATCCTGCCCCAGGCAAGCCCCCTCATCCAGCCTGAGAGGGGACAGAGGCTCCGTCCCCCACAGTCCTGTTCTGGCTGGACTGAGAGGCTCTGTGTTTCTCAGGGTGAGGGCCTGCAGGCAGAGAGCAGTAGGAGCGACTCTGGGCGTGGAGGACAAGTGCTGGGGAGACACAGGCATAGTCATGGGTTAGGACCTCAGGTGAGTAAGGTGGCTGTTTCCTTTTCCCATGCCCCATTTGACACCTTCCTCAGGAAGGCCCCCATGATTGCTCCACTTAATATGGCCAGCACTGAGCTGCCGTCCATTCTCTTCCCCAGCCTCTGCTCCTGCTGTGTCCCATCTCCCTAATGGCTCAGCCGATTCTACTCTCTCAGGACAGAAACCAGGGGGCCATTCTCCATTCTGTTCCCTCTTCCTTCTCCTAGGTCCTTGATCACTGACCTGGCCCATCCTTCCCCTTCACAGGGACACCCTTGTCCCTGCCCTGCTGACCCTGGCCCCTCCTGCAGCCTCAGCTCTTCCTCATTCCCTGACATCTTCACCTCCCTTCTTCCCTCCCTCCCTCCCTCCCTCCCATTTCTCCTCATACAGGAGTACACTCTGGGCTTCCAGGTCATATATGGTCCCTTCTTCCTCAGGGTGGACGCTGCTGTTTCCTCTTCTAAGCTAGAAAATGAGGTGTAAACACCTTGCATCTCCAGACCTCCGGGACCCGCCCTGCTGCCCAACCCCCAGCCAGATCTCCACCTCCCCCCACCCGGCCCAGGGCCTCACCTCACCTCACCCTCTGGGTGTGTGTCTCTCTGGCTTTGCGTGTGTAGCTCCTTCTCCAGAACGCCCTTCCTTCTTCAGTTCTGCTTCTGCAAGCTTTGTCTGTCCCTGCACTCAGTCCTGTGGTTCAGTAATGCATATGTGTGCTTGCATGTGGGCATGTGTGCAAGGGAGAAATGTGTGCAAAGGGAGCTAGGTGTGTACATGCATATGTATGTCAATAGTGCATATAAATGCACATGTATATGATTATGTACATGGGTATGCATGAATATATTTGTATATACATAAGTGTATTTATGTATCAGTGTACACATATATTTGTGCATGTGTATTCATGAATTATTCTGTTTACATGCATTTACAAGTGTGTATGTGTGTATATATATATACGTTTATATATTTAAATATACATTTATTCAGATGTATGATGCATACATCTGTATGTGAGTGTATATGAATATGTGTATATTCATGAATGCATATATAAGTGTTCATATGCATGGGGGTGTTGCTGTCTGTTTGCCGGCAACTTAGCAGCGACACCATGATGGGGGTAAGCATGATGGAGACACACCGCTCCGGGAGAGGATCAGAGAGTCACTCCAGCTCAATTTTTTTGGGACTGCAGTACAATTGTATACAAGTATGTAAACAGGAAGACAGGATAGGGTGGACTTACAAACGTGGGACATGCGGATTGGTTAGGAGAACCTCAGCCTCGTGCGAACCACTCCCAGCTCAACAGATGCAGCAGCCAACTTCCCAGGTGGCGAGCTTTCTCAAGCCGGTATGGCCAAGCACAGGGGAGCTTTCTCTACCTTGTATTAAAGACCATTGGGAGGCTTGAACGTATCTGGAGCTTAGGTGATCTGTCCTAGCCAGAGGCCCTCCCTTCCTCCCCAGTGTTCTCCATCATGGGGGGTTTTGTGGGTGTGTATATATAACATTCCAAGGATTCTGTTGATCAAAGAAGTGATATCATTAATTCAGAAACATCTTCACAGTGTACTATAGAGCACCAACTATGTGCTTGGATACTGTCATAGATTCCAAGATTGCATTAGAGGATACAACTTCAAAAAGTTCCATCCTCTCAGGGAGCTATAGTGGCCTAGTGGCAAGAAACTGTGCTGCAATACCAAAGCCACATGGTTCAAATCCACCAGATGCTTCGCTGGAGAAGGAGGGGCAATCTCCTCCTGTGCCAGTCAGATCTGATTCAACGGTACACACCACCACCACCACCACCACCACCACCACAATTCTGTCTTCTCGTAGTTGTTATTCTAGAGAGAAGAACTGAGATGGAGAGCCCAAAATAATAAATAAGATGAGAGCACAGTTGTGATGCTGTGGATTATTTAATTTAGCCTTTGTATCTCCCACCAAGTGACTGGATGAGACCATGCAAATGAGGTGCTTGTGGCCCACCAAGGGGATTGGAAAGTTTGTGAAAAATGCAAATGAGGTATATGGCACACTCTGCTGTCACATCAGGAAAATCAGGTGCCTGGAACCTTGACATGGAGATCAGTCAGTTATGCTGTCTGTTAAATTTACAGTGAGCTGCCTGGAATTGGAAAGGGGACCTTCAGGAGTAGTGTGTTCTATTGAACAACTTCAATAACCTCTGTTCTCTGGTAGCTGTCCTTCTGGGGACAAAGACAGAGCTGGATTCTCACCTTATTTGTTCAGGTGTGGGGAGGTGATTTACTTAATAAGAAGACACTAGGGGCTGGATATTGTCATGATTTCCGTCACCTCTGTGCTCTATTATTCTGATGGAAAGCAAAACATAAGAAATAAGATGAGAGCAGCGATTTACTTACTGTGGTTTTTCTAGCCATAGACCTTATACCTCCTACCAAGTGACTGGGTGGGATAATATAAATGAAGCCTTTATGGTCCACAGAGGGGACACTATACATCACAGGTTACTCCCATGCGATTTACGGCCTCTGAGAACCCGCTGGAAGGTGAGCTATGACTTGGCTGTAATTTGAAGGCAATGGCCACAGAGCTTCCAACAACTCTATACTCTCCAGACTCCTTTTGATTGTGATAATTTCTCAAATGGTCTTTAAGGAGCTTTGTGAATCCTCCTTATTTCTTTTCTTTTTGTGATTTAACTATATATAACAATACATTTCTCATTTTAAGTTAACTTTTTTCACTGAGACACAATTTACATAAAGTAACTGCAAACAAACAGATTCATCTTGGAGAGGGTTAAACCAGGCGGCTGCTCCTTGGAGGCAAGGATTCTGGGGCTTCGTCTGACATACTTTGGACATGTTGTAAGGAGGGACCGGTCCTTGGAGAGGGACATCATGCTTGGGAGGGTGGAGGGACAGCGCAGGAGGGGAAGACCCTCTATGAGGTGAACTGATTTAATGACTGGGGTAATTGGGATGGGAGTGTCAGAGGCAGTGAGATTGGCATAGGATAGAGCAGGGTGTAGGGCTGTTTTACACAGGGTCGCTATGACGCGACTCGACGGCACGTAACAACAACAACATCTGCAAATGGAAGAAATTTTGCACGCATTTTCAAAAAGGTACAGGCCCTGGAGAAGTGCATCAGGCATGCTTTGTAAGATAGAGGGTGATCAAGAAGAAGGAACACTTTTACTCAAATGAATTGACACAGTGGCCCAGAAATGATGGGAAGCTGACACAAGGTCAGGTAAGGCTTTGTTCTAAGGTACGTAGAACAGTATCTATCACTATATGTTGGAGCCAATGTAATGGCATCTAACCACAATGACAACTGTCAGTGACATTGATGATGTTCTTCAATCAGTATTTATTCTATATACAACTCAGTGACATTAATGATATTAACCATGCTTGGACCTTCGATGACTCCAGCCCTTTAGAGAAGTAGTGGTTTGGGGATATTTTAGGATGCCCCTCTATCAGAATGTCTATGATTTGTTGTTTTTGTTTTGGTTTGGTTTTATATCTAAAATTTATTTCATTTAACTTTTTTTTGGTTGCTTTTTAAATTTTATACTGGTGTCTTTACAAAGTTCAAATACATTGTTTTTCACTGGATCTTTCCCATTTCCTTCACTTCCCATCTATAATATTTTTTATCATAATAATCATTAGGTTATGGGGTTTGGGGCACGTGGCCAGGAGGGATCGGTCCTTGGAGAAGGACATCATGCTCGGAAGGGTGGACAGACAGCGCAGGGGAGGGAGACCCTGGATGAGATGGATTGATACAGTGACTGGGGAGATGGGGGTTGGTGTGTCAGAATTAGTGAGACTGGCTCAGGACAGAGAAGGGATCAGAACTGCTGTACATAGGGTCACTATACACTGCAGGTGACTCAATGGCACATAAAACCAGTAATGTACTATGACAGGTTTGGAAGCAGTAGTGGCACCCACTTCCTAAACAACATGCCTCTGGAAACTCTGTGAACTTTGATAAATGTCAGTAGTTATAGAGGGGCTTTAGGCCTTTTGTTTGTAGGGTCGCTATGAGTGTACTTGATTGGAAGGCAATCAACAACAACAACAATGGGGTTTTGAGGGATGAAAACCACAGAGAAAAAAATAGGCTGTTAGGGTTTTAACTGTAGCCCCCTCAAAGATATGTTAAGAGAAGCTGTTCCTTAGAGAGGACATTGTGTTTGGAACTATGAAAGAAAGACCTTCAACCAGTTGAGTTGACACGGTCACTATGGCAACGGGCTTGGGTGTGTCAGAGATTGTGACACCACGTTCAGATTAGTTGTCCAGTGCGTCACTATGACTTGACTTGACAGCACCTAACAACCACAATAAAAGAAAAGATCACTGTTCCAACCTTATACCTGTGTATGTGACCTCATTTGCAACAGGATCTATGGGAAGCCAATACTAAATATTTTTCATAAACTGAATGCTATTTCAGGATGTGGGGGAGGCCCCATTCAAGCTGGAATTCACCCTGAGGCACTTAGGCAATCCTTAAGGGTTTACAGGATTCTTGCATTGTATTTGCTGACCCCCTTCCTCCTGAGTCAAGAGGAAGATTTTCAATAGAAAGAGCTTGGCTTCATTTGCGTTGAATTCTCTTTGTGATTTGCTTACTGATAATTTTCAATAAAGGTACAGGGAAGCTGGAATGGGGCCCTTCGGTTGAGAACTGCTGGCTCTCTGTCTTTATGCTCGCTCTTCTTTCTCATTCTTGATTGTCTATCTCATTATTAAGAATTATAAAAATGCTTTACCCTCTTGGGCGGCACCAACCTTGACTTCCAAATGGAACAGTACATCTACAAAAGGAAAAGTGATGGCACTTACATCATAAACCTGAAGAGGACCTGGGAGAAGCTGCTCTTGGCTGCTCGCGCCATTGTTGCCATTGAAAATCCAGCTGATGTCAGTGTCATATCTTCCAGAAATACAGGCCAGAGAGCTGTTCTGAAGTTTGCTGCTGCTACTGGGGCCACTCCTATTGCCGGGCGCTTCACTCCTGGAACCTTCACTAACCAGATCCAGGCAGCCTTCCGGGAGCCTCGTCTTCTGGTGACCACCAGCCTCTGACAGAAGCATCTTAAGTTAACTTGCCCACCATTGCTCTGTGTAACACAGATTCTCCTCTGCGTTATGTAGACATTGCTATCCCGTGCAACAACAAGGGAGCTCACTCTGTGGGTCTGATGTGGTGGATGCTGGCCCGGGAAGTCCTGCGCATGCGTGGCACGATCTCCCGGGAGCACCCGTGGGAGGTCATGCCCGATCTGTACTTCTACAGAGATCCAAAGAGATTGAAAAGGAAGAACAAGGCTGCTGCTGGAAAGGCTGTGACCAAGGAGGAGTTTCAGGGAGAATGGACCGCCCCTGCTCCTGAATTCACTGCTACTCAGCCTGAAGTGACAGACTGGTCCGAAGGCGTCCAGGTGCCCTCTGTGCCGATTCAGCAGTTCCCTATTGAAGACTGGAGCGCGCAGCCTGCAACTGAAGACTGGTCTGCAGCCCCCACTGCTCAGGCCACTGAGTGGGTGGGCACCGCCACGGAGTGGTCTTAAACTGTCTTCTAAAAAGTGGAAATAAGGTTGACGGAAAATAAAGAATGAGTTTCATAGAAAAGAAAAAAAGCTTTACCCTCGGTCTACAGCAAGGATCTTTGCAGATGTAATTAGTTAGGATGAGGGCATTCTGGAGTGGGGTAAGTCCTAATGTCATAGAACCAGTGACCTCATAAGAAAAGAAAAAATAGTGTGATGCATCTACCAGCCAAGAAGCACCAAGGATTACCAAGGTCCACCAAGAGCTGGACGAGATAAGGAAGGGTCTTTAAGATTTCAGAGAATGCATGGCCTTTCTGTCCCTTAATTTCAGATGTCTAGTCTCCAGATCTAAGAGACCGTAAACTTCCATTGTTTAAAACCATCCACATTGTGACACACTTTGTTAGAGTGAAGACAAAACCCTAAATCAGGTGCTAAGGGGTCACCTCCACATCACAGCGAGCAAAAGTGTGTCATAGTACACCTGTGCTTTGGGGAGTTTTCTTGATTTTAAACTTAACGGCACATATCTCCAGGCTTTCCTTCTGTGTTGCTGCTGCTTGGCTTTGAACTGCCAACCTTTAGGTATGTACTCAAACACAAGAAACTTTTAAAAAAATTTTAATTATTATTTTTATTTCTATTATGTGGGTAGAAGGAGAATTGATGCCTTTGAGCTGTGGTGCTGGAGAAGAGTCTTGAGGGACTGCTAGGAAAACAAACAGATTCATCCTGGAAAGGGTCAAACCGGGCAGCTCCTTGGAGGCAAGGATTCTAAGGCTCCGTCTAACATACTTTGGACATGTTGTAAGGAGACATGTCTCCTTGGAGAGGGACATCATGCTTGGGAGGGTGGAGGGACAGCGCAGGAGGGGAAGACCCTCTATGAAGTGAATTGATTCAGTGAACAGGGTAATCGGGATGGGTGTGTCAGAGGCAGTGCGATTGGCACAGGATAGAACAGAGCTTAGGGCTGTTGTACACAGGGTCGCTATGAGTCGCAAGCAACTCGACAGCACATAACAACAACCTTATGTGTGTGTGTGTGTGTGTGTACCATCAAATTGGATATGATTGGTACAGGAGGAGAGTGGCCCTCCTTCTCCAGCAGAGCATCTGGTGGGTTTCAACCGCAAGCCTTTAAGACTGCAGTGCAGCTTCTTGCCACTAGGCCACCAGAGCTCCCTGAGACTTTTTTTTTAAAGTTTCTCTTATTGTACCCTTAGTTTATAAACACAAGGATACACTTGAGGACAAACTGCACTTACAGCTCAGCCTGCATTTTGGCTGCTTGATAATGAACACCTTGACCATTTCCTGAGCAAGTTCTTAGACCAAAACCTGTGGTATCGAGTTCAAGTTCATAGTGTTACCAATTAAGTTTTCAGATTCTTCCATGGCTGCAGTAAGCACAAGGGACTTTTAAGGCGTAGTTGTTATTAGGTGCTATCGAGTTGAGTATGTATGACTCATAATGGGCCTTTTGCCCAGCATTTGCACCAAAAAACCCATCTGAGCCGCTGTCGAGGTTAAATACTCACATCCAGGACCCCATCTTGCTGTGTTGCCATGGGCCAGTTTGGTCCAGAAAAGGACTATCTTGAGCCATGATATTTGGATCCCAGAAAAGAGTATCTTGAGCCATGATATTTGTATTCCTGTATTTACAGGAGTGTATTTACAGTTTACAACGCCTATCTGTTAGGGACCTCTCCAGAGTACTGAGGAGCAATGGTGTCTCCCTGGAGACTAAGGTGCGTTTGATACAGGCCATGGTCTTCGCAATCACTTGTTATGCATCAGAGAGTTGGACAATGACCAAGGAGGATAGAAGGAGAATTGATGCCTTTGAGCTGTGGTGCTGGAGAAGAGTATTGAGAGTACCATGGACTGCTAGGAAAACAAACAGATTCATCCTGGAAAGGGTTAAACTGGGTGGCTCCTTGGAGGCAAGGACTCTGAGGCTCCATCTAACATACTTTGGACATGTTGTGAGGAGAGACCGGTCCTTGGAGAAGGACATCATGCTTGGGAGGGTGGAGGGACAGCGCAGGAGAGGAAGGCCCTCTATGAGGTAGATTGATTCAGTGACTGGGGTAATTGGGATGGGAGTGTCAGAGACAGTGCAACTGGCACAGGACAGAATAGAGTTTAGGGCTGTTGTACATAGGGTTGCTATGAGTTGCAAGCGACTCGAGGGCACATAACAACAACAACAACAAATCTTTTAATTTGTTCTATCAGGGCTTGATTTGGATGCTGCTTTATTGCTGAATGTTTGTATACTTGTTTTCTTTTTTAAAATATTTTTTCATTGTTGCATGTTTTCTTCCCTCCCTCCCCTCCTCATCCACCAGTCTTGCCTACAATGCTCTCCTTATTCCAGATTGTTGTCATACATACAATGTTGTTGTTGTACAATGTGCCGTCAAGTCTCTTGCGACTCAGCGACCCTATGTACAAGAACCCTAAATCCTTCTCTATCCTGTGCCAACCTGTCTCTGACACACTTACTCCTACCATCCCAATCACTGAATCAATCCATCTCATTTAGGGTCTTCCTTTCCTGTGCTGTCCCTCCACTCTCCCAAACATGATTTCCTTCTCCAAGGACTGGTCCCTCCTTGCAATGTGTCTAAAGTATGTCAGATGAAGCTTTAGAATCAGAATCCTTGACTTCATGGAGCAGCCCTGCTTCACCTTCTCCAGGACAAACTTGTTAATTCTCCTAGCAGTCCATGGTATATTCAATACTCTTCTCCAGCACCACAGCTCAAAGGCATCAATTCTCTATCATCCCTAGTCACTGTCCAGCTCTCCAATGCATAGCACGCAATTGCAAAGACTATAGCCCAGATCAGGTGCACCTTAGTCTCCAGCCTGATGTTGTTGCTCTTCAGTACTCTGGAGAGGTCCCTCACAGCTGACTTTCCCTGGGCAATTTGTCTCTTGATTTCCTGGCTGCTGTTACCAAGAGTGTTGACTGAGGAGCCAAGACCTAGTCATATATTTCTTTTGGATAGTTCTTCCCCTCATCTGTTCTATTGCAGTGTTTATTATCTATCCACTCTTTTCCCATTTCTCTCCCCCTCCTCCATGTCTGTCCTATTTTATAACAGTGGTGTTATGCAGTGTTTGTCCTTTTTTTGACCAAGATATTTCACTTAGCATAAAGGCTCTGCCATGTTGCGTAAGCTTGTTTGTTTTTTTGTTTGAGCTTATTAGTACAGTACTTGTCTGTCAGACTGCTGCGCTGGAGTAATGTATGGGCTGCTGTGATGCTGGAAAAGACTATCCCAGAAGGGTCACCCATGGTGGACAGGTTGTTGCAGAGCTCCTAGATTAAGACAGACTAGGAAACCATCCACTTCTGATACAACAAGCTTTTGAAAACTTTGTGAACAACAGAGCTCTTAGGACATGAAGCCATTCCTTAATTCCCATGCACTCACCACTTCTGAGGGTCCTGTTTACAAGGGCTTAGCCAGGATGCTCTTTACTGCTCTAAAGTGAGTCCCTCACTTCTCTGTATCTATCTGTAGAAGAAAAGGAAGAGACAGACGAATACCCAGGACACTTGGATCTGCTGGGTTTCCTCTTTCATGAACAGTCCCTGCTACTTCCCATCTGGGGCTTCCTGTAGGAACTTTCAATTCAGACAAACTCAGAAAACAATAGATGCCAGTTCCAGCATCCCAAATGCAAAGATGATGCTCCTTTTATTGGGACTGTTGTGGAATTAATGTTTTGGGGCACAAGGGTCCCCAGACACTAGCTGTAATGGACACTAATGCTCAGTTTGGCACAAGGTTCCTGGCTCAGGATTACATATTGCAGGTGCTGGAGTCTCTGACAATTCAGGAGGGTCTGTGTGCCTTCATATCTTGCATCTTCTTTTACTTCTGGGATAACTGGGAGAACTCTGACCCAGCTCTCGGCTCCTGGTTCCAAGAAATGACCAGTGCTGACATTGGGGCTCCAGAGGCCACAAACAATCCAGCTACAGAAGCAAAAGTGTAGAGCAAAGGCTCACTCCATCTCCCTGGGGCGCTTGGAACAGGATCAGCTTGATGGCGATCAGAGACACACGGAGGGAGGGTGTAGTCACTTTTCTCAAATGGAATAAGGACACGGTGTAAGGTTTTGTGTCGTGGAACACAAGCTGTCTTTGAAATTGACTAGTATGGAGCTGGCTTAAGCCGGGAGCGCTGGAGAGGGACTGAGGGAGACCTGTTAGGGATTTGAGGCTAGAACCTCAATCTCTCTGTCCAAGGCCTGACACAGAAACCTGGCGGCTGAGTCCTTGAGACCCTAAGGGCCTGTTGACATTGCTCTGTTTGTTTCCTGGGCGTGTGAAGGAGTGAATAGCCCCCAAGAGCTCCTGGATGGAAGTGATCTTCTCCATACAAAGAGCTGGACCATGAATCTCCTTTTTCTTTGCCCTCCCTCTCATGGCAAGACCTCAGGACCACAACTTTGAGGTGATCTGTTTTGAGGGATTTCAGAATTGATGTGACCACTGTGAGTTTAGAAGCAGAAATGGATGTGTCAACAGAAGATTCAAGCAGGGAGGTGAGATCTCACGGTAGTAATCAGCAGATTGGCACCTGGGAGGGCTCTGGGAAGCTTCATTCTCTCTCAGCAGTGAGCGAAATGACTCTGTTTCTGGCATAACTGAGTGCAAGATGCCAGAACCACCATCATGCACCACCTCCACCAGCACTGTCACCACTGCCACAACCACCAGCACCACCATCACCATCATCACCAGCACTACCACACCATTACCACCAAGACCACCATTTCCACCATCATCAACATCACCCCATCACCACCATCATCACCACCACCACTATCACTGCCATCACCACAACCATCATATCTACCACACCATCACCACAACCATCATATCTACCACACCACCACCACCAAGACCATCAAATCTACCACACCACCACCACCATCACCACCACGACTACCACCATCACCACCATGACCATCACGACCACCACCACCTCCATCACCAAGACCATCAAATCTACCACACCACCACCACCACCACCACCACCTCCACCTCCTCCATCACCAAGACCATCATATCTACCACACCACCACCACCTCCTCCATCACCAAGACCATCAAATCTGCCACACCACCACCACCACCATCATCACCACGACCACCATCACCACCAAGACCATCATATCTACCACACCATCACCACCACCACCACCTCCTCCATCACCAAGACCATCAAATCTACCACAGCACCACCATCACCATCACCACAACGACCACAATCACCAGCACCAAGACCGTCATATCTACTACACCATTACCACCACCTCCATCACCAAGACCAACATATCTACACCACCACCACTGTCACCACCACCAAGACCATCATATCTACCATACCACCACCACCACCACCATCACCACCAAGACCATCATATCTACCACACCACCACCACCACATCCATCACCAAGACCATCATATCTACCACACCACCACCACCATCACCAAGACCATCAAATCTACCACACCACCACCATCACCACCACGACCACCACCACCATCACCACCAAGACCATCATATCTACCACACCACCACCACCTCCATCACCAAGACCATCAAATCTACCACACCACCACCATCA
>NW_006399986.1:2835692-2838850 GCF_000299155.1 Elephantulus edwardii | reverse complement strand
CAAATCTACCACACCACCACCATCACCATCACCACCACCACCACCACCAAGACCATCATATCCACCACACCACCCCCACCATCACCACCAAGACCATCATATCTACTACACCACCACCACACCGCAACCACCATCACATCACCAAGACCATCATATCTACCACACCATCACCACCACCACCATCACACCTCCATCACCACCACCAAGACTATCATATTTACCACACCATCACCACCATAACCATCACTAACAATCATAGTCATCATCACCATGGCCACCATCTCCAACATCACCAGCACCATCACACCCATCACCGCCATCACCATCATCATCACCACCATTACCAGTGACATCACCACCAAGGTCGCCATCTCCACCACCACCAGCACCATCACCACTACCACAATAATCATCATCATCATCACCACCACCACCTACACCACCAGAACTATGACCAACACCACTACCCTATCACCGCCAGGGCCACCATCTTCACCACCAGCATCACCACCACACACCACCACCACCACACTGCCACCATCATACAATAACCATCACTACCACCAACATTACAATCACCACCACCACCATCACCCTTCTTGGTCCCTGAATGACTTTCCTCTTCCCTCACAATTTTCCCAAGGGCTAGATTTTACTTTTGCTGAAATTGAACAGGTAACTCAAACCAGCCCAGGAACAGCCACTGAGTGAGAGAGAGAGAGAGAGTCCACAGAGCTTGTCCCTGACTTAACCTCAACAGAGGACAGGCTATGAGGCTGGGGGAGCAGGTTCCAGATGTGTGTGTGTGTGTGTGCATGCTCTTCCAATGTGGTAGAGTGCTCTGTGATAAATACTGGTATATAAGAACAAACCAACAAAAATGACTTCTTTTTTTAAGATTTTTTTTTTAGATTTTAATGAAGGTTTACAAAGAAGTTGGATTTCCATTCATTCATTGTTGCACATTTTCCTTCCTGTCCCCCCCCCCCCCCCAGTTCAGCTTTTTCTTTGGAAAAAAGTTCTGCAACTCTTATTCTGGACTCTTGAAAAATGACTTTATTTTTTAAAGAATTTTTTAATTATACATTTAAATGAAAATTTACAGAAACTTTGGCTTTCCATACATTCATTGTGGCACTTTTCTCCCTGCCCAACCCCACCCTTCCCCCGCCCCAGTACACTCTTCTTTTTCAAAAGTAAAAGAAAAATTCTTTCATTGTTTTTCAATCCCTTCCCCCAGGTCCACTCCACTATGCAGCCTTCATTCTCGACTCCTGTCATGACAATAATGCCTAATCATATATCCCTTTTAAACAGTTCTCTTCCTCATCTGTTTCAATGCAGTATACATTATTTATCCCATATTTCTCAGTCTCCCCCCAACGCCGAGGTCAGTCCTGTTTTACACCAGTGGCACTAAGCAGTATTTGTCCTTTTGTGACTGAGATACTTCACTCAGCATAATGTCCTCCAGGGTCACCACCCATTTTGAAAAATATTGCATGAGTTCCTTGGAAAAACGACTTCATTTTTGAGGAACATGTGCAGAGGAAGTGAAATTTAGATAAAGACTAAAAGCAACTGCCACTTTTTCCTGTTTGTTTCCCACGATTTCCATCTCAATTCCTTTCTTAATTTTGTAATAAACTCAACTGTTTTCTTCCTCAGCAACTCCCCTGTCAAGAGGGGAGTTCCTTGAAATAAGACCCTGCGTGTCCACAAGGGGGAGCACTGAGAAGGTGGTGCACAGGTGTGTAGAGTCGGCAGTGCCACGTGGGAGGTAACAGCTATCTCAATTTAAGGAGAGAGATTCAGTGCACCCCAGACTGAGGAGAGAAATGGGCAGTGTCAGGTTTTCCAGATAGCACAATGAGCTCTTCTCCAAGAGGTTGGCAGTTATTGTCCACTCACAGTTTCTCAGGAATAAATACCTGTCATTCTGATTCAGAAAGATTATGGCCCTTGAAATGACAATAAATATAGAAGAATCTTGATCAGAAGGGGAAATTGTAGGACAGAATGTTACATTATAAGGGATAGTAGACTCTCAGGATCCATGGAAGTCTGACGAATCCCTGAAATTATTACCCTGTGACCAACTTTAAACCAAGAATATTCTCTGGAGTCTTCTTAAAAGCAAACAGTGAGAGAGCTCTGGTGGCCTAGTGGCAAGAAGCTGCACTGTAATCCCAGAGGTGCGCGGTTCGAATCCACCAGATGCTCTGCTGGAGAAGGAGGGACAATCTCCTCCTGTATCAGTCAGATCTGATTTGATGGTACACACACTAATAGTAGTAGTAGTAGTAGGAGGAGGAGGAGGAGGACTAATAGGTTTTCAGAGGCAGTAACTCGCATAGGAGAAGATTGTTCATCTTTCTCTCATGAAACGTCTGGTGGATTTGAAACACAAACCTTTGTATTGGCAGTATAGCATTATGTTCTTTTAAGAACTATTGCTACAGAATCAAATGTACACTAGGCACTCAAAAGATTAAATAGGATCAATAGGAGGCAGTGAGTTTATGTTACAGAGAGAAGAGTAACTCAGAAAAGCAAAGTGACGTGGTTGCACATGCTGACTTGTACATGCAGGAACCTTGGACTGGTATATGCTTTCCCTTGTGTAGTTTCAACAACAAAATTAAAATAGGAAGAAGAAAAAACATCGCAGTGCACAGTTATCTTCTGACATTCATGGCTCTCTGTGAGTCCAAGTTGACTCACTTGCAACTGGTTTTCTCACTCAAGTGACTTCAGGGGTTCAGAGGTTCGATCCCAAGGACAGGATCCGGCTCCATACTTGTCATGGAATGTGCAGAATGCACCCCCCTGAGTCTGTGAAGTTAAGGCAGTGGTGCAACCCAAGGAAGTGTGAGAGAGAAATGGGCAAGGATGTGAGAACCTGGATTTACCTACACCTGGATTTGAGGGTCCTCGGTCTGTGTGTTTGTGTGTGCCCCATGGGGCCCTTGTGTAGAAAGTTCTCAGTATAAATCCAAGGAGTTAGGGACCCTTGATATTGTTTGGGGGGCTCTGCTCAGTGTGACCCTGAAGGAGGAGGGACTTGGTTCTTTCTTTCTTTCTTTCTTTCTTTCTTTCTTTCTTTCTTTCTTTCTTTCTTTCTTTCTTTCTTTCTTTCTTTCTTTCTTTCTTTCTCT
>NW_006399986.1:2797526-2835592 GCF_000299155.1 Elephantulus edwardii | reverse complement strand
TCTTTCTCTCTTTCTCTCTTTCTCTCTTTCTCTCTTTCTCTCTTTCTCTCTTTCTCTCTCTCTTTCTTTCTTGTCTTCCTTTTCCTTCCTTCCTTCCTTCCTTCCTTCCTTCCTTCCTTCCTTCCTTCCTTTTCTGTCTCTTTTCTTTTTGATCCTACTTACTATCAAGCCTTGTTAAGGACTGAATTTTGTGTCTCTGGAAAATGTAGGTTGTTATCTAGTCCCTTTACCTGTGGATAAAGAGCACTGGTGGGACAATGATTAAAGTGTTGGCTGCCAAGTGAAAAGTGAGTGGTTTCAATTCGCCATCTGCTCCTGGAGTGAAAGACAAGGCAGTCTGTTCCTGTAAAGATGACAGGCTTATGAACACATAGGGGCAATTCCACCTTCCCCTGTAGGGGCCATATGAGAAGGATTTGACTCCACATCCCCATCATCAGGACCACCACCACTGTTAATATCACCTTCATCAACAGCATTAACACCACTGCACAATCACCACCACCACTACCACCACTGCTACAACCATCATCATTTCCATCACCACAACCACCACCATTAACATCACGACCACCACTGCCACCATCACAAACACTATGAGCACCACCTCCATGGCCATCACCAGGAAAACCACCACCACATCCCCATTAACACCATCATGACCACCACAATCACCAACATTAACACCACTACTACCATCACCACCATTGCTAATACCACCATCACCACCAGGACAACCACCACCACACTCCCACTGACACCACCATGACCACCAAAACCACCAACATTAACACCACTACTATCATCACCACCATTGCTAATACCACCACCATGACCATCACCACCACACCCCCATTAACACCATCACCACCACTAACATTAACACGACTACTACCATCACCACCACCACCACTAACACCACCACCATGGCCATCACCACCATGACCATCACCACCACACCCCCATTAACACCATCACCACCACTAACATTAACATGACTACTACCATCACCACCACCACTAACACCATCACCACCAGGACAACCACCACCACACCCCCATTGACACCACCATGACCACCAACATTAACACCACTACTAACATCACCACCATTGCTAATACCACCACCATGACCATCACCACCACACCCCCATTAATGTCACCACAACCACCAACATTAGCACCATTACTACCATCACCACCAGGGCAATCACCACCACACCCCCATTGACACCACCATGAGCACCACAATCACCAACATTAACACCACTACTGCCATCTCCACCATTGCTAACACCACCATCACCACCACCACCACCACCATAACCATCAACACCACATCCCCACTACCACCACCACAACCACCAACATGAATGCCACTACTACCATCACCACTATCACTAACACCATTACCATCACTACCAGGACAACCCTCCCCCAGTAACACTGCCATGACCACCACCATCACCACCATGACCATCACCAGCACCACCTCCATTAACACCACCATGACCACCACCAACACCACCAATATTAACACCGTTAATACCATCACCACCATCACTAATACCATCACCATCACCACCACAACTGCTGTAACTCCTTGAATTCTTTACTGTTGTAATCATTGCTCCTGGGATCCTTTTCTCCCCTTTCCTTTTCTTTTACTAAAAATAACCTTTATAACCTCAAATAATAAATACATACAAAGACATTGACATGGGCAGTTGTTTTCTTCCTCTGATGTTTTGTGATCAACATTAATACAGAAGGAAGCTCTGATGGCCTAGTGGCAAGAAGCTGTGCTACAATCCTGAAGGTGCTCAGTTCAAGTCCACCAGATGCGCCACTGGGGAAGGAAAAGGAGGGGCAATCTCCTCCTGTGCCAGTCGGATCCGATTAGATGGTGCACAACACAAGAACAACAAAAATTTTTTTTTTTAAATTGGCTTCAGTATTACATTTAAAAAACACATCAAACCAACCCAAACAATAATGCAGAACTAAAATTGTCAATCCAGATCATCTCTATGTGAGATTTTTGGGGATGGGGACACCTTTGATGAGTTTGGTCAGATGCTCTTTCCTCTGTATTTATAACATGTGCATTTATTTATTTCCAATTGACTTTAAAGCACTCTAAGTCATGCAAATACTTAAGCAAGAGTTTTGTTGAGCACAATCTATGCCAGATGGCCGCTGGGGTGTCAGGTACTAAGAAAGCATGCCTTCAGGGGAGCTCTGGTGGCCCAGTGGCAAGAAGCTGCACTACAATCCCAGAGGCGCACGGTTCGAATCCACCAGATGCTCTGCTGGGGAAGGGGGGACAGTCTCCTCCTGTACCAGTCAGATCTGATTTGACGGTACACACAAATAGTAAAATAAAAATAAATAAATAAATAAGAAAGAAAGCATGCCTTCGCTATTCATGGAAAAAAACAAGATCCTCGATTATTCAGGGTGGGGACAAAGACAGCCTCGGTGACATAAAAGTAAACAAGAGAGAAGAGGAAGATCTTCTCTCAGGATCTAGAGTTTGCAGCACATTTGGTAACTTTCCTTGGTGGTGGTGGTGGTGGTGGTGGTGGTGGTGATGTAGCATAGCGCAGAGTAGGAACTGACCCATAGCTGACCCTCCAGTGGGTTTTCAGAGGCAGTTTAATCTCACAGGAGGAGATTGTCCGTCCTTCTTCCAAGGAGCAGCTGGTAACAGTGTAACTTTCAGAATTGCAGCACAGCTTCTTGCCACTAGGCCACCGGATACTTCATACATTATTATATTCTTTCACTCCCTTAATTTATTTCTGTGTGTGTGTGTGCGTGTGTGTGTGTGTGTGTGTGTGTGTGTGTGTGTGTGTGTGTGTGACTGTTTATTCTCTCTGGAGACTAAGGTGCGTCTGATACAGGCTATGGTCTTCGCAATCACCTGTTATGCATCAGAGAGTTGGACAATGACCAAAGAGGATAGAAGGAGAAGTGATGCCTTTGAGCTGTGGTGCTGGAGAAGAGTATTGAGAATACCATGGACTGCTAGGAAAACAAACAGATTCGTCCTGGAAAGGGTTAAACCGGGTAGCTCCTTGGAGGCAAGGATTCTGAGGCTCCGTCTAACATACTTTGGACATGTTGTGAGGAGAGACCGGTCCTTGGAGAAGGACATCATGCTTGGGAGGGTGGAGGGCAGGCGCAGGAGGGGAAGGCCCTCTATGAGGTGGATTGATTCAGTGACTGGGATAATTGGGATGGGAGTGTCGGAGACAGTGCAATTGGCACAGGACAGAGCAGAGTTTAGGGCTGTTGTGCATAGGGTCGCTATGAGTCGTAAGCGACTCGACGGCACATAACAACAACAACAACAACAACAACAACAAATTTTATTTTCTTAATTGAGATTTTAATGAAAATTTATGGAGAACTTGGATTTCTATTGATCCATTATTGCATATTTTCCTCCCTGACCACCTACCCCATGATTATATTCTTGAGTTAACATTTTAACATGTGAAATTCAGTGAATTTAATGACTTTGATTATGTGTGTGCCTTGTCTTATTTTTTATGACCTCGGCTGCTTCTAGAAGTCCTGGCCAGGGACATTGTAGGGTACTGCTCTGCAGCAACCTGCCTGATGCTTTTCATCTTCCTTGCACTCAGGTAGTGGGTTTGGGGAGAAGAAGACCACGGGTGAGATGCCTTTAGAGGCTGAATTGTGATGCCCAAATATATAAGCGCACAGTCCTGACTCTGTCATGTGAATGTGAAATAGGATCTTTATCGGTGTAACTCATTAGTATCAAGTAATACCAGAATAGTGGAGGTCCAACCTCCTTAAAAAAAGGAAGAGATATGCACACCCATATTTATTGCAGCTTTGTTCTCAATAGCAAAGAGCTGGAAACAGCCCAAGTGCCCATCAACAAATGAATGGATAGAGAAGCTCTGGTATAATCACACAACGGAATACTACGCAACATTGAAAAACAAGGAACTTGTCCCGTGTGGCCATAATCCTTGGCCACCTCCAAACCTGGACCTGGCCTCGTGGGCACAGCTCATTCTGCAGGTAAAGTGGACTCTTGTCAGGTGAACAGCAACACTAGGAGGATAGATGGCTCCTTAAAACAATCCACTACCACCACAACAAGACAAAGGTAAATAATCCAATAGAAAAATGGACACAGGATATTAACAGACACTTCACCAAAGACGACATTCAGATGGCTAACAAGCACATGAAGAAATGTTCAAAATCCCTAGCTCTAAGAGAGATGCAAATCAAAACAACTATGAGATAGCATCTCACCCCAGTCAAAATAGCAAAATTTAACAGAACATCAAGCAACAAATGCTGCCTAGGTTTCGGAGAAACTGGAACCCTTATTCACTGTTGGTGGGAGTGTAAAATGGTGCAACCCCTGTGGAAAGCAGTATGGCGCTTCCTCAAAAAGTTGCAAATAGAGATACCATTTGACCCAGCAATTCCACTACTGGGAATATACCCTGAAGAGACCATAGCTGACATCCAAGCAGATATATGCACACCCATGTTTATTGTGACTTTGTTCACAATAGCAAGGAGTTGGAAACAACCTAAGTGGCCATCAACAAACGAATGGATAGAGAAGCTGTGGTATATTCACACAGTGGAATACTATGCTGCATAGAAAAACAAGGAACTCATGCAATATTATTCAAAATGGGTGAGCCTGGAGGACATTATGCTGAGTGAAGTATCTCAGTCACAAAAGGACAAATACTGCATGGTGCCACTGTTGTAAAACAGGACTGACATCAGGTTTGGGGAGAGACTGAGAAAGATGGGTTCAATGATGTATACTTCATTGAAACAGATGAGGGAGAAAAATGTTTAAAAGGGATATGTGATTAGGTATTTTTGTCATGACAGGAATCCAGAGGGAAGGCTACATGGTGGAGTGGACCTGGGGGAGGGTTTGTAAAATAATGAAAGGATTTTTCTTTTATTTTTCCAAGAGGGTAGTGTACTGGGGGGGAGGGTTGGGAGGGGAGAAAAAGTGCAACAATGAATGAATGGAAATCCAAAGTCTTTGAAAATTTTTACTGAAATTAATAATAAATTTAAATAAACTGTTAAAAAATTTAAAAAAAAGAAAAACAAGGAACTCATGAAATATTATGCAAAATAGATTATCCTGGAGGACATTATGCTGAGTGAAATATCTCAGTCACAAAAGGACAAATATTGCATAGGGTTACTCTTGTAAAACGGGACTGACATCATGGTTGAGGGAAGACAGAAAAGGAGGAGAGGAATGATGTATAGGAGGGAGAGATCTGTTTAGAAGGGATCTATGAATGGGTATTCTTGTAATTACAGAAGTCCAGAGTGAAGACTGCATAGTGGAGTGAACTTGAGGGGAAGGATTGCATAACAATGAAAGAGTTTTTCTTTTTCTTTCAAGGAGAAGAATGAATTGGAGGGGGAGGGGGTGGGCAGGGAGAAAAGTGTAACAATCAATGACTGGTAATCCTAATTCTCTGTAAACTTTCATTAAAACTAATAAGTAAATTTAAAAAGTATAAAAAAAACTAAAAAAAAAAGGAAGAGATAGAGACAGAAAGATACAAAGGGAAGGCGGACAGGTGAAGATAAAGACAAAGATTGAAATGAAGCATCTATAAGCTGAGAAAGGCCAAGATTAGGTGGTAACAGCTGGGAAGTGGAGGAGATGAGGAAGTATTTCTCTCGGAGCCTCTAGATGGATCACGGCCCTGTCAACCCTTGACTTCTGGTCTCCAGAAGCCCAAAGCAATATATTTCCATTGCTGAAAACGCCCACTTTGCAGTGTTTTGTTTTGACAAACCCCAAGACTGCCTGAGGTCATTGAATCACTTTTGACTGATGGTGGCACCAGCAGGGGACTCTGCTGAGTGGGTTCTGACTGCCCACCTTTAGTTGAAGGATTTTAAGAAATGAGGACGTCACTTACTGCCCCCACAACATCACATTCCTGGGGTGTCCTCCCCTGGCCCAAAAGAGTACTTCACTGGGGCTCCTCCCTTCTGCCCTGTTGCATCTTCTGTGGAAGGAGAAATACTTATAGCCAGGGACAGATGCTCTCTCAAGAACAGTGACCTCCCCAAGCTTCCTCTTCTGGGGCAGTCCCTAGCCCTCCCTGCCTGGAGCTTCTTGGAGAGGTTCCTTCCCACACAGACAAATGGAGATGCCAGAACGTGCTGGGTCCAGCTCCTCCAACTGCGAGATGCCATTGCTGCTGCTTCTTCTTCTTCTGCTACTGCCGCTGCTGTTGCAACAGACAGGGTGTGCCGGGGATCTGGGGTCTTGTGCAGCCTCTGGGGTTCATATTAAGGCTCGATTCCCCCGCTAGTCCCCAGCATGTGATCACAAAGACTACTATTTGCAGGTGCAGGAACTGGTGATGGTGCAGGAGGGCCTGTGTGTCTTCATACCCTGCACTTCCTCCTACCCCCTGTGTGGCTGGACCGAGTCAGACCCAGTTCTTGGCTACTGGTTTCAGGAAGGGGATGATACTGGCTTTGGGGCTCCTGTGGTCACAAACAATCGGGCTAGGGAAGTGAGAAAGGAGACGAAAGGCCGCTTCCAGCTCCATGGGGATCTCCGGAAGGGGAGCTGCTCACTGGTGATCGGAGAGGCACAGCGGAAAGACGAGAAGACTTATTTCTTTCGGATGGAAAGGGGAGCTCGTGTGAAATATAATTTTAGGGCATACAAGCTGACCTTGAAAGTGACAGGTATGCGGCTATGGATTAGATGACGGGCCATGCTTCTGAGGTTAGAACCCATGTCTCTCTCTGTCCCAGGCCTGACACAGAAACCTGGCATCTATCTCCTCGAGACCCTGGAGGCAGGGCACCTGGCGACATTCTTCTGTTTGTTTCCTGGAGACTTTGAGGGGTGTCCACCTCCCAGGATCTCCTGGATTGGGAAAGCCTTCTCCCCACAAAAAGTTGCACCCCAAAATTCTGCTTTTTTCTCTGTGGTCACCCTCACCCCAAGGCCCCGAGATCACAACACCACCATTGCCTGTCAAGTGGACTTCAGAAATGGTGTGAGCTTCTCAAGCACGGTCCGGCTGAATGTCACCTGTGAGCCTGGGCTGTGGGGACAGGTCAGTATACAGGGATGTGGGAAATCACCATGGAAACCAACAGGCTGGAGCTGGGAGGGTCCTCAGGAGAAAAGGTGGGTTCTAGGAAACTGACTCCCCCTGGGAGGTGATGGGGACATCTCTGGTCCTTGGGGTCCAGCTGTGTGTGGCTGGTGCCATGGTCCCAGGGAGGACCAGGGACAGTCACGCTCTCTCTCGGACTGTGGGAGACTAAACTCCTCCCAAAGCCACCTCACAATCTTGTTGCAGATGCCCCAATGGACCTTGTCATCAGCTTTTCTCTGACAAATACATCAGGTACCAGGGTGGGGTGGGGTACTAGGGCTGAGTCAGTTCCTTATGGGGAACAATCATTTAGGGAGCCGATGGAGCTGGGGGTGGTCCTCTCTGCAGCCCTCCCCACTCCTTCTCCAGACCTGCGGCCTCTGGGAAATGCCTCATGTGTGGAAGCCAAGAAAGGCCAGTTCCTGCGGCTGCTCTGTGCGGCTGATGGCCACCCCCCACCCACGCTGAGCTGGGTCCTGAGTGACAGGGTGCTCTCCTGGTCTCCTCCCTCGGGGCCCAGAAGCCTGGGGCTGGAGCGGCCTCAGGTGGGACCCAAGGACGCAGGGTGCTACACCTGCCGATCAGAGAACAGGCTGGGCTCGCAGCAGCGCTGGCTGGACCTCTCTGTGCAAAGTGAGTGGTGGGAGAGTGGGACAGGGCAGAGGGGGATAATAGGGGAGTAAGAGGTCCTTTGATGGGGATCCCAGAACAAGGAGGGGCCTGTCCCCAGGGCAATGGCAGGAGGCTCCCCACCTGTTGGAATCCTTGTGTGGTTTGTGTCTGGGGCTCAGCAGGTGGGTCAATCACCACCCACCTTCTCAGCTGGGATGGCTCCTTTTGACCCCAGCGAAGCCCCTGCCCCCTCGAGCCAAGCCCCTGAATCTCTTTCAGACCCTCCAGACTATCTAACAGTGATGGGTCCCCTGCAAACAGGACAGGTTTGAAGGAGGGCAGAGAAATACATCCTTGTCCCCAGTGTGGGAAATGATAGTGGGAATGGGGAGGAACTCCCTGTGTCCCCAGGTCTATCTAGAGTGTCCCACTGCAATCCAGTCATGGAAAACATCGGGAATGGCATGACCCTCCCAGTGCTGGAGAGCCAGTCCCTGCAGGGGGCTTGGGTCGGGGACCCAAGGGCTGGAAGGGGCCTGTGCCCAGGGTAATGGTAGGAAGCTACCTACCTGTTGGAATCCTTGTGTGTTTTTTTTCTGGGGAGCCCCTACCCCTTGAGCCAGGCCCTTTCCTCTGTTTCAGACCCCCCAGAGAACCTGACAGTGATGGTGCCCCCTGCAAACAGGACAGGTATGAAGGAGGGCAGAGAACCACATCCGGGTCCCAGGTATCTGGTATGGTGGTGGGGATAGGGGTACCCTCTGCTCTGTTTCTATCTGGAGTATCTCCTTGCAATCCAATCATGGAAAGCTTTGGGACTGGCACGACCCTCCCAAACCTGGGGCTGTCAGTCCCTGCACTTCATCTGTGTGGGCAGCTGCAACCCCTGTGTCTCTCCCCTGCCACACTGAGCTGGGACTAGGGGAGCTGCCCCACCCTGAGCAACTCACAGTCCTCAGACCCCTGGGCCTGGAGCTACCTCAGAGTCAGAGGGAGAATGAAGCTCAGAGCCTCTGTCTCCCTTCGTCTCTATGTGTGGAGTGGGCCCCAAGGGGCTGCACAAGCGTCCACCATCCCAGTGACTCCTACTCACCCAACTTGGACCACACAGCCCCCTGTGACTCAGCAGGGACCCCAGCTCTACATTCAGTCTCATCTGTGAGAGCCCAATACCACCCCCACTCCCAGGGACTAGCTCTCCTGTCCCCCTGCTGGACGCTAGCACATGGGAGGTGCAGCCAGGGTACATGTGGTCCCCCGGTAGGGATGTAAGAGGGTTGGAGAGTAAGTATCTTGTCTTACTGGAGCAGAAGGTCATAGGAACGTGGGGCGGGGGCGAGGTGTGTGTGCGCGTCACTCTGTTCCCCCGCCCTTCCGCAGCGACACCCTGGCCCATGACTGAAGTGGTTCTGGCGGCTGTCATAGCAGCTGCGGTCAAGACTCTAATCCTCAGCCTCTGCCTCGCCCCCTTCGTGTGAGCACAGCCCTGGGAGGAGGGGAGACAGGGGAGAGCAGGGGCAGGACACTGCATCCAGAACCTCAGTCCTGGAGGGACCCAGGAGTCAGGCGCCTGGGTGGAATGGTGACTTGATGGTGGGAATTCAGTTACATCAATCAGACGGTCCCAGTGCCCGGGATGAGCAGGCCCTGCTCTTGTCTGAGTCTCTGGGTTTCCTGCCCACCCCAGCCCAGCCCCCCTCCAGCCTGAGAGGGAATGACCATGGTCTGGCCGGACTGAGAGGCTCTGTGGTCTCTTTCTCAGGGTGAAGGCCTGTGGACAGAGAGCAGCAGGACCTGCCCTCAGCGTGGAGGACAAGGGCAAAAGGGGGACACAGGGGGCATGGGTGAGTCTCTTGGGTAAGTGCTGTGGGAGTGAGCCTTTCCCATGTCCCACCTGACACCTCCTACAGGAAGGCCCTCATGATTGCTCTACTCAGCGTGGCCAGCGCTGAGCTGTCCATCTTCCTCCCCAGCCTCTGCTCCTGCTGGGTTCTCTCCCCCTAATGTCTCAGCCGACTCCAGTCTCTCAGGACAGAAACCACCGGGTCACTGTCCACTCTGTCACCCGTCCCTTCTCCCAGGTCCAAAGAATTGTTGACCTTGTATTGACGCCCTTGTCCACTCCCTGCTGACCTTGGTCTTTCCTGAGACCTCAGCTCTTCCACCTTCCCTGACCACCCCCCCTCCTCTCCTCTCCACCCATCTCTCCTCACGCAGGGTTCCAGTCTGGGCTTCCAGGTTCAGTGAGGACCCTTCCTCTTCAAGGTGGACGCTGCTGTTTTATATCAGCAGGACAATGAGGTATGAACACCTTGAACCTCCAGACCTCTAGAACCTGCCCCTGCTGCCCCCCAGACCCTCCCTCCCCTCTGCATGGACCAGAGTCTTACCTCATCCTCTGTATCTCTCTGACACTGCTCTGTGTGTGTGGTTCCTTCTCCCAAGTGCCTTTTCTTCCCCTATTTCTGCTTCTGCAAGCTTTGTCTGTCCCTGGACTCAGTCCTGTTGTTCAACTTGACATGGGTGTGTTTGCACGGGTGTTAAGAAAAATGCATGCAGGCGAGCTCTGGTGGCCTAGTGGCAAGTAGCTGCACTGCAATCCCAGAGGTGAGCGGTTCGAATCCACCAGATGCTCTGCTGGAGAAGGAGGGACAATCTCCTCCTGTACTAGTCAGATCTGATTTGACGGTACACACACAAAAAATAATAAAATAAAATTAAAAAAAAAAAAGAAAAATGCATGCAAATGTATACAGGTGTGGATATGCATATGTATGTCTGTTGTGTGTCTATATGCAAGCACATATATTTAAGCACATTTATGAATATAGTTGTGTATGTTATTGGTATGTGCCATCGAGGTGATTATGACGCATAGCAACCCTGTGAACCACAGCTCCGAACCCTGCCCCACCTGGAGTCAACCTCACCTGCTCTGACGCTCCTGCCCCATTGCCACAGTCACTGTGCCAAATCCACCTCTTTTGAAATCTTCTTCTCCTGTGCGTATCCTCCACCCTTCCAAGGATAATGTTCTTCTCCAAGGATTGGTCCCTCCTAACAACATGCCCAAAGTATATGCCCAAAATCCTTGTATGTGTGTATATTTATGTATGCATGTATATGCCTATTTGTGCATGAATATATATTAATAAATGGTCCTGTATATAAATATGTGTGCACTTACACATTCATATGTGCACATGTGTGTCTTGGTTCCACAGTCAACACTCTTGGCACCAGCAGTCAGGAAATCAAAAGATGAATTGGGAAAATCTGCTGTCAGGGACCTCTCCAGAGTACGATGTCAGTCTAGAGACTAAGGTGCACCCGATTCAGGCCATGGTCTTTGGAATTACTTGCTATGCATAGAGCTGGGCAATGACTAAGAATGAATGAAAAAGAATTAATGCATTTGAGTTGTAGTGCTGGAGAAGAGTCTTGAACATACCATGGACCGCCAAGAAAACAAATAGGTCTGTTTTGGAGAGGGTGAAACCAAGTTTCTCCTTGGAGGCTAGGATTTTGAAGCTCTATCTCACATATGTTGGGCACATGGCCAGGAGAGACTGGTCCTTGGAGAAGGATATCATGCATGAAAGGGTGGAGGGACGAAGACCCCGAGTGAGATGGATTGATACAGTAACTGGGGCAGTGGGAGTAGGTGTGTCAGAGTTAGTGAGATTGGCTCAGGACAGGGCAGGGTTCAGAGATGCTGTAGATAGGGTCGTTAGGAGTAGCAGGAGACTCAAAGGCACATAACAACAACAACAACATATAGATACATGCATACATGTTTGTGTAGATACATATATTCATGTATGAAGGCATATGTAAGTATGTAGGTATCTATAGCATTCCAAGGATCCTGTTGTTCAGAGGACTGACGTCAATCACTTATCAACACCTTCCCAATGTATAACGAGTACCAACCACGTGCTGGATACTGACATAGGTTCCAGGATTTCACTGGGGGACACAACTTCAATAACCTCTGTCCTCTACCTGTCATTCTTGGGACAAGGGCACAGATGGAGAACAATAAATAAGATGAGAGCAGTGATTTACTTAATGTGTCTCCGCTAGCTATAGACTTTGTACCTCTCACCAAATGACTTTCAAAAATCTCCTTGGTGCCAATGCCAATTTCTAACAGTCCCTGTCCTTCATTCTCCAAAGTCCAGGCAAGCCACCACAATAAGATAAAGGTAAATAACCCAGTTGAAAAATGGGCACAGGATATGAACAGACACTTCACCAAAGAAAACATTCAGACGGCAAACACATGAAGAATTGTTCAATATCCCTAGCTCTAAAAGATCCACAAATCAAAACAACTATGAGATATCAGCTCACACCAGTAAGAATAGCAAAATGTAACAGAACAGCAAACAACAAATGCTGGCGAGGTTGTGGAGAAACTGGAAACCTTATTCACTGTTGGTGGGAATGTAAAATGGTGCAACCACTATGGAAGGCTGTATGGTGCTTTCTCAAAAAGTTGCAAATAGAAATACCATTTGACCCAGCAGTTCCACTACTGGGAATATACCCCAAAGAGACCATAAATGACATCCAAACAGATATATGCACATTGATGTTTATTGCGGCTTTGTTCACAAAGCAAAGAGTTGGAAACAACCTAAGTGCCCATCAACAAATGAATGGACAGAGAAGCTATGGTATATTCACACAACGGGATACTATGCTGCATTGAAAAACAAGGAACTCATGCAATATTATTAAAAATGGGTGACCCTGGAGGACATTATGCTGAGTGAAATATCTCAGTCACAAAAGGACAAATACTTCATAGTGCCACTGTTGTAAAACAGGACTGACCTCGGGGTTGAGGAGAGCCTTAGAAAGATGGGATAAATAAGGTATACTGCATTGAAACAGATGAGGGAGAAAACTGTTTAAAAGGAATATGTGATTAGGTATTATTGTCATGATAGGAGTCCAGAACGAAGGCTACATAGTAGAGTGGACTTGGGGGAAGGGATTATATAACAATAAAAGAATTTTTCTTTTACTTTTCAGAGAAGAGAGAACTGGAGGGCAGGGAGAAAAGTGCCACAATGAATTAATGGAAATCTAAAACCTCCGTAAATGTTCATTAAAATTAATAATAATAATAATAATAATAATAAAAATTATAGCACTCTAAAAGGAAGTAGGCACAAGAGGCTCACAGGTACAGGAAACAGCTCTCTGGTGCCACACTGGACACATCAAATCTTGAGATAATTTTGACCAGTTAAGTGGAAACTAGTGTCTGATCACTTTTCAAGATCTCAAGTTAGCTTCCTTCTGCAATGCATCTTGGGATGCTGAACTTCTTCAGATGGTGACATTATTCCCTTAATTAATGAACCTGGTACATTTACCTGAAATCATCTTCTGTCTGGGGGGAGAGTCATTTGCTGCTGCTCTGGGCACATCAAAATGATGCACGGTAAACAAGGTCACAGGGACAGCAGATGACAAGGTGATCCCAGTCTCCTGAGAGAAGTCCTAGCATCTCGTTCTAATATAACAGTCTTGGACATTAGTGTCCTTTTTCAGATGTCTTGCTTTCTTGGGAGAAGCTGGCTGCTTTTGTAACTTCCGCAGAGCCTAGCTTTGAGGCTCAGAAGGAGGTACACTCCCCCTAATACATTCTTTCCAGATCTTTGCTTTCTTATTTTCTTTATCATTCTTTGCTTTCTTATTCCCCCCCACATTTATCCTTCTGTTTCGTTTCTGATTTCGTATGTGTAATTTTTCTTCTTCCTTATTTTTATTATCACTATTTCTCCTTTCTCTTACTTCTCTCTTCTTCTGATGCATGAGGTTTTGATTTGTATTTCATTGTTCTGATTTTCTTCTTTACTTTTCACTCTTATTCTTAACTTCTGTTTGCTCTCCAAAGTTCTTTCCTTGTCTTCAATCAAAACAGTGTCTTTTTATAATAACATCATTCTCTTTTCGTTGTATGCTTATCTCCTTTTGATTTGTTGCTAACCACTAGTTTAAAATGCTGTGTACGTTCACGCATTGTTATAACTTTCGTATGTTATTATACCCCTTCCTACTCTCTTCTTTATTTCTTTATTCTCTATATCCTATTTCTATTAACTTGTATTGGATATAATTTTCCTTTCAGTTTTATGTCACTAATCTCTTTCCCATTTTACTGCTTTATTCATTTTGGCTTTTCCTTTGAAAAAAAATTCTATTTTTAGAAAAGACATACTTTATTTAAATTTCTCATCTGCTTATTTTCACTTAAAAGTGCTCCAACCACATTTAAGAGAATTTCTAGAACCATTTCCTCTTAGAGGTTTTACACAATTCATTTGTTCATGGTAATGTTGATTCCTGGGTTTTCCTTGTCTTTATGCTATTTAAATAGTATATTTCTTTAAGTTACATGTTTAACAATATTTTTATATTCTAAATACTATTTCTATTACCTTTGACTTCAACAATCTGGAAGCATCTTTGAATAATTTCTTGATCAATTATGCCATAGAGTTTCTTTCTTGAAAAGATACAATTCGTAGTGATTAAAAATAATATTACTTTCTTTCCAACTATTATTAATTTTACTTTCTTCATTTTAAAGTCCACCAAGTCCAAAACCACAAGATGTAGAAGTGGGCATAGTAGGAAATTCCCCCCCCCCCATTCTAATCTCACAGGTAAAGTCTTCAAAAGTTAACTGTTAATGCTTTTATTGTTTGCGTAATGCAGGTAAACTACCAGGGTAAGACTAATATATTCTTTTTTAAAAGAAGATTTTAGGGGAGCTCTGGTGGCCTAGTGGCAAGGAACTACAATCCCAGAGGCGCATGGTTCGAATCCACCAGATGCTCTGCAGGGGAAGGAGGGACAATCTCCTCCTGTACCAGTCAGATCTGATTTGACGGTACACTCACACAAAAATAATTAAAAAAATTATTTTATTAATGTTAATGAATGTTTACAGAGATTTTGGATTTCCATTCATTCATTGTTGCATTTTTCTCCCTGCCCACCCCTCTCCCCAAGGCTAATCTATTCTATTGTTGTGTTGCTAAGAATTGACATAGTGAATACATGTTCAATTTTAGAAATATATTTAAACATAAATGTATTGTTGTTGTTGATTGCCTTCGAGTCGAGCACGACTCATAGCGACCCTATGAACAGAAGGCCTGAAGCCCTTCTACAACTATCAACACTTATCAAAGTTCATAGAGTTTCTGGAGGCATGTTGCTTAGGAAGTGGATGCCACTCTTGCTTCAGGTAATCATATATTTTCCCTCCTTTAACAACCTATATGGGTATCCTACAAATGAAATAAAAAATTATTATCTCATCCTGTGCTTATGGGATGATTTTCTTATTCATTTGTGAAATTACATTACATATCATAGGGTCAAATTCCCTCGGTGGTGTACATGGATAAGGACCATTCACACCCAGGTGATCTGTTTCCCAAAGATCACAGCTTTTGGAATCCTATGAGATGGTTCTAATCTGCATATACAGGTTGACCTGAGTTGGAACTTATACAAAGGCAATTAATAACAACAAAAGAATAGAAAATGGTAGATGGAGATTCTCATGGTAAATATGGCAGGTATGATCTCAACATTTTCACGGTGAGTTTATTTTAAGGCATCTGAATGCTTAAGAGTGTGAGTTTGCATGCAGGTTGGTGTTTATGGGCTAATGAGTGTCAGCGTTGTAGAGAGAAGTGTATAACTGGGTCCCACACACACAGAGGCTGTGCTCAGTCATCCATACAGCGCTGTGTCCTCTTGTCAGAAGGGAGTCTAAAGTACATAGATCTTAACCCTATGGGATTTTGAAATTAAAGTGAATGGTAAAGTTACAGAAAAGGACTGGTAGTGGGGGAAAAAAAGTGTTGTGGGGCAAAGAGAAAAACCAACTGAAGATAGAATTCTGGGTGCTAATAAGGAAGGGAAAAGTGCAGGGGGGATACTCATCCAGAAGCAAAGGTGGTATGTTATCTGGAGGGGTCAGTCCTTGGAGAAAGATGTCATGCTTGGAAAAAATAGAGGGCCATGGGAAAAGAGGCCTTCAATGAGATGCATCGACCCAATGATCGCAACAATGGAGTTAACAAGTGGAGGTCATGAGGGGGATATTGCAGATTCTGATGGGGTTTGTTTTATAAAAGTAGAGTTGCAGAAAAAAAAGTAGGGTTGTGGGAGGTGGTGGGCAGGGAGAAAAGTGCAACAATGAATGACTGGAAACCCTAAGTCTCTGTAAACTTTAATTTAAATTATTTTTTTAAGAAAAAGTAGAGTTGCTAGATCCAACTTTGAAACCCAAAAAACAACAAGAAGAGAGGGAAGGTTAATATTTAGAAAATACATCAGGAAACAGATGGTGAAAGAACAGGAAAGTGGATTCTAGAAGCTACCATGACAGAGAATTGAAAATGTGATGCATATTCAAGAATAGATGTGGGGTCAACATCTATCATTCATCATATCAAGTAAGGCACCTTCACAGGCTTAGTCTGAAATGTATGTTTTCTGAGAAGAACAAATGAGTTAGTAAAGAAATGGTATCTCCCCTCTTTAAAAAAAATAATCTTAATGAACGTTTACAGAGATTGGTGTCTCCCCTCTTAAAAGTTAAAAATGAAAAATGGAGTGAGCTCTGGTGGCCAAGTGGCAAGTTGTTGCACTGCAATCCCAGAAGTACACAGTTCGAATCCACCAGATGCTCTGCTGGAGGAGGGGCAATCTCCTCCTGTACCTGTCAGATCCAGTTTGACGGTACACACTCGAAAAATAATAAAATAAAGAAAAATGGGTTCTTCCTTCTTTTCTGTCATGTATATAATGAGATTATCATTGTTGTGGTAAAGTCAGATTTCGGAATAGAGAGTTATAATAAAGAAAGAGAACACAGGTTAGAATACCACAGCAGAGTGGTAAAATGCAAGACACATGTGAGATTTGTTGAATAGGGGGGTTTTCAGCCTTAGAGAGGTTTATAATTTTCTTCAGAAAATTCCTTCTTAAAAAAAAAAAGAAAAAGAAAATTCCTTCTTAGAAAAAAAAAAAAGAAAAAGAAAATTCCTTCTTGTGGAATTCTCTTGATGTCTTGTAGAATATTTACCAGCATCTTCGGATTTCTTCCACTAGATGGCAGTAGAGCACCACCCAATTATTTCCAACCAATTGCAATTTTTCTGATGGATAGTGGTGCAAAATTAGCTCTGGATTTGACAACCTGAGATCAGTGTTAGGCATAACTATGAATTTCCTAGAATTATATGATGTAACTTGTTGGTATTATGCTTATTATTATGTGTCATTGAGTTGGACTACTCATAGCTGTCTTAACAGTGAGTTTTCTGAGGCCATAAATCACACAGAAGGAGACTGCCCATTTTTCTTCCCACAAAGCAGCTGGAGGATTTGAACCATGTTCCTTTGTATTGGCAGTGCAACTCCTTAACCCTCAGGTTACCAGAGCTCCCTATAATGTAGATGTTGCTTTTGTTATGTGCTGTCAAGTTGGAACTGCCTCATAGCTGACCTTCCAGCAGGTTTTCAGAGGCAGTAAATTGCTCACCCTCCAGCAGGTTTTCAGAGGCAGTAAATTTCCCAGCAGGAGATTGTCCATCTTTTTCCCCTAGAGGAGCAGCTGATGGATTAAAATTGCATGCCTTTGGGTAGGCAGTCCAACTCCTTACTGCTGAACCACGCGAGTTCCCCATAATGTTGTTGGTAGAGTCACTCAGATAGTTACATTGCATGTAGTAGAGTTTATGCTTTAAGAGCACCGTGTTCTATAGAATGGTAATATGTAAGCTTAGAGAACAAAAACAAATCCATTTTGAGGGGAACAAAATTTTTTAGCACACACATTTGTCTTGGACCAAACATGTTCTGGGCAATGTATCAGAAGAAAAAGTGCTACAATTTTAATTCCACCTTCTTCGTAATACCTAATTCTACCCCTTAGGTCTTCTAAGAACTTCTGGAATCCATCCTGTGGACGTGTCACTCCTCGGCCTGAAAACACAAGAGTGAGCATTTAAACATTCTACCTTCACACTGAATAGTCAACAGAAATGCCGTCTCTATGATGAATGATAAACTTTTACATTAACTTCTCTAATGTTAAAAGTTAATCTTCTCAAGAGTCCAGAATTAAGGTTGCATAGTGGAGTGTACTCGCGGTGGTGGGGGTGGGGGTGCGGGGGATTGTATACCAATGAAAGAATTTTTCTTTTACTTTTCAAAGAGAGGAGTGAACTGGGTGGGGGAGGGGTGAGCAGGGAGAAATGTGCAACAATGATTTAAATTATTTAATGAAATTAAAGTAAAAAGAGTTAATCTTACCTTTTCACATCTATATATATATCTTGCGTTAAAGGACTGACTCGTCTAATTAAAACATGTAAAACGCGGGGAGCTCTGGTGGGCTAGTGGTAAGGAGCTGCAACTACAATCCCAGAGGCGCACGGTTTGAATCCACCAGATGCTCTGCCGGGGAAGGAGGGACAATCTCCTCCTGTACCAGTCAGATCTGATTTGACAGTACACTCACACAAAAATAATAGATTTTTTTTTTAAAAAAAAAGAGAGATGCAAAAGCAAATGAGGATTTAAAAAAACAAACAAACATGTAAAAGACTCTGAAAATGACGGCTTCAAGTGACGTGGTTTTAGGGATCATTTTCACATTTCAAATCTGTGTTGGGTTTCTGGGGAATTCTCTGCTCTTCATGTCATATGTACATAGCGTCCTAGTTGAGCCTCGCTTGAAGAAGCCCGTAGATAAAATTATGATACACTTGGCCTTGGCCAATGGTCTGACCATCATGTGCAGGCTGATTCCCAACATCACGGCATCGTTTGGAGTAAGGCACTTCATGGACGATGCCGGCTGTAAGACAGTGTTATATATTTACAGGGTCACCCGGGGTCTTTCCATCTGTACCACTGCTTTTCTAAGTGTGTCTCAAGCCATCATTATCACCCCCAGTAATTCTGAATGGATGTGGCTGAAATTTAAAATACCCACGTATATTTTCCCTTCCCTCCTTTTCTTCTGGATTTTCAACATGCTGATCTACGTCCACATCATCTTATCCGTTGGAGCCAATAATAATGGCACTGTTGTTGGTGCTGGGTTTCATCAAGCATATTGCAAAGGTAAACACGCTGGATCTATTGATTCACTGGCTTTTCTAAGTTTTGTGGTGATTCTCGATCTTCTCTTTGTGGGCCTCGTGATCTGGACCAGTGTCTTCGTGGTGAGTGTTCTCATCAGACACCACAGGGCGGTGCGGCACATTCACAGCACCGGCCTCTCTCCGTGGTCATCTCCTGAGCACAGAGCCACCCGCAGTATCCTCGTGCTGGTCAGTTATTTTGTCTTCTTGTACTGCATAAACAGCTTCCTCTCCATCTACTGGATGTACGGATCTGCGAAAGACCTGAGAATGGAGCGCATTACTGGAATCATTTCCTCGGTTTACCCGACCCTCAGTCCTTTCATATTGTTGCAAAACAGTAAAATCATTTCCAAATTCACTTCATTCTTTTCCAAGTGAGAATGACTTTCCTCAAAGAACACTGAATGCACGATCCAACACCTCTCAACTTCCTTCTGCAAGAGAGGGGGCTCCATGACGATGACTCTGAGGTGAAAAGAAGCGATGATGTTTGAAGTATTTTCAGTTTCTAGTAATTAAAGATTAAATTTGGGGGAAGCATTTCCAGGAGACAACCATTTAATCTAGTTATTTTAAGATACAAAGATAAATGTCAGACAAATAGGGTAAGATATATAGCACTCTTATTCTGTCAGTTTGCTGTGCTGAGGTAGTCTGGGTTTGTTGCGTTGCTGAACCTTTTACCACTGGGGTCTCAAATGCCATTATGGCTGTCCATGGTGGACAATGTTTGGTGGAGCTCCTAGTTTTAAGACAGCTTGGGGAGCAGGAGAGGCATCCACTTCCTTAACCACATGCCTCTGGAAACTCTGTGGACCTGGAGAAACGATAGACATAGGAAAGCCTCAGGTCTTTTGCTCAAGGAGTCACTATAAGTCATGCGTAACTCGATGGCAATCAACAACAGCAACAACATAGCTATGCATTAATTCTACAACAATGAAAAGGAATAAAATATCTTTTTTGACAATAAAAAATAAAGATAGATTTATCTCCCCAAAAGTCTTCCCTGGAAGAAAATAGAGGAGTCCAATTGCATGCGTTTTTATCATTTTTTTTATAAAAAAATATTATTTTGTGTGTGTGCTATCGTCAAATCAGATATGACTAGTACAGAAGGAGATTGTCCCTCCTTCTCCAGCAGAGCATCTAGTGGAAGCATGTATTTTTAAAAATCATGTATTTTTATCCATGAACATAAGAACTGTGAAGAATGAAGGTAAACATGAAAAAGAGAACCTTATGTGAAATATGCAGAATATACAGAAACCTTCACTTGCATTTGTAATGTTAAATCCTAAAGTTCTGAAAGATAAGTTTTTAAAATATTCAACATATAAATTTTTACATTTTGAATTATCTATGCTGGGTTTAAAAAATAAATATTTCTTTTTATTTGATGCCAAATTGTATTCTTTTTTAATTTTTTAAAATTCATTTTAATGAATGTTTACAGAGATTTTGGATTGCCATACATTCATTGTGGCATTTTTCTCCCTACCCACCCCTCCCCCAAGTCTGCAATTCTCTTTGAAAAGTAAAATTATTTCATTGGTATAGAATCCCCCCCCACCCTGAGTACACTCCCCTATGCAACCTTCATTCTGGACTCTTGTCATAACCATAATACCCTATCGTATATCACTTTCAAACAGTTCTCTCCCTCATCTGTTTCAATGCAGTATACATAATTTATCCAATTTTTCCCAGTCTCACCCCAACCCTGATGTCAGTCCCATTCCACAATAGTGGCACCATGCAGCACCTGTCCTTCTGTGACTGAGATATTTCACTCAGCATAATGTCCTCTAGGGTCACCCATTTTGAATAATAGTGCATGAGTTCCTTGTTTTTCAATGCAGCGTAGTAGTCCATTGTGTGAATATACCACAGCTTCTCTGTCCATTCATTTGTTGATTGGCACTTAGGTTTCCAACTCTTTGCTATTGTGAACAAAGCCACAATAAACACGGGTGTGGCCAAATTGTATTCTTAATTTTAAGAGTTTACTCCATCTTAGTTTATAGCCATATAGCCATATAGCCATATCTATTTATATCTCTATATCTCTATATCTCTATCTCTATCTCTATCTCTATCTCTCTATATCTATATCTATATCATCTATATCATCTATATCATCTATATCATCTATATCATCTATATCTATATCTATATCTATATCTATATCTATCTATATCTATCTATCTATATCTTTATCTATAGTTCCAAGTGGGTAAGGGGTGGGAGCAGAAGGATGGCCTGGTTTAGATGGAATCACAGGGTTGCACAATCTGGTGGGTGGAAAGAGTGGGCAACCCCATTCCCAGCAGTACTTCTAAACTCACGTGCAGACAATCATCCAAAGTAGAGCAGTTTTCAGGAACCCTTACAAGTTACAAAGAAATGGGCTTTGGAGATGCGGCTTACAGGTGTACTGGAGGAGGAAATGGAAGAAAGTGGCTTGGATAAACATCCTTGTACACACAGGAAGGCTCTCCCCTGGACTCAGGCGGCTTCCCCCAGGACCCAGCTGGCTCTCCCCGCCCCAAATATCTCCTGAGGTCTGGACCTTGTGCTCTACTTGAGACCATGGCCAGCACTGCACTTCTGATTGTAGCACCACCATCATTGCCCCCTTTCTCTCCACCAAGTGATCTAATTATAACTTGAAGAAGGTATTATTACTTTTCCCTTCCACAGATGGAGAAGGGGTTTCCGGAGTGGTGAACAGACCCACTCAAGGTTGAAAAAGTAATAAAGGCAGTAGAAAAAGGACTCAAAGCGAAGTTGTCTGAAGGCAGGTTGTGAGATGGCGAGCTCCACACCATGCTTGGGTTGGCCATCTTTCATCTTGCTCTGCAAATAAAATCCTGCTGAAGATCATTTGCAAATTGACCAAAGGAGGATACTCAGGCCATCAGCAGGCTACACACTCATGGAGCAGTTCCTACTCATATTTCTTAAATGTAAGTCTGGGTTACTAAAAAGTTTTATTTAAAAAAATGTTGTTGGAATCTACATTCTTTTTTAAAAAAACTTTATTATTTTTGTGTGTGTGTACCATCAAATCAGATCTGACTGGTACAAGAGGAGATTGTCCTTCCTTCTCCAGCAGAGCATCTAGTGGATTCAAACCGCATACCTCTGGGATTGCAGTGCAGCTTCTTGCCACTAGGCCACTAGAGCTCCCCTTGGAATCTACATTCTTAAGCAAAAGAAATGAAAATAATGAATGAAATATGTTTTAATGATCATCAAATGCTTCAAAGCACTGGTGAGTCACTTAAAGAACTGCCTGTTCATATAAAGAAATGACAATCAAAAAATAAATCTTAGGGAGTTCTGGTGGTCTAGTGGCAAGAAGCTGCACTGCCATCCCAGAGGTATGTAGTTCGAATCTACCAGATGCTCTGCTGGAGAAGAAGGGACAATCTCCTCCTGTACCAGTCAGATCTGATTTGATGGTACCCACACAAAAACAAATCTTAACAAAAGGCAGAATCCAGGGAGAGATAGGAGAGCATTATGCTGAATGAAGTAACTCAGTACCATCAGGACAAATATTGCATAAGACCATGACTGTAAAAAATAAAAGAATAACTAGTAAAATACGTGTGGGGATTCCAAGGGGGAAGAGATGGGAACAAAGGAGTGAGTATAGGCAGAGAGGTAATCAAGAGATCGCACAGTTTGTTCGGTGGAGAGATGGGTGAAGAAATGGGAAAGTCCTGTTGGGGATCTGAAAAGATGGGATAATGGTGGGTGTAGTTCAATGATCATTTATTTTATAAATATATTGATAAATCCTGGTGGAATACTATACAGCACACAGGACCAATGATTTTGTAAATTACTACCTACCTTGGGAAGGACTGGAGAGCATTATGCTGAGTGAAGTAACTCAGTCCCGCAAGGACAAATAATGTATAAACCCATTATTGTAGAATGAACGTGAGGATTCAGGGAGGGGAAAGGTGGAAGCAGAGGGGTGAAGATGGGCAGGGAAGAGAGGAATTAATCAGTTAATCATAGGGTTGCACGATTCGATTGGGGGGTGAAGGAAATGGGAAGGATCTTGTGTGAAAAACAATGTATTCAAACTTTGTAAATAAATAAAAATATAAAATGAAATAAAAAATAAACAATTTTAAAACCCACAGCACAATGAATAAGAACAATTGTATGAAACACAGTGTGAATGAAGGATAGTGAAAAACACAATATATTATTAATATTATATGCAAATCAATATAAAATAATTTCTTAACTTTTATTAATTTTAATGAACATCTACAGAGATTTTGGATTTACATTTATTCATTGTTGCACTTTTCTTCCTGCCCACCCCTCCCCTGCCCAGGTTGCTCTTCTCTTTGAAAAGTAAAAGAAAAATTCCTTCATTGGTATACAATCCCTGTCACCCCCACCCCCACCCCGAGTACACTCCACTATGCAACCTTCATTCTGGACTCTTGTGATAACCATAATACTCTATCATATATCTCTTTTAACCTATTCTCTCCCTCATCTGTTCAAATGTAGTATACATAATTTATCCAGTTTTTCTCATTCTTACCCCAGCCGTGATGACAGTCCCATTCTACAACAGTGGCACTATGCAGTGTTTATCCTTTTGTTACTGAGATATTTCACTCAGCATAATGTCCTCCAGGGTCACCCATTTTGTATAATATTTCATGAGTTCCTTGTTTTTCAATGCAGCATAGTATTCCATAACGTGAATATACCACAGCTTCTCTATCCATTCATTTGTTGATGGGCACTTAGGTTGTTTCCAACTCTTTGCTATTGTGAACAAAGCCGCGATAAACATGGATGTCCATATATCTGCTTGGATAGTGGTTATGGTCTCTTTTGGGTATATTGCCAGTAGTGGAATTGCTGGGTCATAAAATAATTTTTTTAAAAGGAAGATTCCAAATAGGCAAATTCTAGAAGTTCTAATTGATTTTTCTTCTTGAGGACCCTTGTAAAGCCAAGACAAATTCAAAATTGAAAAGCTCCATAGGGAGCTCTGGTGGCCTGGTGGCAAGAAGCTGGCCTGCAACCCCAGAGGGATGTGGTTTGAATCCACTAGATGCTCTGCTGGAGAAGGAGGGGCAATCTCCTCCTGTACCTGTCAGATCTGATTTGACGGTACACACACACATACACACACACGCACACAAAATTTTAAAAAAACCAACAACACCCGCTCCCAAGACCATCACTCATTGAGTTACTGATTCCAAGAAGTACTTATAAAACTTGGGATAGCTATAAAGGAACTCTAGTGGCATAGTTAGGGAGTTCTGGTAGCGTAGTGGTAAGAAGCTTCTCTGCAATCCCAAAGGCATATGGTTTGAATCTACCAGCTGTTCTGTAGGAGAAGGATGAGCAGTCTCCTCCTATGGGATTTACTCTTTCTGAAAACCCACTAGAGAGCCAGGTATGGGCGAATTCTGACTCGATGGTACACAACAACAACAACAACAACATGGCATATTTGGTAGCTTATTGTGCTACTAATTAAAACTTAGTAAAGTTGTTCTACTCATGGTTACACTTTATGACAGCAAAAGGATATAGGTTAAAATCTCTTTGCCGATCTGTATGCCTTTTATTTCCTTCTCTTGTATTGCCTTACTTAGTACTTACAATACAATATTGAGTAGAAGTGGTGACAGTTGGCATCCTAGTCTGGTCATTGTTCCAGGAAAATGTTTTTAGTCTTTCTCTATTGAAAATCAATATCTATCTGTGTTTCATTGACCATGCAAAGGCGTTTGACTCGGTGGATCATAACAAACTGTGGCTGACTCTGAGAAGAATGGGAATCCCAGAACACTTGATCGTTCTAATGCGAAACTTATACTTGGACCAGGAGGCAGTCATCAGAACAGAGCAAGGGAACACTGCATGGTTCAAAATTGGGAAGGGCGTACGCCAGGGATGCATCCTATCTCCATACCTTTTCAACCTGTATGCAGATCAGATTATCCTGGAGGCTGGGCTCTATGAGGAAAAATGTGGGGTAAAGATTGGTGGACGATTTATCAACAATCTGCGTTATGCAGATGACACAACCCTGCTTGCTGAATCTGAGGAGGACCTGAAGCACCTGCTGCAGAGGGTCAAGGACTGCAGCCTCCAATATGGATTGAGGCTCAATGTCAAGAAGACAAAGATTCTCACCACTGGACCAATTGGCAGCATCAGGATGGATGGTGAAGAGATTGAGATTGTTCATAGCTTTAGTTTGCTTGGCTCCACAGTCAATACTCTTGGCACTAGTAGCCAGGAAATTAAAAGGTGCATTGCCATGGGAAAGTCTGCTGTTAGGGACCTCTCCAAAGTACTGAAGAGCAATGGTGTCTCTCTGGAGACTAAGGTGTGTCTGATACAGGCCATGGTCTTCGCAATCACTTGTTATGCATCAGAGAGTTGGACAATGACCAAGGAGGATAAAAGGAGAATTGATGCCTTTGAGCTGTGGTGCTGGAGAAGAGTATTGAGAGTACCATGGACTGCTAGGAAAACAAACAGATTCATCCTGGAAAGGGCTAAACCGGGCTGCTCCTTGGAGGCAAGGATTCTGAGGCTCCGTCTAACATACTTTGGACATGTTATGAGGAGAGACCGGTCCTTGGAGAAGGACATCATGCTTGGGAGGGTGGAGGGACAGTGCAGGAGGGGAAGACCCTCTTTGAGGTGGATTGATTCAGTGACTGGGATAATCAGGATGGGAGTGTCAGAGACAGTGTGAATGGCACAGGACAGAGTAGAGTTTAGGCCTGTTGTACATAGGGTCACTATGAGTTGCAGGTGACTCGACAGCCCGTAACAACAACAACACAACAACTATTGAAAATTATATTGGCCCTTGAATCCACATATATATTTCACTATGTTGAGGAAAACCCTTCTATTCTTATATTGCTGAGAGTCTTAATCAGGAAAGGATGTTGTATTTTGCCAAATGTCTTCTCTGTATCAATTCCTAGGATAATATGGTTCTTTTTATTTACTTTGTTAATGTGGTGAATTACTTTGATTGTTTTGCTTATGTTAAACCATCCTTGCATACCTGTTATGAATCTCACTAGGTCATAATGATTTTTTTTTTTAATGTGCTGTTGGATTTTATTGGCTAGTATTTTGTCAAGGATTTTTGCATCTATGTTCATGAGAGTATTG
The DNA here is from genome assembly GCF_000299155.1 of Elephantulus edwardii. Taxonomy (NCBI): domain Eukaryota; kingdom Metazoa; phylum Chordata; class Mammalia; order Macroscelidea; family Macroscelididae; genus Elephantulus; species Elephantulus edwardii. Next base: position 2,809,408 of record NW_006399986.1, on the reverse strand, counting down.
GTCTGTAGTTGTTGTGTTTTTGTTTTTGTTTTTCTAATATCTTTGTCTGGATTTGGTATTAGGATTATACTTGCTTCACAGAATGTCTCTGGGAGTGTTGCTTCTTTTTCTGTTTTTTTTTTCTTAATTTATTTAAGTAGAAATGGTGGTAAATATTTTTCTGAAAGTTTTGTAGAATTTATTCATGAAGACATCTGGTCCAGGGCTTTTATTTATTTTTTTTTTATTGTGAGGGAGTCTTTGTATTATCTGCTCAATTTCTTCTTTAGTGAGGGTCTGTTCAAGTGTTCTATATTTGTCCATATCAATCTGGGTAGGGCATGAGTGTCAAGGAATTTGTCAATTTTCTGTAGGTTTTAAAAATTTATTAAAATATAGCTTTTTATAATATTCTTATATTTATAGACTCAATTTCCTGTGATTCTGTTGTGATGTCACCTCATATTTTTCATAATTGAGTTATTTGTGTCTTCTCCTTTTTCTTGTTGCTTGAATTTGCCAGTCATTTCTCAATTTTTTTAGACCCTTTTGAAAAACCAGCTCCTGGTTTTGTTGATGGTTTCAATGGTTTTTCTGTTTTCTATCTCATTGATTTCTGCTCTTGTCCTTATAATTTTTTTGCTTCTAGGATGGTGAAGAGATTGAGATTGTTAACAAAAATCAGCTATGAGTCAATTCAGAATTGACAGAGGTAAGCGTGTGCTTTTTTTTGAGCTTTCTGTTTCTTCTGTTGTAATTTTTAATGTCTGCCGCTGTCTGTTTGCCAGCAGGGAGCAGCGACACCCTGACAACTGTAAGTGTGGTGGAGACACAACACTCCAGGTGTGCTGTAGAGAGCCTACTCAACTTTATTGGGGGTTGCAACTTGTGTATACGCAGGTGAGTAAGCAGGAAGACAAGACGGGGTGGATTTGTAGATGTAGAGTATGTGGCTTGGACAGAAGAACCTCAGCCCAGTGCAGATCACTCCCAGCTCAATGGATGTGGTGGCTATCTTCCCAGGTGCCGAGCTTTCTTAACCACCACAACCAAACACGGAAGAGCTTTCTCTATGCCCTATTAAGGGCTGATATGGGCCAGATAGACTTGCACTTATCTGGAACTAGGCAATCTGTCCCAGCCAGGGGACTCCTCCTCCTTCCCAACACACTCCAACAAATGTCTACCATCTGAATGAACCTAGCTGACTTTCCAGCAGGATTTCAGAGGCAGTCAGTTTCAGGATAGGAGATTGCCCACACTTCTCTCAAAGAGCAGATGCTGGATTCAAACCATGTTCCTTTGTGTTGGCAGTGCGACTCTTTATCATGAAGCCACCAGAGCGTCCTTGAATTACTTGAGCTTTACCAAAATTTAAGGAAGTTAAAACATTCTGAAAGGAAGTAGGCACAATAAGCTGAGAGGGACAGGGAAAGTGTTCCCTGCCACTCCAGGCACATCAAATCCTGGGGTAATTTCAACCAGTTGAGTGAAAACTAACTTCTCACTTTTTGAGACCTCGAGTTAACTTTCTTCGGAAATTCATCTCAGGAGACTGAACTTTCTCAGATGGTGACTTTAACCACTTACTTAATGAACCTGGTACATTTACCAGAAATCATCTTCCATCTGGGAGAGTCATTTGCTGCTGCTCTGGGTACATCAAAATGATCCACGGTAAACAAGGTCACAGGGACAGCAGACGACAAGGTGATCCCAGTCTCCTGAGAGAAGTCCTAGCATCTCGTTCTGATATATACTCCTGGACATTAGTGTCCTTTTTTAGATGTTTCTCTTTTTTTGTGGAGAAGCTGACTGCCTTGTGTAATTTCCACAAAGCCTAGCCTGGAGGCTAAGAAAGAGGTACACTCTCGCTAATATTTTCTTTCAAAAAATTTACTTCCTTATATTCTTTCCAATTTTTTACTTTCTTATATTCCCCCCCCCCCCTTCCACAAATATCTTACTATTCCTTTTCTGCTTTGGCTTGTGTTGCTTTTCCTTTTTCCTTATTTTTGTCATCACTCTTTCTCCTTTCTTTTACTACTTTCTTCTTCTGATTCAAGTTGTTTTGATTTTCATTTTGTTGTTCTGAATTTCTTCCTGCATTTCCCCCTCTTATTCTTGAATTACTAACTGTTCTTCACATTTCTTTCATTGTCTTCCATTAAAACCGTGTCTTCTTGTGACTTCATCATTCTCTTTTCGTTGTGTGTGTATCTCTTTTTGCTTTGTTACTAACAAATATTTTAAAATACCATGTACCTTTGTGCATTGTTATACATTTTATATTTTATTCTTTTCCTCCTCACTCTCTTCTTTATTCCTTTATTCTCTATTTATGTGCATTTGATATCATTTTTCTTTCAGATACAACTTTGATCTAACTGTCCTTTCAGTCACTAGTCTCTTCACTTTCCTTATGTTGGCTTTTCCTTTGCAACATTCTATTTTTGTAAACAACACACTTTATTTCAGCTTATCATATACTTATTTTCACTTAAAAGTGCTTTAACCACATCTAGAGTGATTTCTAGTACTATTTTCTCTTAGAGATTTCACACAATTCGTTTGTGTATAGTGATATTAATTTCTGGATTTTTCTTGCCTTTCTACTATTAAACTAGTATATTCTTTAAGTTACATGTTTATAAATATCTCTATATCCAAATACTTTTTCTACTGAGTTTGACTTCAACAATCTGAAAGCATCTCTTAATAATTTTAAGCCAATTATTCCATAGAGAACTCTCTTGGGTAGATGTATTTGACACCGATTAAAGATAGTAATACTTTAAAAAAAATTTAAAAAAAAGATAGTAATACTTTCTTTCCAACTATTATAAATTTTATTCTCTTTCTTCACTATAAAACCTAAAACTCATATAGTCCAAACTCACAAGATGTGTTTTTGTGTAAGTGGTGATAGTGGAAATTCTTCCCCCATTCTTTTTGTAAAAGTCAAGTTTTCGGTACCGAAGTGTTAATAATACTTTTATTGTTGGCCTCAGGTAGGTATACCATCAGGGTGAGGTCAATCTATTTTTCTGTTGTGCTATTAAGAGTTCTCATAATGTACACATGCTCAATTTTAGAATATGAATTTAGAGAATGCTTGTTTGGAATAAATCTATTGCGGTTATTATATATTCTCTACCCCCTTTTACCCCTATGTGAGTAATCCTATAAATAAAATCTCAAATGGTCATTTCACCCTGTACTCATGGGATGATCTTCTTATTCATTCGTGAAATTACATTACCAATAGGATCAAATTCCTTCAGTGGTAGAAATGGTTAAGGGTCGTTCAGAAACCAGTGATCTGCTCCCCAAAGATCATAGCCTCGAAATACTAGGAAACAGTTCTAATGGGCACATACAGTGTGATATGAGTTGGATTCTACAAAAAGTCAACTAGTATCAACAAAAGGATTGGAAAGGATGAATGGAGATTCTTATGGGAAATACGACAGGTGCACTCTATGTGTCTAAACATTTTCACAATGAGTTTGGTTTTCCAACAACTGAATGCTTAAGAATGTGAGTTTGGGGAAGCTCTGGTGGCCTAGTGGCAAGGAGGTGCAACAACAATCCCAGAGGCGCATGGTTCAAATCCACCAGATGCTCTGCCGGGGAAGGAGGGACAATCTCCTCCTGTACCAGTCAGATCTGATTTGACGGTACACACACACACACACACACACACACACACACACACAAATAATAAAATTTAAAGGAAAAAAAGAAAAAAGAATGTGAGTTTGCATGCAGGTTGGTGTTTATGGGCTAATGAGTCCCAGTGTTGTGTAAAGAAGGGCACAACCGGGTCCCACACACAGAGGCTGAGCTCGGTCATTCACACAGCACTGCATCCCATTAGCAGAAGGGAGTCAGAAGTACTTTAATCTGGGGAGCTCTGGTGGCCTAGTGGCAAGGAGCTGCAACAACAATCCCAGAGGTGCGCGGTTCGAATCCACCAGATGCTCTGCCGGGGAAGGAGGGACAATCTCCTCCTGTACCAGTCAGATCTGATTTGACGGTACACGCACACAAAAATAAAAAAAAAATTAAAAAAAAAGAAAAGAAGTACTTTAATCTATGGAGATTTTGAGATTGAGTTGATTGATTAAGTTATTCAAAGATTGCCTGGGCTGTGAAGAGAGTGTTGTGGGCTGAAGAGAGAAGCCAACTGAAGACAGAATTCTGGGAGCTACTAAGAAGGGAAGAAGGGAAGGGAGGACACTCCTTAGACACAAAGGTGGTGAGACATCATCACATCACATCAAACCACATACTCTGGGCTTGTCATCCAGAGGGGCCACTCCCTGGAGAAGGACATCAGGCTTGGAAAAGAAGAGGGCCCTGGAGAAAGGGGAAGACATTCAATGAAACAGATTGACTCCGTGACTGCAACAGTGGATCTAAGAGCAGAGATTGTGAGGAGGGTGTAGGATCTGATGGGGTGAGTTGTTTGTAGCATTGTATGAGTCAGATCCAATGTTATGACACCTAACAGCAACAAGAAAGAGGGAAGGCTAATATTTAGTGAACCTGGCCAGAATGGACGTCTAAAGACTGGGAAGTGACTCTACAAGTTACCATGACAGAGAATTAAAAATGTGATAAATTTTTTAAATAATTTTTTAAAAATCTTTAATTTTTGATTATGATTTTAACAAAAGTTTGCAGAAAAGTTGCATTTTCATTCATTCATTCATTCATTCATTGCTGCATCTTTCCCTACCTGCATTTTTAGGAACAAGTGTGGTGTTAACATCTACCCACCATATAAAGCATGGTGCATTCATGGACAAAGGTAAAAGAAAACAAATTTTCTGGCAGAAAACAAATGAGACCATGGAGAGATAGGATCTCCCTTCTTCAATGTTCTCGAAATGTTTGACTTCATCCTCCATTTCTACCATCTATGTAATGTGATTATTGCTGATGTGAAGGTAAAATTTTGGGGTAAAGAGTTGTAGTGAAGGAGCAGAACACGATTTAGAAAGTTTAAAGCCCTCTAACAGAGTTGTTTGGAAGCAGGAGTGACATCTACTTCCTAAACAACATGCCTCTAGAAACTCTATGAATTGATCAGTGTCAATAGTTATAGAAAGGCTTCAGGCCTTATATTCATGGGGTCGCTATGAGTCATGCTTGACCCGAAGGGAACCAACAACAACAACAGAGTTGTAATATACAAGAATCACGTAAGATTTGTTGGCTGAGAGTTTTTCAGCCTTAGATATGATTGTGATTCGTCCTCTTGGGGACCCTCTTATGCTTTGTAGGGTATATACCAGCATCTCTGGCCTTGTTCTACCAGTTGTCAGTAGAGCACCTCACCGTCAAGAGAACCACAGTTATTTCCAAATAATGCCAATTCTCTGTCACACAGTGGAGCGAAGTAGCCGCAGATTGACAGCCTCAAGTGCTAAATATGAAATATGATTATGAATTTCTTGGAAGAACTGTGTAATGTAACTTGTTGCTGTTGTGGTTACTGTTATGCGCTGTTGAGTTAGAACCAACTGCCAGTTGCCCTTCTAGAGAGTTTTCAGAGGCTCCAAGTCACATGACAGGAGGCTGTCTATCTGTCTCCCACAGAGCAGCTGGAGGCTTGAACCATGTACCTCTGTGTTGGCAGTGCTTCCGCTTCACCAGTAGGCCACCAGAGCCATCTGGAATGTAGATGTTGTTCTTGTGATATGCCGTCCAATAGGAACCAACTCATAGCTGACCCTCCAGCGGGCTTTCAGAAGCAGTAAATTGTATGAGAGATTGCGCATCTTTCCACCCCACTTCTCCCAGGAACAGCTGGTCCACTCAGATCCTATTCCTTTGGGCTGAAAGCACAATTCTTTACCACTAAGTCACCAGTTGTTGCTGTTGATGGCTGTCGAGTCAAGCACGACTCATAGCAACCCTATAAACAAAAGGCCTGAAGCCTTTCTATACCTGTCATCATTTATCAAAGTTCGTAGAGTTTCCAGAGGCACGTTGTTTAGGAAGTGATGCCACTCCTGCCAGAGCTCTCTATAATGTACACAGAATCACACAGACAGTTCCAATGCACAGAGTAGAGTTTATGCTTTAGAAGCATAATGCCAAGGACAAATATTACATGGTGCCACTGCTGTAAAATGGAACTGTATCAGGGTTGGGGTAAGACTGAGAAAAACGGAATAAATTGTGTATACTGCACTGCAACAGATGAAGGAGTGAATAATTTAAAAGCGATGTATGACAGGGTATTATGGTTATCACAAGAGCCCACAATTAAGGTTGCATAGTGGAATGTACTTGGGGCGGTGGGAGGGGTTCGGTGAGATTGGGTACCAGGGAGGGTGTGTTTCTTTTATTTTTGAGAGAGAGGGGTGAAGGGGAGGGGGCGGGGGAGGGGGAGACTGGATGAGGAGAGAAGTGCAGCAATGAATGAATGGAAATCCAAAATCTCTGTAAATGTTCATTAAAATTATTATTTTTTTTTAAAAAGAAGTATATGGCGAGCTCTGGTGGCCTAGTGGCAAGAAGCTGCACTGCAATCTCAGAGGTGCGCAGTTCGAATCCACCAGATGCTCTGCTGGAGAAGGAGGACCAATCTCCTCCTGTACCAGTCAGATCTGACTTGACGGTACACACACTCTAAAAAAATTTAAAAAAAGAAGAAGCATAATGTCCTACACAATGTTAATTTGTAACCTTAGAGACTTCTTTAAAAAAAAAACAACAATTTTCTAGGGGGAATATAAATCTGAGGAGGAAGTGGAAATGTCTTTAGCCAATAAATTTGTCTTTGGCCAAACATGCTTTGGGCAAGAGTACTACAATTTTAATTCCATCCTCTTCATAATACCAAATTCTGCTCCTTAGGGCTTGTAAGAACTTCTGGAATCCATCCTGTGGACGTGTCACTCCTGGGCCTGAAAACACAAGAGTCAGCATGTCAACCTTCTACCTTCACACTGAACAGTCAACCAAGAGGCCGTCTAGTTAATGAATGACTTTCACATTAACTTCTCTGACATCAATCGTTAATCATACACTAACTTTTCACATCTGCTTAATGTGTCTTTCATAAAAAAATGACTCATCTAATTAAAACTTATAAAAGACTCTGCAAATTATGGTTTCAAGTGACGTGGTTTTAGGGATTGTGTTCACATTTCAAATCTGTGTTGGGTTCCTGGGGAATTCTCTGCTCTTCATGTCATACCTACACAGTGTCTTAGCTCAGCCTCACTTGAAGAAGCCTGTAGATAAAATTATCATACACCTGGCGTTGGTCAACGGTCTGACCATCATGTGCAGGCTGATCCCCGAAATCACGGCATCTTTTGGAGTAAGGCGTTTAATGGATGATGTGGGCTGCAAGGCAGTCTTATTTATTTACAGGGTCTCTCTGAGTCTTTCTATCTGTACCACTGCTCTCCTAAGTGTGTCTCAAGCCATTATTATCAGCCCCAGTAATTCTGAATGGACGTGGCTGAAACTGAAACTCTCCACATATGTTTTCCCCTCCCTCCTTTTCTTCTGGATTTTCAACATGCTGATCTACGTCCGCATCATCTTATCCGTTGGAGCCAATGATAATGGCACTGTTGTTGGTGCTGGGTTTCATCAAGCGTACTGTAAAGCTAAACACTTTGAATACAACCATTCGGTGGCAGTTTTAAGTTTTATGGTGATTTGTGAGCTTGTCTTTGTGGGCCTCACGACCTGGACCAGTGTCTTCGTGGTGAGTGTTCTCATCAGACACCACAGGGCGGTGCGGCACATTCACAGCACCGGCCTCTCTCCGTGGTCATCTCCTGAGCACAGAGCCACCCGCAGTATCCTCGTGCTGGTCAGTTATTTTGTCTTCTTGTACTGCATAAACAGCTTCTTCTCCCTGTACTGGACTTACGGATCTGTGAAAGACCTGAGAATGGAGCGCATTACTGGAATCATTTCCTCAGCTTACCCAACCCTCAGCCCTTTCATATTGCTGAAAAAGAAGAAAATCATTTCCGAATTCACTTCATTCTTTTCCAAGTGAGAACGACTTTCCTCAAAGAACACTGACTGCACGATCCAACACCTCTCAACTTCCTTCTGCAGGAGAGGGGACTCCATGAGGATGACTCTGAGGTGAAAAGAAGCGATGATGTTTGAAATCTTTTCATCTCTAGTAAAGGAAGATTAACTTTTGGGGAGGCATTTCTAAGACACAACAATTTAAAACAATTATTTCAAGATATGAAGACAAATGTCAGCTATAAATTATAAGACAGGTAGCTATTCATTTATTGTACCATAATGAATAGCAACTGCATCTATTTTTTTCTTCATAGACACAAGAATAGTGAAGAATGAAGGTAGACATGGAAGGAGAGACGTAATTTGTGACAGCAGCTGCTTTTGTGAAATAAGGGGAGAGTACCCAGAATCCTTCACTTGCGTTTGTAATGGTAAAGCCTAAATTCTGAAACATAAGTTTTTAAAATACTGAGCATATGCTTTTTTAGTATGAACTATCTACACTGTATTTAGAAAAATTAGAAACTATTTCTTTTTCCCTTATTTAATGTCAAAATGTATTCCCAATTTTAAAAGCTTATTTCCATTTTATTTATAGCCGTATACTCATATTTCTTAAAATATAAGTATAGGTTACTCAAGAGTGTAATTTAAAAAAAAAAAGGTCTGAAGACCTACTCTCTTTGTTGTTGTTTTTGTGGATTGCCTTATTTTCCCCCTAATTTCATTTGTTTTTATGACTTGTCTTCCTTTTTTTGGATTTCCATTCACTCACTGTTGCGATTTTCTCCCCTCTCAACCCTCCCCCCTTCCAGTACCCTCTGCTCTTGAAAAAGTAAAAGAAAAATTCTTTCATTATTTTACAATCTCTTCCCCCAGGTCCACTCCACTATGCAGCGTTTGTTCTGGATTCCTGTCATGACAAAAATATCTAATCACATCTCTCTTTTAAACAGTTTCTCCCTCATCTGTTTCAATGCAGTATACATTACTGAACTCATCTTTCTCAGTCTCCCCTCAACCCCGATGTCAGTCGTGTTTTACAACAGTGGCACCATGCAGTATTTGTCCTTTTGTGACTGAGATACTTCACTCAGCATAATATCCTTCCAGGTTACCCATTTTGAATAATATTGCATGAGTTCCTTGTTTTTCTATGCAGCATAGTATTCCATTGTGTGAATAAACCACAGCTTCTCTATCCATTTGTTTGTTGATGGGCACTTGGGCTGTTTCAAGCTCCTTAGTACTGTGAACAAAGCTGCAATAAACATGGGCGTGTATATATATCTGCTTGGGTGTCAGTTATGGTCTCTTTGGGGTATATTCGCAGTAGTGGAATTGCTGGGTCAAATGGTATCTCTTTTTGCAACTTTTTGAGAAAGTGCCACTCCACCTTCCACAGTGGTTGTACCATTTTATACTCCCACCAACAGTGAATAAGGGTTCCAGTTTCTCCACAACCTCGCCAGCATTTATTGCTTGCTGTTCTGTTAAATTTTGCTATTCTGACTGGGGTGAGATGATCTATCATAGATGTTTTGTGTTGATTGCCTTCTAGTCGAGTACGACTCATAGCGACCCTATGGATAAAAGGCCTGAAGCCCCTCTACAACTCTAGACATTTATCGAAGTTCATAGAAGTTCCTGAGGCATGTGGTTTAGGAAGTGGATACCACTCCTTTTTCCAAATTATCCTTAGGAAAACAAATTAAAATAACGAATTAATGTGTTTGACTGCTCATCAAATGCTTTGAAACACCGACAAGTCTCGTATAGAACCACTGGTTCATAGAATTTTAACAAAAGCAAGAGCCCAGAGAGGCGATTTCTAGAAGTCCTAAGAGATGTTTTCTTTCCAGTTAATTTTTTATTCTTCAGGACTGTTGGTAGTTGGGGTATTTTTAAACACAAACATTTTTGTATTTTATTTTGAAAGCATTAGTCACATTTTGACTAATAAAAATGAAAACATTTTACAATACACCAAGACATCCGCATTAGACATCTTGAGTAAACGTAAAGAAACCAGACTGGGAGCTCTGGTGGCCTAGTGGCAAGAATCTGTACTGCAATTCTAGAGGTGCACGGTTTGAATCCACCAGATGCTCTGCTGGAGAAGGTGGGATGATCTCCTCCTGTACCAGTCAAATCTGATTTGATGGTACACACACACAAAATAACAATAAAAGAAAGAATATTTTATAAAAAAAGGAAACCAGATTGAATATAGCTTAGAGATTTTATTTCTTAAACTTTAAGACTATGATGTTTGATACTTTACCTATATATCTTTTTTTTATCAATTCTTAGAGATTTTTTTATTTCTTTTTTCCCTTAAACAAAATTTTTTAATTTTATACTCGTTTGCTTGCAAAGTTTGTACACATTGTTTTTCACACCAGATCTTTCCCATTTCCTTTATCTTTTTCCTCCATCAATCTGAGCAACCTTGTGATTTACCACTGCCCCCCCTCACACTTCCACCCTTCCTCCCCTCCTGCTCCTACCTTCCCCCCAACCCCCGATCCTCATGCACATTTTAATAGTTATCTTTCTATTTCTACAATAATGGTCTTGTACAGTATTTGTCCTTATGGGACTGAGTTACTTCACTTAGCATAATGCTCTGCACTCCCTCCCAAGTTAGGTAGTAGTTATCAAAATCATTGCGCCTGCTTGCTACTTAGAACTCAATCCTGTGAATGTACCACAATTTCTCAAGCCATTCACTGTGGTTGGACATTTGGGCTGTTTCCATGTTCTTGCGACAGTGAATAACGCTGCTATGAACATTGGTACAAGTCTCCATTTGTGCCTCAGTTCTGATTTTCTTGGGGTATATTCCAAGCAGTAAGATAGCTGGCTCATGTGCAATTTCTACTTTCAGCTTTTTGAGGAAACTCCAAACTGCTTTCCAGAGTGGTTGTATACCATCTTACAATTCCATTCACAATGTATAAGAGTTCCTATCTCTCCACATGCTCTCCAACATTTTTTACTTGCTGTGCTGTTAAGCTTTGCCACTGCTATTGGGATGAGATGGCATTTCATTGTGGTTTTGATTTGCATCTCTCTTATTACCATTGATTTTGAACATTTCTTCATATGTCTGTTGGCCGTCTGAATATTTTCCTCTGTGACATCTTTGCACGACTTTTGCCCATTGTGTAATAGGGTTATCAGTCTTGTTCTTGCAGAAGCCCTGTAGAATTCTGTAAACTTTTGATATGAGACCCTTGCCTGAGATGATATTGCCAAATGTTTGTTCCCAGCCAATAGGTATGCTTTTGACTCTGATAGGGAATATTTTTGATGCTCACAGGGATTTAATCTTTTGAAGGTCCCATTCATCAATTTTATCCTTTCCTAATTATATATTTCTGGCTGTATTTGTCAGCATTTTTATACCATGAGCTACACCTTCTCGGTCCAACTTTGCCTCTTACGATCTTTAGGGTTCGGGGCTTTACTCCTAGGTGTCTGATCCACCTTGAGTTGATTTTTGTGTATGGTAGGAGGTTTCTGCTTCACCTCTCTACAGATAGTAGTTTGGTATCGCCAGCATGATTTGTTGAAGAGGTAGTTTCCTCATTTCATAGGTTTTGTTGAAGACCCTCTTGAAGACAAGTAAGTGTACAAAGCCAGGCAAAGGTCAAGTTTGAAAAGCTCCCAAGAGCCCCTGATTTGTCACAGATTCATAGAAATACTTACAATGCTCAGTAAAGGACCTCTAGTGACCTCATTGTCAGCCTGTTGTGCTGCTATCTAAAGCTTAATAAAGTTGTTATAATAATCATAGTTACACTTTTTTTGTCTTTTTTTTTACATCAGATGGTTAATATAACACCATTGTAACAAGGGGTTTTTTTTTGTTTTTTTTT
>NW_006399986.1:2787535-2797305 GCF_000299155.1 Elephantulus edwardii | reverse complement strand
CCCTCCTTTCTTTCTCTCTCTTTCTTTCTTTCTTTCTTTCTTTCTTTCTTTCTTTCTTTCTTTCTTTCTTTCTTTCTTTCTTTCTTTCTTTCTTTCTTGTTGTGAACCGTCAAATCATTTCCAACTGGCACATGATGAGACTGCACCTCCTTCTCCAGTGGAGCATCAGGTGGATTCGAACCACGTGCCTTTGGGATTGCAGTTCAGCTTCTTGCCACCAGGCCACCAGAGCTCCCTTATGACCACACTTATGAACCAAAAAAGGATCTGTCATGATTATGCTTTATTACATCCAAAGGTTGTAGGTTTGAGTCAGGAATGCACTAGAAGATAGGTGTGGTAGGGAAGGACCAAGGAGAGATTTGGGCACACAGCCCTCAGATGTCCTTTAGGTTAGAACTCATTGTGGATGACACCAACAGAATTTCTACTGTTTAGGTACTAAGGTGTTTCTCAAGCCTTTTTTTCCCAAACCACCACGGTAGAGGTAGCACAGTTCTACTGATTTAGAGCTCCAACCCCAGCAGTTTACTTAAACAGGTAAATGTCTTTAAAGCTGTGGACTTCATTTTGAAAAAATTCATTGGGAATTGACATCCAAGTCAATGTGGCACTTTTAAGAGTTTGTTTTTGTTTTTGTTTTTTCAGAACTGGTGGTCTATGCTCTTTCTTCACTCCACGGTCTGCTGTGAGATGTGAGGCTTGCCATGTAGAATGTGTGGTCTGATAATGAGAACAATATGGAATGCAGGCTGGAGACGTGGCACCGGAACACACCTGTGTAATGTCACAGTCTTCGTGTGATCCAGGGGGTCAAGCTCACGTGCAATCAGCCCCATCTCTTGTCCTTTCATTCGCTTAAGCCAATGATACATATTATGTCTTCCGTAAATATTAAGACTTCATATATTAAGTCAGTTGAAGTGGAACTTCCTGTCATTTGCCACATAAATGTTTACAGAGAGAGGCAGGACATTGCAGATGGCTACTTTGTGTCATTTAAAAAATTAATATGCAGATGAGGACAACAGAAGACAATTATTTGAAGGCTTAGAATCTCTTATTACCTTATAATAAACTTTGTCTGTCATGAGGAATGTTGTTGTTGTTATGTGCTATCGAGTCGCCTGTGACTCATAGCGACCCTATGCACAACAGCTCTGAACCCTGCTCTATCTTGAGCCAGTCTCACTGTCTCCGACACATCTACTCCCACTGCCTCAGTTACTGTATCAGTCCATCTTATCCAGGGTCTTCATCCAGGGTCTTCTCTTATGCTGTCCCTCCACTCTTCCAAGGATTATGTCCTTCTCCAAGAATTGTTCCCTCCTGGCCATGTGCCCAAAGTATGTGAAACGGAGTTTACAAATCCTAGCCTCCAAAGAGAAACTTGGTTTCAGCCTCTCCAAGATAGAGGAATTAGTTCTTTTGACAGCCCATGGTATGCTAAATATTCTTCTCCAGCACCACAACACAAAGGCATCAATTTTTCTTTTGTCATCCTTAGTCATTGCCCAACTCTCTGATGCATAGCAAGTAATTGCAAAGACTATGGCCTGGATCAGATACACCTTAGTCCCTAGACTGACATCATTACTCTTTAGCACTTTGGAGAGGTTCCTGACAGCAGACTTCATCAGTGCAATTTGTTTTTTTATTTCCTGACTGCTGGTGCCAAGAATGTTAATTGTGGGGCTGAGCAAGCTGAAATTGTTCACCATATCTGTCTCTTCTCTGTCTTTCATGGTGGCACTAGTTGGTCCAGTGGTGAGAATCTTGTTGAACCCTTAAAGAATTCCTTTATTCTTATTTTAAATAAGCTCTGGTCCACAGTGCTAGCTGGGCAACAGCTACTTTTGCCTCAGGGTCATGGAGGTAGTCAGTGTTGCATATGAATTTCAGTTACATTAACCAGTACACTGACAATGAATGTTGTGGATTTTTTTAAAATAATACAAAATGCCCCATCAACAAATGAATGGATAGAGAAGCTGTGGTATATTCACACAATGGAATACTACGCTGCATTGAAAAACAAGGAACTCATGCAATATTATTAAAAATGGGTGAGCCTGGAGGACATTATGCTGAGTGAAATATCTCAGTCGCAAAAGGACAAATATTGCATGGTGCCACTGTTGTAAAATGGGATTGATATCAGGGTTGGGGTAAGACTGAGAAAAACTGGATAAATTGTGTATACTGCACTGAAACAGATGAGGGAGTGAATAATTTAAAAGCGATGTATGATAGGGTATTATGGTTATCACAAGAGTCCACAATTAAGGTTGCATAGTGGAATGTACTTGGGGCGGTGGGAGGGGTGCAGGGAGATTGTGTACCAGAGAAGGAGTGTTTCTTTTACTTTTGAAAGAGAGGAGCGAACTGGGGAGGGGGGGAGGGCTGGGTGGGGAGAGAAGTGCAACAATGAATGAATGGAAATCCAAAATCTCTGTAAATGCTCATTACAATTATTTTAAAAAATAATACAAAATGCTTTATTTTTTTTTTTTAATTGAGAGGGATAGTTTACAAATCCTGTTGGTTTTTCTGTTTTATGAAGTTGATTATTCTGTTTTATTAACATTGCCATTTGAGTTAAAGTTTGCAAAATTAATCAGTTTCCAATTCAATCATTTCTAGACATTTTTCTGACCGTGATTACAATGCCCACAATGTAGCTTCACTCTTCAGACTTTACCCATGTGATTCTTGTTTTCATTAATCCCTCCTTCCTACTCCTTCCAGCCTGTTGAATTTCGTCCCTGGACAAATGATGTCCTTTACATCTTCCATGGTTGATTATTCCAAGGAGTGAGGGCTTCTCTGGTGTTATAATTCATTTTATATTTTACCAGTCCTGAACACCCTTCTCCAGTGACCTGCAACTCCACCTCCCATCCGCCTCACCTCTTGGGGTCCACAGGCCAGACTTCCCATTCATCTCCTTTCTCCAGGCCTGCTGTCTCCCGGCTGGACCAGAATCATGTCTTCCAGACCCCTTCTTCTGAGCTCCTGTCCCATTCCTCTCACTTCCCCAGGCTCGGGTCCCAGGCACTCCACTGGGGACCCCTTCCGTCTGCGTAATCAAGGACTTCTTCTAAAGCTTCCTGAAATGGTCTCTCCTCCAGTTTCTGACTTCCAGCCTCCCTCCCCTTCCAGTCTCTGGTTTTACAGCCCACTAACCCTCTCATTCTATGAGTAGAGCCACCCTCCAGGTGTCCCCCTTCAAGACTCGGGGCCTTCTCACACGCAGGGTGTCCCTGCTGTCATTTCCAGCATTCTGATGCTTTGCTCCTCCAACTGGACCATCCTCCAAGTATAGTCGTCCAGCACTCTTAGACCCTGCTCCTCCAGTTGGTCCTCTCCCCAGACGTAACTGTACAAACCACTATCTTTCTCACCCTCTAGTGGGGCCCCCTTTCCACTCTCTGATCTCAGGTCCTCTTATATCGTCATTTCCCAGTAGGACTACATGCCACATACTCGCTTCCAGCCCTTTTCCCTCAGGCATCTCCAATTCGAGGTCCCTCCAATCTCTGGTCTGCAACACCCTCTCCAGCCTCTGGCCTCCAGCCCTCTCATCCACTCTTTTTCTAAGGAAGCCTCTCCTCAAATACTTCCTTCTTTTGAGTCTCTTCTCCTGCCTACTATCCCCAGGCTTCTCATCTTTCAGCCCTTCTCCCAGACCACATCCTTCAACCAGAGTACCCTGTTCCAGCAGCCCCGCCCATCTGAAATCTCTCCAGTCGCCTCAGCTCACTGCTTGACCATCAGGTCGCGGAGACACTGTGCCACGCTGCACAAAGGGCTGGGACGGTGCAGCAGGTGCTGGCAATGGCCACCCAACTGGGTCCAGGTCGCAGCCCACCTCGAAGGCTCAGCAGCGAACCCACATGGTGCTACACTCGAAGTATTCCACAAAGGCGGCCGGGTCTTGTGCACTCAGCTTGGCCAGCACCTTGGACAGCTCCTTGGGCAGCACCTTGGCCAGCACCATGGCCAGCATTTTGGCGTAGACAGCAGACAAGGCGGCCAGCCCAGGCCGACCAGTTCCTGCGTCCTGGTGAAGAGCGTCTCCAGGCCCTGCGCACCCCAGAACTGAACGGGTGCGCCCTGCAGCAGCTGGCGCCAGGCGGGCAGCTGAGCCTCCACCTCGGGGCCCTTGACGTTCAGCGCGGTCTCCCAGGAGCGAGGCGAGCGCGGAGCACCGCAAATGCACGGCCCGCGCGGTCCACGCACAGCACCACCTGCTGGTCGACCGCGCCCTGCAGCCGGGCAGCCGATCCACCAGGGTGGGGGCAGCGCAGCACTGTCCTGGTGCGCGACTTAGGGAAAAACACCATTTCCACCACTGCCTGGTCCTCTAGGAACACGGGATTTACCTGGAGGAGCGTGGGGGGAGGCACAGCTCGTGAAGGAACAGGCTGCTGGGGGCTAGGATTCCCCGGCATGGTTCTTTGAGTCTCATGGGATCCGTCCATCCATCCATCTATCCATCTATCCATCTATCCATCTATCCATCCAATCCATCTATCCATCCATCCATCCATCGCATCCATCATTCATCCACCCATCCATCCGTCGCATCATCCATCCATCCATCCATCCATCCATCCATCCATGTACCTATTCTTCTGGCCAGAAGGGGGCAGTGCAGGGCAACCATTACTAAACCCGAGCCAAATCCCATTGGTTTGAAATCTGGTTTGAATTCTCTGGGTGGCTTTTCTTTCTTTTTCTTTTAAAATTCACTGTTGCACGTTCCCCCTTCCTCTCCCTCTCTTCCCTCCTTTTTAGTTTTCCTTTCTTTTTTTACACAATCTGCCAAATGAAAATTACTTTTCTTGGAGAGAAAATCTGCTCTTGTCACAGGCTTAGTTAAGTGCTTGGCTGCTCCCAGGAGCAAAGACTTGGAGATCTGCTCTGTTGTAAAGGTGATGGTGTCCCAATGCCAGAGACACGGTTTGAATCCACCAGATGCTCTGCTGGAGGAGGGACCATCTCCTCCAGTATTAGTCAGATCTGGTTTGACGGTACACACACAAAAATAATAAAATAATCTTGAAAAAAAGTGATGGCTTCTTATAAAATAAAGGCATGTTTCCTTTTTATAATAAATTTTATTAATTTTAATGAACATTTACAGAGATTTTGGGCTTCCATTCATTCATTGTTGCACTCTTTTTTAAAATTTTATTCTTAGTGTGTGTGTGTGTGTACCGTCAAATCAGATTTGACTGGTACAGGAGGAGATTGCCCCTCCTTCTTCAGCAAAGCATCTGGTGGATTTGAACCGCACACCTCTGGGATTGCAGTGCAGCTTCTTGCCACTAGGCCACCAGAGCTTGCTAAAGGCATATTTCTTAAAAAAAAAAAAGTGATGGCCTCATAGTCACCCCAAGACTAGGTGACACCACTTCGCCCCACCCCTGCACAGAAGCCACACACAGGTTTCTAGGGGAAGGAGCCTTGTCGCAATGGGCACGCTGTTTGCTGCGAAAGGAAAAGCTGGCCATTTGGCCATCCCTTGGGTGGAAGACGTGGGGGGCTGCAGAAATTGTTATCGTTAGGTGCTGTCGAGCCCACTTGGAGGAAGTGGAATGAGGGCGCCCCTGGGAGGCAAGGATGATGAAACTTCTCACATCCTTTGGGCATGTTGTTCCAGGAGGGGCCTGCTAGTCCTTAGGAAATGTGGAGGGTCTGAGAGAGGAAGACCTTAAACCAGATGGCTTGACACAGCTACTGTAACGGGGGGTTAGAGCTTATCAGAGGTGGTTAGGATGACAGTGAAAAGGGCAAGATTCCCAGTCAGCAAGAGTCCAAATGCTCTCAGCAAAGAAATGGGAGCCGATTGCCAAGTCTAACCCCCCACCATTGTGCCTCCACCATGTCTGCCCAGCACTTCACCCCTGAAGATTACATTCAGGGGACCCTCAGCAGCAGAGCAGCCCCTCTCCTAGCCCGAGGGGTTGCTTGTAAGTGAGAAAGGACTCCGGGGTTGAAGCTGGCTGGATTCAACACCCCAGAATTGTTCAGCGACTCACCAACCCCCACCCCCACTTGTCAGGAAGTTTTTTTAAACGTTTATTCCAGACCTTAGAATGTGAAAAGGAATAACTTCTTTAAGACAATAGGGCTCTTAACACTGGGGCCGTTTTTATTCACAGCATAATCACTCCAACCCTATCTGCCATTTCCTGCTAGAAAAATCCTTCCTATTGTCTCAGCTCATTGGGCTTCACCTGCTGGAAGGACATTGTGTGAGGCTGAGCCCTCCCGGAGGTGACTGCTAGGGGCGCCGCTGGGTTGGGGGCCCAGTGTGTCCGGAACCCTGAGGAGGAGGCGCTGGCGCTGGTGAACGCTGCTGTGACTACTGAAGTCTCTCGACTGGCCACACGTTGGCACTATGACAAGGTCCTCCAACAGCTTCTGAGGTCCCTACAGCTATTCTGAGCCTGGGGCGGGGTGGGGGAGGAATCAATAGTGCTCAACCTGGTTGCTTCAAACAGCTCACAGTGAAGGAATCTCTGCGGAACAGTTTGATAGCCATTGAGGCGTGGATGTGTTTTTACATCAGCAAGATCATAAGGAATCATGGCGTCACTGGCTATGATGTTTGAACGCAGCAGACTTAGACTTCATTTACTATTTGTGTGTTCTTGGACCCTGTGTGGTGAGATGTGTATTTATCTTAATGAAATACATAATACACAATCCCAGAGGTACGCGGTTCAAATCCACCAGATGCTCTGCTGGAGAAGGAGGGAGCAATCTCCTCCTGTACTAGTCAGATCTGATTTGACGGTACACGTAAAAAATAATACAATTTTTAAAAAATCATTTAAAAAATACATAATAGGGAGGGAGCTCTGGCAGCCTATTGGCAAGAAGCTGCACTGCAAGCCCAGAGGTGAGGGGTTCAAATCCACCAGATGCTCTGGTGGAGAAGGAGGAACAATCTCTTCCTGCACCAGTCAGATCTGATTTGCGGGTACACACACAAAAACTAATAAAATAAAATTTAAAAAAAATATATATAATGGGGAGAGGAATCATTGTGACATAACTGCTAATGGTCTCAGTTTTTCAAATGCATCTTTGGGATTCTGAAGCTGAAAATTACACAGGAAAATATCGTCTGTCTCTGGTGGGTTTTGAACCGCCAGAAAGCTACAGACTGCTTTGTGTTAGCAGGGCTATTCCTACCAGGGTTCGTTCCACAACGAGGGCAGCCACAGTTTCTTACGGCAAGGCCCAGGTGTGTCCTCTGAGATTATCCACAGAATTCAGAATCCACCCTGTGCTCGTCCAGGTATTTCGTCCTAACGGCTTTGAACTTTGTTATCAATTCCTTTTGCACTTTTCCCGTGAACATGAAACCTCCTCTCACACACTTTGCTCACATCGTCAGAAGGGACCAGTTTTGGGAAAGGTGGAAGGTCAGACAGGAAGACTCTCAAAAGAGATGGATTGGCACAGCTCTTGAGGAGGGGGGGCAGGAGAGGGCAGGGTTCACGTCAGTGGTTCATCAGGTCGCTGTGGGTCACCTAACAACACTGAACAGCACTTAACAATAACACAAACACCTTTTAGGTGTCGTGTAGGCCCAGAAGCAAAAAGAGTGACTGCTGTTATAGATAACCTGCCAGTAAAAATTGCCCTGAGCGAAAAACCCAGATCACACAACCTGTGAGAATGAACTCTGACAGCCTTTAACCAGAGAGACTCCATCTTGAAGCCCACTGTCAGGTATTTCCCGATTCTCACAATACTTCCTTTGTACTGAAGAGCAACGATGTCAGTCTGGAGACTAAGGTGCACCTGATATAGGTCTTTGCAATCACTTGCTAAGAGAGCTGGACAGTGACTAGGGATGATAGAAGGAGAATTGATGCCTTTGAGCTATAGTGTTGGAGAAGAGTTTTGAATATACCCTAGACTGCTAAGAGAACAAACAGGTCTGTCCTGGAGAGGATGAAACCAGGCTGTTCTTTGGAGGCAAGAATTCTGAAGCTCTGTCTGACATACTTTGGACATGTTGTGAGGAGGGACCAGTCCTTGGAGAGGGACGTCAATCTTGGGAGGGTGAAGGGACAGCGCAGGGGAGGAAGACCCTCAATGAGATGGATTGATTCAATGTCTGGGGTAATGGGGATAAGTGTGTTAGAGACAGTGAGATTGGCACAAGGTAGAGCAGGTTTAGGGCTGTTGTTCATAGGGTCGCTATGAGTCGCAGGCAACTCAACGGCACATAACAACAACAAAGCTAACCCTGTTTCTCCTTTGTAAAAATACTCCATAAATACATACTCCCTTCCCACCTACAAACATTCCTCAAAACATTTCCTTTCAGGGAGCTCTGGTGGCCTAGTGGCAAGAAGCTGCACTGCAATACTAGAGGTATGCGGTTCAAAACCACCTGATTCTCTCCTGGAGAAGGAGGGGAAATCTCCTCCTGTACCAGTCAGATCCTGTTTGACGGCATACACACACACATAAAATAATAAAATTTAAGAAAAATTTCTTTCTGAGGCAGCATTGTTGAAATGTGCTCTCCTTTTTACCGGCTGTGAGGAGAAATAAAGTTCTTTCATCCATGTGTTCACTCCAAGTGTTCTTTACAAGGGCCTGAGGGGAAAAGAGGCCAGGACTCTTTGGACCTAATCAAGATCTTCCTGTTAACAATAATAGTTAACCACCACCACCATCCAACCAGGGGGGCTTTTTAGCAGGTGAGATCTAGCCATCTGACTCAACTAGTTTTCCCCTGTTAGGAGGAAATGCTCATTCCTAAAGTCTATTACCATGGTTCTCAAGGGGGCAGTGTTCTCAGCGTTTACCTATTAGAACGTGTCAGAAATGTATGTTCTTGAGGGAGCTATGGTGGTCTAGTGGCAAAAAGCTGCACTGCCATCCCAGAGGTACAGGGTTCGAACCCACCTGCAAGCCCCTCCTGTACCAGTCAGATCCGATTTGATGGCACACACACACACAATAAGAAAAATTAAATTATAAACAACAACAACAGCAACAAGAAATGTGTGTAGAGGGGAGATCTGGTGGCCTAGTGTCAAGAAGCTGTACTGTAATCCCAGAGGTGCACAGTTCGAATCCACCAGATGCTCTGCTGGAGAAAGAGGGGCAATCTCCTGTACCATTTAGTTCTGATTTGACGGTACACACACAAAATATAATTTTTTTTTTTAAAAAAGTGTGTTCTTGACTCACCCAGGCCTCCTGAGGCAGCAGTCAGGCTTTTGACAAACTAAGGGGGGAAAAAAAAGGATTCTAGTGCAACTCGAGTTTGAGAACCAGAACATTCTGTGACCTTAGTGGTAAGAAGCCGTTATAGCCCAGTGGGTGTGTTATAGCAAAACCGTGCCTCGGGAATGACCACAAGCCACTCTCAGAGCACTTAAAAGAGGAAAAATTTATTAGCTGACAAACCCAGAGGAATTCTCGTTCCAAAGATCTGGGCGTCTGATGACAGGTGAGCACACCTGTTATACCCAGGGCAGGCCAGGCGTGGCTCCCTTGAAGAATGAGGTCTGGGGGAAGGGGCATGCCTTAAGAATGAGGAAGTACGATATGCCAGGTTTCTCTTCCGCGGGGCTAAAATTCCTTATTGAATTTCCCTTTCAGTCTCCTGTTTCGATGGCCATACTTCTGTTACTCGTAGGTTTCAATCAACTCTGATTTGTTTCATTATTATCCTGTGTATCTATGATGCGTGCTAATTCTTGGTATTCTCTCGTGGACAGTATTTT
>NW_006399986.1:2780390-2786945 GCF_000299155.1 Elephantulus edwardii | reverse complement strand
ATGCAGTATTTGTCCTTTTGTGACTGAGATATTTCACTCAGCATAATGTCCTCTGGGGTCACCCATTTTGAATAATATTGCATGAGTTCCTTGTTTTTCAATGCAGCGTAGTATTCCACTGTGTGAATATATCACAGGTTCTCTATCCATTCATTTGTTGGTGGGTTTTTAAATATTTTTAAAAATTTTATTCGTGTGTGTGTGTGTGTGTGTGTGTGTGTGTGTGTGTACCGCCAAATCGGATCTGACTGGTACAGGAGGAGCTTCCCCTCCTTCTCCAGCAGAGCATCTGGTGGATTTGAACCACACACCGGAGCTCCCTGCAAACATAATTTTTTAAGGTATAAATATAAGTTTATTACAAAATTACATCCTAGAAGGCAAGATGGACCTTTCTCTTTGGAAAGGAAATTTGAAAGAGGCTTCAAACATAATTTTCTTTTTTACAAACATAATTTTTCTGTGGATGAGTAAACAAAAAGATGAACATGGAGCCTGTTCTTATTGCAATATTTGCTTTATTGTGGGGCTGTGGAACCGAACCAGCGACGTCTCTGAGGTCAGCCTGCACAGGTGCTTACCATCTAGTCGGCTCTGACCCACGCGTGTCAGAGCAGAACTCTGTTCGCACACGGTTTTCAATCTACTTTGATCATAAGTAGATTGGCAGTCCTTTTCTCTGAGACACTTCCAGATGTCTTCCTTAAACCTGAGACCATCCAGTTAGTAAGCAAATAAGTGTGTTATATGTAGGAACGCCTCTCAGGGCAAATACTCAAGTTTGAGAATCACTGCTGTAATGGTAAAATGTTCTGGTAGCAGAGTGGGTTCATACAGGGCTTGTTATTGTTGTTATGTGCCATCGAGTCACCTGCGACTCAGAGTGACCCTAGGTACAACAGCTCTGAAGCCTGCCTGTCCTGAGCCAGTCTCACTGACTCCAACACACCCACCCCCATAGCCCCAGGTTTGTGTGAATCCATCTCATTCAGGAGTCTTCTTCTCCTGCACTGTCCCTTCACCTTTCCTAGCATGATATCCCTCTCCAAGCTCTGGTCCTTCCTGGCCACGTGCCCAAAGTATATGAGACAGAGCTTCAAACCCTTGCCTCCAAGGATAAACTTGGTGTCACCCTCTCAAAGACAGACCTCTTTGTTTTCCTGGCTGTCCACGGTATGTTCAATACTCTTCTGCAGCACCACAGCTCAAAGGCATCAATTCTTCTTTTGTCATCCTTAGTCATTATCCACGTCTCTGATGGATAGTGTGTAATTGTGGAGACCATGGGCTGAATCATGTGCACCTTAGTCTGTAGACTGATGTCATTTCTCCTCAGCACTCTGGAGAGGTCCCTGAGAACAAACAACCCCAGTACAATTCGTCTTTTGATTTCCTGACTACTGGTGCCAAGTGTGTTGACTGTGGAGCCGAGGAAGCTGAAATTGTTAAAAACTTCAATCTCTTCTCCGTCTACCGTGAAGCTGTCAATTGGCCCAGTGGTGAGAATCTCTGTCTTTTTTGATGTTGAGCTTCCATCCATATTGAAGACTATAGTCCTTGACCTTTTGCAGCAAATGCAAGACTGTATCATCTGTATAACTCAGGTTGTTCATGAGTCTTCCTCCAATTCTGATGCCACATTCCTCCTCAGAATGTTCTGCCTCTTGGCTGATCTGTTGCACATATAGATTTAAAAGGTATGGAGACAGGACACATCCCTGACACACACCTTTCCTAATTCCAAACCGTACAGTATTTCTTTGCTCTGTTCTGACGACTGCTTCCTGGTATTCAAGTGTTCTGAGATTCCCATTTTTCTCAGAGTTAGCCACAATTTGTTGTGATCCACAGAGTCAAATGCCTTTGCATAGTCAATAAAGCACAGATTTTTCTGGTACTCCTTGCCTTTATCCAAGATCCATCTGACATTGGTGATAATGTTGCTAGTGCCACATTGGTGATAATGTTTCTAGTGCCACAGCCTCTTCTAAATCCAACTTGTATTTCTAGGAGTTCTCTGTTAATGTACTATTCCAGCTGTTGTTTTATAATCTTCAGCAGAATTTTGCTTGTGTGTGATGTTAATAATATTGTTTGATAATTTCCATACTGTATCAGATCATCTTTTTTATTTTCTTTTTATTTATTGTATTATTTTGACATGTACCATCAAATCAGATCTGACTGGTACAGGAGGAGGTTGCCTCCTCCTTCTCCAGCAGAACATCTGGTGGATTTGAACTGCGTACCTCTGCGATTGCAGTGCAGCATCTTGCCACTAGGCCACCAGAGCTCCCTAGATCATCTTTTTTTTGAGATAGGAATAAAAATGGATCTCTTCCAATCAGCTGAGAGCATCAAGAAGTCAAAGCAAATGGAAGAAACCAAGAAGTTAAGGAGCTGAACAGAGGATTTCAAAAGGCAATACAGAAAGACAAAGCAAATTATTGTAATGAAATGTGCAAAAAGCTGGAGTCAGAAAATTAAAAGGGCCAAACTCAGTCAGCATTTCATGTGTGTGTGTGTTGTCAAATTGGATCTGACTGGAACAGGAAGAGGTTGCCCTTCCTACTCCAGCCGAGCATCTGGTGGATTCAAACTGCATACCTCTGAGATTGCAGTGCAGCTTCTTGCCACTAGGCCACCAGAGCTCGCCTGCGCAGCATTTCTTAAGCTGAAAGAATGGAAGAACAAATTCAAGCCTCAAGTTGCAATAGTTAAGGATGCTTTGAGCAGAATATGAAACGATCCAGGAAGCATCAAAAGAAGATAGAAGAAGTATACAGAGTCACTGTACGAAAAAGAATTGGCTGACACAGAAGACTTTCACAAAAGAATATATGAGCAAGAGGCAATGGTGTTGGAGGGAGTGCAAACTGCTCTGAAGGAATTGACAAAAAAACAAAGCCCCAAGGGAGCTCTGGTGGCCTAGTGGCAAGAATCTGCTCTGCAAGCCCAGAGGTACGCAGTTCAAATCTACCAGATGCTATGCTGGAGAAGGAGGGACAATCTCCTCCTGTCCCAGTCAGATCTGATTTGACGGTACACACACACACACATAAATAATAAAATTTAAAAAAAATGTTTAAAAAAGAAGCAAAAAAAAAACAAAAACCAAGGCCCCAGGAAATTATGGCATGCCAGTTGATATATTTCAGCAAACAGACGCTGTCCTGGACACGGTCAGCAAATTGGGCCAAGAAATCTGGAGGACAATTACCAGGCCAACTGACTGGAAGAGATCCATACTGGGCTTACAAAGTGATAGATCGGTGGTTTGAATCAATCATCTGCTGGGAGAGACATAGGAGGCAGCCTGCTCTGATTGGGACTTTTTAAAATATATTGGTTTGTATGCCTCTGGAAACTTTGCAAACTCTTTTAAATGTACAGAAATGATGATAATTATGGAACAGAACTCAGGTCTTTTGTGTAAAACTTACTCTGAGTTGTCCTAGACTTGACAACACTTAACCACTGCTAAATGAGACTAGTGCTGTTCTATCTGGAGGAACATTCTTCCACTCTGCACATCACTCTTTGTCAATGTGCTGTATAAAGTAACCTGGGTTTGCTGTGATGCTGAACCTTGTGCCATTGGGATGTCAAATGCCATATTGGTTTCCCAATGTGGACAGTGTTTGGTGGCACTCCCAGTTGTAAAACTGGTTTGGAAGCAGGAGTGGCATCCACTTCCTAAACCACATGCCTCTGGAAACTCTATGAACTTGGAGAAACAACAATAGCTGTGGAAAGGCATTAGGTCTTTTGTTCATAGAGTCGCTATGAGTTGACCTGACTCAACAACAATCAACAATGACAAACAATGTAAAATTCACACTTTCCTTCCTTCACATTGTGTATCATACAATCATTCCCACATAATGTGTTTTGTTTGTTTATTTGTTTGTTTGCTTTACTGTCAAATCGGATCCAACTGGAGGAGATTGTCCCTCCTTCTCCAGCGGCATATCTGGTGGATTTGAACCACACACCTTCGCACCTCCTGGACTGAAGCACAGCTTCTTGCCTCTAGGCCACCAGAGCTCCCCTGCACCAGCCTGTTGTTACAGTCACTCTGTCAGCCCATCTTATTGAGGGTCTTCCCTTCTTTCTCTGGTCCTCTGTCTTTTCTAGTATGATGTCTTTCTCCAAGGACTGACACCTCTGACAACATACCCAAAGTGCGAGACCAACTTTCACCCTCCCTGCCTCTAAACAACACCTTGTTTGTACTTCCTCCAAGACAGACATGCTTGTTCTTTGGACAGTCCATGAGGTTGAGATACAATACTCTTTCCTCTTCTCCAACACTATCATTTAAAAGCATCAGTTCTTCTTTTGTCATCCTTATTCACTGTCCACCCTTCAGATGCAAAGGAAAGTCACTGAAAAGAGTACGGCTTGTGTTAGGCACATTTTAGCCTTTGTCAACCCAATGGAGCACTTGGACCCTGCCCTGCAGGTTTTGCTATGAATTGAAATTGACCAGATGGAAGCTGCTTTCGAGGAGGGCAGATGAGGGGGAAGAAACTCTGCTAAGTAAGAAGGAGCCCTGGTGACACAGTGGGTTAAGTGAATAGCTGCTAATCAGACTTTCAGCAGTTCAAGCCCAGCATCCTCTCTGAGGGACTAAGATGAGCGTCTTGTAAAGATTTACAGCCTTGGAAAGCTCACAGAGCAGTTCTGTTCTGTCCCACAGGGTCATTTGACTTGAAACCAACTCGATGGCAGTGGGTTTGGCTTTGGCTCTATTGCTAAAGAGGAAACCGGTGAAGCCAAGTGAGTGTTGGGTGTAGATCCCTAGTCCCGCCACTTCCTAACACTCTCATCATGACAGGTGACTTGACACTTACGCCTCAGTTTTATCCTTAACACTAGAAGCCTTGTTTCTCCTTCTGTGAACTGAAAACAATGAGTCACTATCTCAAAAAGATTTAGAAAACACTCAAGTGTCTTTCTGTGACTTGACGTCTTTAAATTATGGTTTTTGAGAAGAGTACTGAATATTGTTGTTGTTATGTGCCTTCGAGTTGCTTGCGACTTGTGACCCTATGCACAACAGCTCTGAACCTTGCTCTATCCTGTGTCAATATTGTCTCAGACACACCTACCCCCATTACCCCTGTCACTGAATCAATCCATCTCATCGAGGGTCTTCCTCTCTTGTGCTGTCCCTCCACTCTCCCAAGCATGATGTCCCTCTCCAAGAACCAGTTCCTCTTTGCACCATGTCCAAAGTATGTCAGGCAAAGCTTCAGAATCCTTGCCTCCAAGGAGCAGCCTGGTTTCACCCTCTCCAGGAAAAACCTGTTGATTTTTTTTAGCAGTCCATGGGATAGTCAATACTCTTCTCCAGCACCACAGCTCAAAGGCATCAATCTCCTTCCATCCTCCCTAGTCACTGTGCAGCTTTCTGATGCGGAGTACATAATTGTGAAGACCGTGGTCTGGAACAGGAGCATCTGAGTCTCCAGACTAAATATTGTGGACTGTGCTTCTTAGAGGTGAGTATGGTGGCACTTTATCTCCCATTCATTCGGTGTGCTATCAGGAGGGACCAGATCTTGGAAAGAGACATCTGTTAGGCTAAAAATAAAAATGGAGGTTGAAGCTCAACTCAAAAATCCTGTGTCAGGATATTTTCCAAAACCAGAACTCAGAAAATCCTATGTCAGGACATTTTCTGAAACCAGAACTCAGAAATCCTTTGTCAGGACATTCCCCAGAGCCAATTTCCCAAGACCAGAAACTTTATGCCCCAATGAGTCACTGCAATGACCCCATATAAACCCCCTGAGCCCAACCCCCGGGGCTACTCCCCTTGCTGAACAGCCCAGCATGAAATAAACTCTGAGAAATGTTTCTATGTCGGTGTGGTTCTTGGCTTCGATCTGAAACCTTTCAACATCCTTCTGGGAAAGGAGGGGCGGTCATT
This sequence comes from Elephantulus edwardii, assembly GCF_000299155.1. Lineage (NCBI taxonomy): Eukaryota > Metazoa > Chordata > Mammalia > Macroscelidea > Macroscelididae > Elephantulus > Elephantulus edwardii. Next base: position 2,781,007 of record NW_006399986.1, on the reverse strand, counting down.
AAAAGAGAGAATGACCCTAACAAGGTGGACAGTGACTTGGACAATGTCAGGGATCCCAAGGGTGGTGCACGATAGGGCAAGGGTCAGATCTGTTGTCCACAGGGTGATTATGAGTCTTATAGGAGTGGACAACACTTAACAACAACGACTACTACTTTTCCAAGTAAGATGTCCTTTCCCAAGGCTTGCTGAGATCAAGCCCCACCTATACGAGACAGTGTATGTGATTTGTCAAAACCACCACCGGCCCACATATTTGACATAAATCTGGAACCCATAAGAAACAAATCTTCGCAAGCAACAAATGCTGGCAAGGTTGTGGAGAAACTGGAACCCTTATTCACCGTTGGTGGGAGTGTAAAATGGTGCAATCACTATGGAAGGCGGTATGGCGCTTTCTCAAAAAGTTTCAATAGAAATACCATTTGACCCAGCAATTCCACTACTGGGAATATGCCCCAAAGAGACCATAACTGACTTCCAAGCAGATATATGCACACCCATGTTTATCGTGGCTCTGTGCACAATAGCAAGGAGATGGAAACAACCTAAGTGCCCATCAACAAACGAATGGATAGAGAAGCTGTGGTATATTCACACAATGGAATACTACGCTG
>NW_006399986.1:2777183-2779165 GCF_000299155.1 Elephantulus edwardii | reverse complement strand
GAGAGAAGTGCAGCAATGAATAAATGGAAATCCAAAATCTCTGTAAATGTTCATTAAAATTATTTTAAAAAAAAAGAAACAAATCTTCTCAGACTTTTTTGTCTGCCATTCCAAGGGAAGATCTAACGCCCAAGAAGCACTTCAGACTATCAAAAGGTCTGGCTTCCCCTAGAAGGCTCTCAACCACCTGGGCCATTACATTAACATAATAATCACCCACCCCCTACCAAACACATCCTGCCTGAAAGAAAAAAAAATCTTTTCCGATTACCACGCTGCCTTGTATTAATTTAAAAGACAAACAAAAAAATCCTTACAGCACTTTGTAGATGTTTTCACCTTTTGTTTAAAACTCTCCTTGCCATCTGGCCACACAATGAAACAGGTGTGGCAATTCACTGGATGGAGAAACCTTCATTTTTTTAAATTATGATATAGATTGCTAAATTCACACCAACTTTTGAACTCCCGGTAGAAATTGTTCTGACCATAAGCTCTGCTCCTTTGCCTTTCTTCACACAGAATGTCGAATAACAGCCACCCTCCTTCACGATTTTTTCTTTTTTAAAAAGATTTCTTTTTAAAAAATTAATTTTAATGAAAGTTTACAGACTTTGGATTTGGTTGCACTTTTCTCCCTGTCCTCCTCTCCCTAGTTTGCTCTTCTCTTTGGAAAGTTAAAAAAAAAAAATTTCATTGTTATACAATCCCCCTGCCCCCTAGTCCACTCCACTGTGCAGCCTTCACTCTGGACTCCTGTCATGACAATAATACCTAATCATATATCTCTTTTCAACAGTCCTCTCCCTCATCTGTTTCAATACAGCATACCTTATTGAGCCCCTCTTTTCTTAGTTTGGCCCCCAACCCCGATGTCAATCCCACTTTACAACAGTGGCACTATGCAGTATTTGTCCTTTTGTGACTGAGATGTTTCACTCAGCGTAACGTCCTCCAGGGTCACCCATTTTACCTAAGAATTCATTAATTCCTTGGTTTTCCCTCCTTCGCTATTTTAACCGTTTTTGCCCTGAGACACGGCGGGTCAAGGAGGACAGATACAAGCTGGCAAGGACCCAGACACACCCTGCAGAAGCAGCTGTGGAGGTCTACTAATACAGGCAGCCCCTGGTATTCCTTTCTGATAATCTTCAACTTTCTGAACATTTGCTGGTTTTTCTTAGCTGTAAAGCTTTCCTGTGTTACATAGGCTTGGAAGGGGAAGGGAGGGGAGAGAAGAGTGATCAGTATGTGATTTTCTAGAGAAAACAGCAGTAGGACTTTCTCATTAAAAGAAGCATAGTCCCCGGATCCTAGAACGAGACAAAATACACACATGCCCCGTGCTACTCATGTAGCCAGACAGACTCCATCTTGAAAATCAGGTGCTCTTGTCCCCTGGTTTTCATTCACACCTCCTCCTCTTAACAAAAACTTCACCTTTTCCTCAAAAAATAACTAAATAAACATAAGCACATTTCTAGGCATTTAGCCCAAACTTTAAAAAAAAAAAGCTCACTGCCAGCAGTTGATTCAGACTCATGGTAATGTCCCATCTGGATTTTTTCCCCCCCGTCTAGTTTTGAGGCTGCAAATTGGTAGAGGAGGAAACAGCCCGTGTTCCTCCTGAGGAAACACTGCTGGGTTTGAATCACTGGAAGACATACAGTATTTGGGATAAGCAGTGCAACTCGCTGCATGTCACAGAGCATCCTAACCTAATCCGTGTTGTTAATAGATTTAGTCAATAGGCTTGATTTTGAGATCTAGCATATCGCACCTCTGCCAGATAGAAATCACATGCGGGCGGGGCTGTTGCTCCATTTCCCAGGACATGCTTTGTGCTTTGAATGACACCTCACACAGGGTACACCTTGAATGAATGAGTGTGATGTTAGAAAAGGAGTCGAGGGCGAAAGAGAGAAAGAAAGAGAGAGGGGGAGAGAGAGAGAGAGAGAAAAGGAAGGAAGGAGGGAAGGAAG
>NW_006399986.1:2775831-2776661 GCF_000299155.1 Elephantulus edwardii | reverse complement strand
TGATTTGTCCTTTGGTCTGGTCTTTGTCCTGGCTGCCCTTGAAACCATCACATTTCTCAGGGAGTGACTAGGCGTGGGGGCAACTGCTATATTTTTCCTCCATGTGAGGTAATTTTTTGTTATTGGGAGGAAATTATCCATCCTTCTCCCTCAGAGAAGTTTATGGTTTTGAACTGTTTATCTTTGGGATTGCAATGAAGCTTCTTACCACTAGGTTACCAGAGCTGTCTAAGGTTGCGGTAATTATTTAAAAGCCAGGTCCCCAGAGGAGGGATCCAGTCAATAAACTCTGAATTTGATTGCTGGTTTCCTCTCTTTCTAGCTGTGTGATTTTGGATACATGAGTTCTCTTTCCTGGATCTCAATTTCTTAATCTGTAAAATGGGAATAAAAGTGACTAACAAGATCAACTCAATTCAATTCATTGGCATTGAGTAACACCTACTTTGTTGAGCCTCCAGCGGGTTTTCTGAGGCTGTAGTCAGTCACACCACTAGACCAACTGGCAGTATCAGGATGGATGGTGGAGAGATTGAGATTGTTCACAGCTTTATTTTGCTTGGCTCCACAGTCAACACTCTTGGCACCAGCAGCCAGGAAATGAAAAAGACGTATTGCCATGGGAAAGTCTGCTGTTAGGGACCTCTCCAAAGTACTGAAGAGCAATGGTGTCTCTTTGTAGACTAAGGTGCTTCTAATACAGGCCATTGTCTTTGCAATCACTTGTTATGCATCAGAGAGTTGGACAATGACTAGGGAGGATAGAAGGAGAATTGATGCCTTTGAGCTGTGGTGTTGGAGAAGAGTATATTGAATGTTCCATGGACTGC
>NW_006399986.1:2771260-2774964 GCF_000299155.1 Elephantulus edwardii | reverse complement strand
ACAAGTGACTGCAAAGACCATGGCCTGTATCAGATGCACCTTAGTCTCCAAAGAGACACCATTGCTCTTCAGTACTTTGGAGAGGTCCCTAACAGGTCATAGTGGGTAAAAAATGAGACCCTTAGTGTCCAATGACTGCAATGACACTTGGCACAGTTAACAAACAAACAAACAAAATCACCCAAATATACTGCCTTCGAGTCAATTCCAACTTCTATCACGAGCGATGGCCATTTCAATTCGTTCCTGTGCATCTGAAAGTTGGACAATGAATGGCAGAGGAAGACCTGATGTCTTTGAAATGTGGTATTGGAGGAGAGAGCTGAATATCCAACCCATATGCGGCCAAAAGAACCAACAAGTTGGAGAAAGCACAAACAAGGTCCTTCTTAGAGGCAAGGTGGAGGAAATGTTGTCAAGAGGGGCCAGTCCTGGCGAGCTCTGGTGGCCTGGTGGCAAGAAGCTGCACTGCAATCCCAGAGGTACACGGTTCGAATCCATCAGAAGCTCTGCCGGAGAAGGAGGGACAATCTCCTCCTGTACCAGTCAGATCTGATTTGATGGTACACACACACACACACACACACACACACAAAATGAAATAAAATAAAATTAAAAAAAAAAAAGAGGAGCCTGTCCTTGGGAGAAGACATCAATGCTGGGAATGACAGTGAGTTAGGATAAGAGAGCCTTTAGTGAAATGGACTGACATAGCGACTGGGGAATAAAACCTTGCACAAGCCTCATATTGTGAAGATGGATTTGTTGTTCATAAGGTTACTACGAGGTAGACACTACAGCAACAGCTCTGAGAATGGCTCCCGTTGTAAATCTTGACCAGAGAAACATACCTCAGCTTTCAACCAAATGTTAATTGATAGGTTCCAATCTCTTAGTGCTTTAATACACAGTGGAGTTCTGAGGTCAAAAGTAGACCAAAGAACTTAAAATCAGGAGGCACTGCACTACTCATTCCCACGCAGTTTGGGCTGGACCAGTCCAGATGTCCAGTTACCTTTTGTTTTCCTTCTCAATCATTTTTAATAATAGCCCAAGCAGTTACTTCAGGCCACTTCCTTCCGCACCCACACTGGACGTTAGAATCTGAAAAGAGTCCATCTCCTCTCTCATAAGGCTATTTACATAAGAACAATTTTCTTTCATTTAGCCTAGAAGGTAGCCAGAAAATTGCCTCCTTTCCTGAGATTGAGAAAGCCACAAAATAAAAAAGGGAAGTCTGGGTGATGGGCAAGAAAGCGGTAAGAAAGGAAATAAATGTCTCTTTTTGTTCATGAGTGCCTTGTAGAGCAGGACTCGTAGCAACCCTATGAACCAAAGACCTTAAGCCTTTCTTTCTTCTTTTTCCTTTCTTCTTCCTTTCTTCATAGTGCACAGCAGTTATTTATTTAAATACTTGAAAAGGTTGGTGATGAGGGGGGGGGAATAGTGTATCATGAGAGTTTATATCTATTGTTGTTGTTCTTGTTATGTGCCATCGAGTCACTTGCGACTCATAGCGGCCCTATGTACAAGAGCTCTAAACCCTGTTCTATCCTGTGCCAACCTAGCCATCTCAAACACACTTATTCTCACCACTCCAGTCACAGAATCGATCCATCTCATTGAAGGTCTTCCTCTCCTGTGCCTTCTGTACACTCTGCCAAACATGATGTCCCTCTCCAAGGATTAGTCCCTCCTTGCAACATGCCCAAAGTATGTCAGATGAAGCTTCAGAATCCTTGACTCCAAGGAACATTGCGGCTTCACCTGCTCCAGGATAAACCTGTTTGTTCTCCTAGCAGTCCATGGCATATTCAACACTCTTCTCCAGCACCACAGCTCAAAGGCATCAATTCTCTATCAACCCTATTCACTGTCCAACTCTCTGATGCATAGCATGTAATTGCAAAGGTTATAGCTCGGATCAGGCACTCCTTAGTCTCCAGCCTGATGTCGTTGCTCTTCAGTACTCTGGATAGGTCCCTCACAGCCGACTTTCCCAATGCAGTTCATCTCTTGATTTCCTGGCTGCTGGTACCAAGAGGGTTGACTGTGGAGCCAAGCAAACTAAAACTATTAACTATCTCAATCTCTTCACCATCCAAACTGATGCTGCCAATTGGCCCAGTGGTGAGAATCTTTGTTTTCTTGATGTTGAGCTATTAGATTTATTTTATCATTTATAAAAAGTGCTGCATCTTGGTTACCCTCATCAAACATGACACATGCAATTGCTGCAATATACTATAATAGACACGGCCATTATAGAATGATTGATTGACACGTACTCATGGTGATTGTTTATTTAAACTAAAAACAATAATATTGTTGTTGTTAAGTGCCGTTGAGTCGTAGGCGACTCATAGAGGTCCTATGAACGAAAGTCCTCAACAGTAATATACAGTTTTTCTCATTTGATTCAACGGGCTATAAAATCCAACACGTTGACACACACAGCAACATAATCACATGGATTCTGCTTTGCCAATTGCTTTTGACTCTCCCCTTCCTCAGAGGAGAGCCTCTTACTCAGCTATGCACTTTTCTAGATTGTACAAAGGCTTCAAGGATGGCCACGGGTGATCCCTTTTTCCTGTACTGGAAGGAAGTTGTGTTGGTAAGCTGACACTCACTCCTTGGTATTGAAAAATGAAGAGAAAATGGCAAATTGTGCCTTGTGTACTTAGAGAAGGATTCTGAGTAAATGGGAAATACAGAAGTGATCCAGAAGTAAATACAATCTCTGGGGCTAACTTAAACCTAGGAGAAGAAGCCAACTGAGTACTGATGATACAATGTCCAAATGTCTAGAAACACCATTTCTAGACTGCAGTTTGGGAGACCATATCTTGCCTGAATGTGTACATTACTTACAAAATATTTTTCTGGTTCACAGTTTATTCATTTGTCCATTGCCTATTCTCTGTTTCTCACATTCCCCTGCCTTCCAGCAGGAAGCAGACACAGCACATCCTTGAGTTGACAGTTGATAGAACAATGTTTGTTGTGTTTTTTTTTATTGTGTTATGTGTGTACCGTCAAATCAGATCTGACTGGTACAGGAGGAGATTGTCCCTCCTTCTTCAGCAGAGCATCGGGTGGATTCGAACCGCTCACTCTGGAATTGCAGTGCAGCTGCTTGCCACTAGGCCACCAGAGCTCGCCTAGAACAATGTTCTGTTCGAAGGCACAGCCTCTGGGTCAGAACAGAGGACTCTGACGGGAAGGTTTTGTTGCTAATGTATTTATGGAATGAATGTATTTCTTTCAAATCTGTAATCCTCTAGGAAGGATAAAAGAAAAACTTTTTTTAAAACAACAACAACAAAAAATTCCCTTGTGGCCTCTAAAATGTAGCCTTTTTTGTCTGGCTGTGAAGCAGTTTTCTTTCCATATGCTAGCCAATACTACAGTTAGAACTATCATTAAAATACTCTTACGTATGAATTACAAATATTAATAAAGTAACTGCATGTATAAATATGTCAATATTTTTAGCAGAATTTAAAACATTCACAACATACATAAAGGTATTCTTTTTTTGATAGGGCCGGTAAATTTTCACCCCTAAATCATCACTGTTTTAATAACGCTTTGTACATAGCAATCACTTGTTATGCAACAGAGAGTTGGACAATGACCAAGGAGGATAGAAGGAGAATTGATGCCTTTGAGCTGTGGTGCTGGAGAAGAGTATTGAGAGT